>NW_027327640.1:0-333062 GCF_047675955.1 Chlorocebus sabaeus
TGAACGGAAGATATTTCCTTTTTCACCATAGCCCTCTATGGGCTTCCAAATATCCCTTTGCCAATTCCACAAGAACAGCCTTAGCGAAAGGCTTCTTGAAGGGAAAGATGTAACTCTGTGAGATGAATTAACAGAACACAGAGCAGTTTCTCAGAAAGCTTCTTTCCAGTTTTGAACGGAAGATATTTCCTTTTTCACCATAGCCCTCTATGGGCTTCCAAATATCCCTTTGCCAATTCCACAAGAACAGCCTTAGCGAAAGGCTTCTTGAAGGGAAAGATGTAACTCTGTGAGATGAATTAACAGAACACTGAGCAGTTTCTCAGAAAGCCTCTTTCCAGTTTTGAACGGAAGATATTTCCTTTTTCACCATAGCCCTCTATGGGCTTCCAAATATCCCTTTGCCAATTCCACAAGAACAGCCTTAGCGAAAGGCTTCTTGAAGGGAAAGATATAACTCTTTGAGATGAATTAACAGAACACAGAGCAGTTTCTCAGAAAGCTTCTTTCCAGTTTTGAACGGAAGATATTTCCTTTTTCACCATAGCCCTCTATGGGCTTCCAAATATCCCTTTGCCAATTCCACAAGAACAGCCTTAGCGAAAGGCTTCTTGAAGGGAAAGATGTAACTCTGTGAGATGAATTAGCCGAACACAGAGCAGTTTCTCAGAAAGCTTCTTTCCAGTTTTGAACGGAAGATATTTCCTTTTTCACCATAGCCCTCTATGGGCTTCCAAATATCCCTTTGCCAATTCCACAAGAACAGCCTTAGCGAAAGGCTTCTTGAAGGGAAAGATGTAACTCTGTGAGATGAATTAACAGAACACAGAGCAGTTTCTCAGAAAGCTTCTTTCCAGTTTTGAACGGAAGATATTTCCTTTTTCACCATAGCCCTCTATGGGCTTCCAAATATCCCTTTGCCAATTCCACAAGAACAGCCTTAGCGAAAGGCTTCTTGAAGGGAAAGATGTAAGTCTGTGAGATAAATTAACAGAACACAGAGCAGTTTCTCAGAAAGCTTCTTTCCAGTTTTGAACGGAAGATATTTCCTTTTTCACCATAGCCCTCTATGGGCTTCCAAATATCCCTTTGCCAATTCCACAAGAACAGCCTTAGCGAAAGGCTTCTTGAAGGGAAAGATGTAACTCTGTGAGATGAATTAACAGAACACAGAGCAGTTTCTCAGAAAGCTTCTTTCCAGTTTTGAACGGAAGATATTTCCTTTTTCACCATAGCCCTCTATGGGCTTCCAAATATCCCTTTGCCAATTCCACAAGAACAGCCTTAGCGAAAGGCTTCTTGAAGGGAAAGATGTAACTCTGTGAGATGAATTAACAGAACACAGAGCAGTTTCTCAGAAAGCTTCTTTCCAGTTTTGAACGGAAGATATTTCCTTTTTCACCATAGCCCTCTATGGGCTTCCAAATATCCCTTTGCCAATTCCACAAGAACAGCCTTAGCGAAAGGCTTCTTGAAGGGAAAGATGTAACTCTGTGAGATGAATTAACAGAACACTGAGCAGTTTCTCAGAAAGCCTCTTTCCAGTTTTGAACGGAAGATATTTCCTTTTTCACCATAGCCCTCTATGGGCTTCCAAATATCCCTTTGCCAATTCCGCAAGAACAGCCTTAGCGAAAGGCTTCTTGAAGGGAAAGATGTAACTCTGTGAGATGAATTAACAGAACACTGAGCAGTTTCTCAGAAAGCTTCTTTCCAGTTTTGAACGGAAGATATTTCCTTTTTCACCATAGCCCTCTATGGGCTTCCAAATATCCCTTGGCCAATTCCACAAGAACAGCCTTAGCGAAAGGCTTCTTGAAGGGAAAGATGTAACTCTGTGAGATGAATTAACAGAACACAGAGCAGTTTCTCAGAAAGCTTCTTTCCAGTTTTGAACGGAAGATATTTCCTTTTTCACCATAGCCCTCTATGGGCTTCCAAATATCCCTTTGCCAATTCCACAAGAACAGCCTTAGCGAAAGGCTTCTTGAAGGGAAAGATGTAACTCTGTGAGATGAATTAACAGAACACAGAGCAGTTTCTCAGAAAGCTTCTTTCCAGTTTTGAACGGAAGATATTTCCTTTTTCACCATAGCCCTCTATGGGCTTCCAAATATCCCTTTGCCAATTCCACAAGAACAGCCTTAGCGAAAGGCTTCTTGTAGGGAAAGATGTAACTCTGTGAGATGAATTAACAGAACACAGAGCAGTTTCTCAGAAAGCTTCTTTCCAGTTTTGAACGGAAGATATTTCCTTTTTCACCATAGCCCTCTATGGGCTTCCAAATATCCCTTTGCCAATTCCACAAGAACAGCCTTAGCGAAAGGCTTCTTGAAGGGAAAGATGTAACTCTGTGAGATGAATTAACAGAACACAGAGAAGTTTCTCAGAAAGCTTCTTTCCAGTTTTGAACGGAAGATATTTCCTTTTTCACCATAGCCCTCTATGGGCTTCCAAATATCCCTTTGCCAATTCCACAAGAACAGCCTTAGCGAAAGGCTTCTTGACGGGAAAGATGTAACTCTGTGAGATGAATTAACAGAACACAGAGCAGTTTCTCAGAAAGCTTCTTTCCAGTTTTGAACGGAAGATATTTCCTTTTTCACCATAGCCCTCTATGGGCTTCCAAATATCCCTTTGCCAATTCCACAAGAACAGCCTTAGCGAAAGGCTTCTTGAAGGGAAAGATGTAACTCTGTGAGATGAATTAGCCGAACACAGAGCAGTTTCTCAGAAAGCTTCTTTCCAGTTTTGAACGGAAGATATTTCCTTTTTCACCATAGCCCTCTATGGGCTTCCAAATATCCCTTTGCCAATTCCACAAGAACAGCCTTAGCGAAAGGCTTCTTGAAGGGAAAGATGTAACTCTGTGAGATGAATTAACAGAACACAGAGCAGTTTCTCAGAAAGCTTCTTTCCAGTTTTGAACGGAAGATATTTCCTTTTTCACCATAGCCCTCTATGGGCTTCCAAATATCCCTTTGCCAATTCCACAAGAACAGCCTTAGCGAAAGGCTTCTTGAAGGGAAAGATGTAAGTCTGTGAGATGAATTAACAGAACACAGAGCAGTTTCTCAGAAAGCTTCTTTCCAGTTTTGAACGGAAGATATTTCCTTTTTCACCATAGCCCTCTATGGGCTTCCAAATATCCCTTTGCCAATTCCACAAGAACAGCCTTAGCGAAAGGCTTCTTGAAGGGAAAGATGTAACTCTGTGAGATGAATTAACAGAACACAGAGCAGTTTCTCAGAAAGCTTCTTTCCAGTTTTGAACGGAAGATATTTCCTTTTTCACCATAGCCCTCTATGGGCTTCCAAATATCCCTTTGCCAATTCCACAAGAACAGCCTTAGCGAAAGGCTTCTTGAAGGGAAAGATGTAACTCTGTGAGATGAATTAACAGAACACAGAGCAGTTTCTCAGAAAGCTTCTTTCCAGTTTTGAACGGAAGATATTTCCTTTTTCACCATAGCCCTCTATGGGCTTCCAAATATCCCTTTGCCAATTCCACAAGAACAGCCTTAGCGAAAGGCTTCTTGAAGGGAAAGATGTAACTCTGTGAGATGAATTAACAGAACACAGAGCAGTTTCTCAGAAAGCTTCTTTCCAGTTTTGAACGGAAGATATTTCCTTTTTCACCATAGCCCTCTATGGGCTTCCAAATATCCCTTTGCCAATTCCACCAGAACAGCCTTAGCGAAAGGCTTCTTGAAGGGAAAGATGTAACTCTGTGAGATGAATTAACAGAACACAGAGCAGTTTCTCAGAAAGCTTCTTTCCAGTTTTGAACGGAAGATATTTCCTTTTTCACCATAGCCCTCTATGGGCTTCCAAATATCCCTTTGCCAATTCCACAAGAACAGCCTTAGCGAAAGGCTTCTTGAAGGGAAAGATGTAACTCTGTGAGATGAATTAACAGAACACAGAGCAGTTTCTCAGAAAGCTTCTTTCCAGTTTTGAACGGAAGATATTTCCTTTTTCACCATAGCCCTCTATGGGCTTCCAAATATCCCTTTGCCAATTCCACAAGAACAGCCTTAGCGAAAGGCTTCTTGAAGGGAAAGATGTAACTCTGTGAGATGAATTAACAGAACACAGAGCAGTTTCTCAGAAAGCTTCTTCCCAGTTTTGAACGGAAGATATTTCCTTTTTCACCATAGCCCTCTATGGGCTTCCAAATATCCCTTTGCCAATTCCACAAGAACAGCCTTAGCGAAAGGCTTCTTGAAGGGAAAAATGTAACTCTGTGAGATGAATTAACAGAACACAGAGCAGTTTCTCAGAAAGCTTCTTTCCAGTTTTAAACGGAAGATATTTCCTTTTTCACCATAGCCCTCTATGGGCTTCCAAATATCCCTTTGCCAATTCCACAAGAACAGCCTTAGCGAAAGGCTTCTTGAAGGGAAAGATGTAACTCTGTGAGATGAATTAACAGAACACAGAGCAGTTTCTCAGAAAGCTTCTTTCCAGTTTTGAACGGAAGATATTTCCTTTTTCACCATAGCCCTCTATGGGCTTCCAAATATCCCTTTGCCAATTCCACAAGAACAGCCTTAGCGAAAGGCTTCTTGAAGGGAAAGATGTAACTCTGTGAGATGAATTAACAGAACACAGAGCAGTTTCTCAGAAAGCTTCTTTCCAGTTTTGAACGGAAGATATTTCCTTTTTCACCATAGCCCTCTATGGGCTTCCAAATATCCCTTTGCCAATTCCACAAGAACAGCCTTAGCGAAAGGCTTCTTGAAGGGAAAGATGTAACTCTGTGAGATGAATTAACAGAACACAGAGCAGTTTCTCAGAAAGCTTCTTTCCAGTTTTGAACGGAAGATATTTCCTTTTTCACCATAGCCCTCTATGGGCTTCCAAATATCCCTTTGCCAATTCCACAAGAACAGCCTTAGCGAAAGGCTTCTTGAAGGGAAAGATGTCACTCTGTGAGATGAATTAACAGAACACAGAGCAGTTTCTCAGAAAGCTTCTTTCCAGTTTTGAACGGAAGATATTTCCTTTTTCACCATAGCCCACTATGGGCTTCCAAATATCCCTTTGCCAATTCCACAAGAACAGCCTTAGCGAAAGGCTTCTTGAAGGGAAAGATGTAACTCTGTGAGATGAATTAACAGAACACAGAGCAGTTTCTCAGAAAGCTTCTTTCCAGTTTTGAACGGAAGATATTTCCTTTTTCACCATAGCCCTCTATGGGCTTCCAAATATCCCTTTGCCAATTCCACAAGAACAGCCTTAGCGAAAGGCTTCTTGAAGGGAAAGATGTAACTCTGTGAGATGAATTAACAGAACACAGAGCAGTTTCTCAGAAAGCTTCTTTCCAGTTTTGAACGGAAGATATTTCCTTTTTCACCATAGCCCTCTATGGGCTTCCAAATATCCCTTTGCCAATTCCACAAGAACAGCCTTAGCGAAAGGCTTCTTGAAGGGAAAGATGTAACTCTGTGAGATGAATTAACAGAACACAGAGCAGTTTCTCAGAAAGCTTCTTTCCAGTTTTGAACGGAAGATATTTCCTCTTTCACCATAGCCCTCTATGGGCTTCCAAATATCCCTTTGCCAATTCCACAAGAACAGCCTTAGCGAAAGGCTTCTTGAAGGGAAAGATGTAACTCTGTGAGATGAATTAACAGAACACAGAGCAGTTTCTCAGAAAGCTTCTTTCCAGTTTTGAACGGAAGATATTTCCTTTTTCACCATAGCCCTCTATGGGCTTCCAAATATCCCTTTGCCAATTCCACAAGAACAGCCTTAGCGAAAGGCTTCTTGAAGGGAAAGATGTAACTCTGTGAGATGAATTAACAGAACACAGAGCAGTTTCTCAGAAAGCTTCTTTCCAGTTTTGAACGGAAGATATTTCCTTTTTCACCATAGCCCTCTAAGGGCTTCCAAATATCCCTTTGCCAATTCCACAAGAACAGCCTTAGCGAAAGGCTTCTTGAAGGGAAAGATGTAACTCTGTGAGATGAATTAACAGAACACAGAGCAGTTTCTCGAAAGCTTCTTTCCAGTTTTGAACGGAAGATATTTCCTTTTTCACCATAGCCCTCTATGGGCTTCCAAATATCCCTTTGCCAATTCCACAAGAACAGCCTTAGCGAAAGGCTTCTTGAAGGGAAAGATGTAACTCTGTGAGATGAATTAACAGAACACAGAGCAGTTTCTCAGAAAGCTTCTTTCCAGTTTTGAACGGAAGATATTTCCTTTTTCACCATAGCCCTCTATGGGCTTCCAAATATCCCTTTGCCAATTCCACAAGAACAGCCTTAGCGAAAGGCTTCTTGAAGGGAAAGATGTAACTCTGTGAGATGAATTAACAGAACACAGAGCAGTTTCTCAGAAAGCTTCTTTCCAGTTTTGAACGGAAGATATTTCCTTTTTCACCATAGCCCTCTATGGGCTTCCAAATATCCCTTTGCCAATTCCACAAGAACAGCCTTAGCGAAAGGCTTCTTGAAGGGAAAGATGTAACTCTGTGAGATGAATTAACAGAACACAGAGCAGTTTCTCAGAAAGCTTCTTTCCAGTTTTGAACGGAAGATATTTCCTTTTTCACCATAGCCCTCTATGGGCTTCCAAATATCCCTTTGCCAATTCCACAAGAACAGCCTTAGCGAAAGGCTTCTTGAAGGGAAAGATGTAACTCTGTGAGATGAATTAACAGAACACAGAGCAGTTTCTCAGAAAGCTTCTTTCCAGTTTTGAACGGAAGATATTTCCTTTTTCACCATAGCCCTCTATGGGCTTCCAAATATCCCTTTGCCAATTCCACAAGAACAGCCTTAGCGAAAGGCTTCTTGAAGGGAGAGATGTAACTCTGTGAGATGAATTAACAGAACACAGAGCAGTTTCTCTGAAAGCTTCTTTCCAGTTTTGAACGGAAGATATTTCCTTTTTCACCATAGCCCTCTATGGGCTTCCAAATATCCCTTTGCCAATTCCACAAGAACAGCCTTAGCGAAAGGCTTCTTGAAGGGAAAGATGTAACTCTGTGAGATGAATTAACAGAACACAGAGCAGTTTCTCAGAAAGCTTCTTTCCAGTGTTGAACGGAAGATATTTCCTTTTTCACCATAGCCCTCTATGGGCTTCCAAATACCCCTTTGCCAATTCCACAAGAACAGCCTTAGCGAAAGGCTTCTTGAAGGGAAAGATGTAACTCTGTGAGATGAATTAACAGAACACAGAGCAGTTTCTCAGAAAGCTTCTTTCCAGTTTTGAACGGAAGATATTTCCTTTTTCACCATAGCCCTCTATGGGCTTCCAAATATCCCTTTGCCAATTCCACAAGAACAGCCTTAGCGAAAGGCTTCTTGAAGGGAAAGATGTAACTCTGTGAGATGAATTAACAGAACACTGAGCAGTTTCTCAGAAAGCTTCTTTCCAGTTTTGAACGGAAGATATTTCCTTTTTCACCATAGCCCTCTATGGGCTTCCAAATATCCCTTTGCCAATTCCACAAGAACAGCCTTAGCGAAAGGCTTCTTGAAGGGAAAGATGTAACTCTGTGAGATGAATTAACAGAACACAGAGCAGTTTCTCAGAAAGCTTCTTTCCAGTTTTGAACGGAAGATATTTCCTTTTTCACCATAGCCCTCTATGGGCTTCCAAATATCCCTTTGCCAATTCCACAAGAACAGCCTTAGCGAAAGGCTTCTTGAAGGGAAAGATGTAACTCTGTGAGATGAATTAACAGAACACAGAGCAGTTTCTCAGAAAGCTTCTTTCCAGTTTTGAACGGAAGATATTTCCTTTTTCACCATAGCCCTCTATGGGCTTCCAAATATCCCTTTGCCAATTCCACAAGAACAGCCTTAGCGAAAGGCTTCTTGAAGGGAAAGATGTAACTCTGTGAGATGAATTAACAGAACACAGAGCAGTTTCTCAGAAAGCTTCTTTCCAGTTTTGAACGGAAGATATTTCCTTTTTCACCATAGCCCTCTATGGGCTTCCAAATATCCCTTTGCCAATTCCACAAGAACAGCCTTAGCGAAAGGCTTCTTGAAGGGAAAGATGTCACTCTGTGAGATGAATTAACAGAACACAGAGCAGTTTCTCAGAAAGCTTCTTTCCAGTTTTGAACGGAAGATATTTCCTTTTTCACCATAGCCCTCTATGGGCTTCCAAATATCCCTTTGCCAATTCCACAAGAACAGCCTTAGCGAAAGGCTTCTTGAAGGGAAAGATGTAACTCTGTGAGATGAATTAGCCGAACACAGAGCAGTTTCTCAGAAAGCTTCTTTCCAGTTTTGAACGGAAGATATTTCCTTTTTCACCATAGCCCTCTATGGGCTTCCAAATATCCCTTTGCCAATTCCACAAGAACAGCCTTAGCGAAAGGCTTCTTGAAGGGAAAGATGTAACTCTGTGAGATGAATTAACAGAACACAGAGCAGTTTCTCAAAAAGCTTCTTTCCAGTTTTGAACGGAAGATATTTCCTTTTTCACCATAGCCCTCTATGGGCTTCCAAATATCCCTTTGCCAATTCCACAAGAACAGCCTTAGCGAAAGGCTTCTTGAAGGGAAAGATGTAAGTCTGTGAGATGAATTAACAGAACACAGAGCAGTTTCTCAGAAAGCTTCTTTCCAGTTTTGAACGGAAGATATTTCCTTTTTCACCATAGCCCTCTATGGGCTTGCAAATATCCCTTTGCCAATTCCACAAGAACAGCCTTAGCGAAAGGCTTCTTGAAGGGAAAGATGTAACTCTGTGAGATGAATTAACAGAACACAGAGCAGTTTCTCAGAAAGCTTCTTTCCAGTTTTGAACGGAAGATATTTCCTTTTTCACCATAGCCCTCTATGGGCTTCCAAATATCCCTTTGCCAATTCCACAAGAACAGCCTTAGCGAAAGGCTTCTTGAAGGGAAAGATGTAACTCTGTGAGATGAATTAACAGAACACAGAGCAGTTTCTCAGAAAGCTTCTTTCCAGTTTTGAACGGAAGATATTTCCTTTTTCACCATAGCCCTCTATGGGCTTCCAAATATCCCTTTGCCAATTCCACAAGAACAGCCTTAGCGAAAGGCTTCTTGAAGGGAAAGATGTAACTCTGTGAGATGAATTAACAGAACACTGAGCAGTTTCTCAGAAAGCCTCTTTCCAGTTTTGAACGGAAGATATTTCCTTTTTCACCATAGCCCTCTATGGGCTTCCAAATATCCCTTTGCCAATTCCACAAGAACAGCCTTAGCGAAAGGCTTCTTGAAGGGAAAGATATAACTCTGTGAGATGAATTAACAGAACACAGAGCAGTTTCTCAGAAAGCTTCTTTCCAGTTTTGAACGGAAGATATTTCCTTTTTCACCATAGCCCTCTATGGGCTTCCAAATATCCCTTTGCCAATTCCACAAGAACAGCCTTAGCGAAAGGCTTCTTGAAGGGAAAGATGTAACTCTGTGAGATGAATTAACAGAACACAGAGCAGTTTCTCAGAAAGCTTCTTTCCAGTTTTGAACGGAAGATATTTCCTTTTTCACCATAGCCCTCTATGGGCTTCCAAATATCTCTTTGCCAATTCCACAAGAACAGCCTTAGCGAAAGGCTTCTTGAAGGGAAAGATGTAACTCTGTGAGATGAATTAACAGAACACAGAGCAGTTTCTCAGAAAGCTTCTTTCCAGTTTTGAACATAAGATATTTCCTTTTTCACCATAGCCCTCTAAGGGCTTCCAAATATCCCTTTGCGAATTCCACAAGAACAGCCTTAGCGAAAGGCTTCTTGAAGGGAAAGATATAACTCTGTGAGATGAATTAACAGAACACAGAGCAGTTTCTCAGAAAGCTTCTTTCCAGTTTTGAACGGAAGATATTTCCTTTTTCACCATAGCCCTCTATGGGCTTCCAAATATCCCTTTGCCAATTCCACAAGAACAGCCTTAGCGAAAGGCTTCTTGAAGGGAAAGATGTAACTCTGTGAGATGAATTAACAGAACACAGAGCAGTTTCTCAGAAAGCTTCTTTCCAGTTTTGAACGGAAGATATTTCCTTTTTCACCATAGCCCTCTATGGGCTTCCAAATATCCCTTTGCCAATTCCACAAGAACAGCCTTAGCGAAAGGCTTCTTGAAGGGAAAGATGTAACTCTGTGAGATGAATTAACAGAACACAGAGCAGTTTCTCAGAAAGCTTCTTTCCAGTTTTGAACGGAAGATATTTCCTTTTTCACCATAGCCCTCTATGGGCTTCCAAATATCCCTTTGCCAATTCCACAAGAACAGCCTTAGCGAAAGGCTTCTTGAAGGGAAAGATGTAACTCTGTGAGATGAATTAACAGAACACAGAGCAGTTTCTCAGAAAGCTTCTTTCCAGTTTTGAACGGAAGATATTTCCTTTTTCACCATAGCCCTCTATGGGCTTCCAAATATCCCTTTGCCAATTCCACAAGAACAGCCTTAGCGAAAGGCTTCTTGAAGGGAAAGATGTAACTCTGTGAGATGAATTAACAGAACACAGAGCAGTTTCTCAGAAAGCTTCTTTCCAGTTTTGAACGGAAGATATTTCCTTTTTCACCATAGCCCTCTATGGGCTTCCAAATATCCCTTTGCCAATTCCACAAGAACAGCCTTAGCGAAAGGCTTCTTGAAGGGAAAGATGTAACTCTGTGAGATGAATTAACAGAACACAGAGCAGTTTCTCAGAAAGCTTCTTTCCAGTTTTGAACGGAAGATATTTCCTTTTTCACCATAGCCCTCTATGGGCTTCCAAATATCCCTTTGCCAATTCCGCAAGAACAGCCTTAGCGAAAGGCTTCTTGAAGGGAAAGATGTAACTCTGTGAGATGAATTAACAGAACACTGAGCAGTTTCTCAGAAAGCTTCTTTCCAGTTTTGAACGGAAGATATTTCCTTTTTCACCATAGCCCTCTATGGGCTTCCAAATATCCCTTTGCCAATTCCACAAGAACAGCCTTAGCGAAAGGCTTCTTGAAGGGAAAGATGTAACTCTGTGAGATGAATTAACAGAACACAGAGCAGTTTCTCAGAAAGCTTCTTTCCAGTTTTGAACGGAAGATATTTCCTTTTTCACCATAGCCCTCTATGGGCTTCCAAATATCCCTTTGCCAATTCCACAAGAACAGCCTTAGCGAAAGGCTTCTTGAAGGGAAAGATGTAACTCTGTGAGATGAATTAACAGAACACAGAGCAGTTTCTCAGAAAGCTTCTTTCCAGTTTTGAACGGAAGATATTTCCTTTTTCACCATAGCCCTCTATGGGCTTCCAAATATCCCTTTGCCAATTCCACAAGAACAGCCTTAGCGAAAGGCTTCTTGAAGGGAAAGATGTAACTCTGTGAGATGAATTAACAGAACACAGAGCAGTTTCTCAGAAAGCTTCTTTCCAGTTTTGAACGGAAGATATTTCCTCTTTCACCATAGCCCTCTATGGGCTTCCAAATATCCCTTTGCCAATTCCACAAGAACAGCCTTAGCGAAAGGCTTCTTGAAGGGAAAGATGTAACTCTGTGAGATGAATTAACAGAACACAGAGCAGTTTCTCAGAAAGCTTCTTTCCAGTTTTGAACGGAAGATATTTCCTTTTTCACCATAGCCCTCTATGGGCTTCCAAATATCCCTTTGCCAATTCCACAAGAACAGCCTTAGCGAAAGGCTTCTTGAAGGGAAAGATGTAACTCTGTGAGATGAATTAACAGAACACAGAGCAGTTTCTCAGAAAGCTTCTTTCCAGTTTTGAACGGAAGATATTTCCTTTTTCACCATAGCCCTCTAAGGGCTTCCAAATATCCCTTTGCCAATTCCACAAGAACAGCCTTAGCGAAAGGCTTCTTGAAGGGAAAGATGTAACTCTGTGAGATGAATTAACAGAACACAGAGCAGTTTCTCGAAAGCTTCTTTCCAGTTTTGAACGGAAGATATTTCCTTTTTCACCATAGCCCTCTATGGGCTTCCAAATATCCCTTTGCCAATTCCACAAGAACAGCCTTAGCGAAAGGCTTCTTGAAGGGAAAGATGTAACTCTGTGAGATGAATTAACAGAACACAGAGCAGTTTCTCAGAAAGCTTCTTTCCAGTTTTGAACGGAAGATATTTCCTTTTTCACCATAGCCCTCTATGGGCTTCCAAATATCCCTTTGCCAATTCCACAAGAACAGCCTTAGCGAAAGGCTTCTTGAAGGGAAAGATGTAACTCTGTGAGATGAATTAACAGAACACAGAGCAGTTTCTCAGAAAGCTTCTTTCCAGTTTTGAACGGAAGATATTTCCTTTTTCACCATAGCCCTCTATGGGCTTCCAAATATCCCTTTGCCAATTCCACAAGAACAGCCTTAGCGAAAGGCTTCTTGAAGGGAAAGATGTAACTCTGTGAGATGAATTAACAGAACACAGAGCAGTTTCTCAGAAAGCTTCTTTCCAGTTTTGAACGGAAGATATTTCCTTTTTCACCATAGCCCTCTATGGGCTTCCAAATATCCCTTTGCCAATTCCACAAGAACAGCCTTAGCGAAAGGCTTCTTGAAGGGAAAGATGTAACTCTGTGAGATGAATTAACAGAACACAGAGCAGTTTCTCAGAAAGCTTCTTTCCAGTTTTGAACGGAAGATATTTCCTTTTTCACCATAGCCCTCTATGGGCTTCCAAATATCCCTTTGCCAATTCCACAAGAACAGCCTTAGCGAAAGGCTTCTTGAAGGGAGAGATGTAACTCTGTGAGATGAATTAACAGAACACAGAGCAGTTTCTCTGAAAGCTTCTTTCCAGTTTTGAACGGAAGATATTTCCTTTTTCACCATAGCCCTCTATGGGCTTCCAAATATCCCTTTGCCAATTCCACAAGAACAGCCTTAGCGAAAGGCTTCTTGAAGGGAAAGATGTAACTCTGTGAGATGAATTAACAGAACACAGAGCAGTTTCTCAGAAAGCTTCTTTCCAGTGTTGAACGGAAGATATTTCCTTTTTCACCATAGCCCTCTATGGGCTTCCAAATACCCCTTTGCCAATTCCACAAGAACAGCCTTAGCGAAAGGCTTCTTGAAGGGAAAGATGTAACTCTGTGAGATGAATTAACAGAACACAGAGCAGTTTCTCAGAAAGCTTCTTTCCAGTTTTGAACGGAAGATATTTCCTTTTTCACCATAGCCCTCTATGGGCTTCCAAATATCCCTTTGCCAATTCCACAAGAACAGCCTTAGCGAAAGGCTTCTTGAAGGGAAAGATGTAACTCTGTGAGATGAATTAACAGAACACTGAGCAGTTTCTCAGAAAGCTTCTTTCCAGTTTTGAACGGAAGATATTTCCTTTTTCACCATAGCCCTCTATGGGCTTCCAAATATCCCTTTGCCAATTCCACAAGAACAGCCTTAGCGAAAGGCTTCTTGAAGGGAAAGATGTAACTCTGTGAGATGAATTAACAGAACACAGAGCAGTTTCTCAGAAAGCTTCTTTCCAGTTTTGAACGGAAGATATTTCCTTTTTCACCATAGCCCTCTATGGGCTTCCAAATATCCCTTTGCCAATTCCACAAGAACAGCCTTAGCGAAAGGCTTCTTGAAGGGAAAGATGTAACTCTGTGAGATGAATTAACAGAACACAGAGCAGTTTCTCAGAAAGCTTCTTTCCAGTTTTGAACGGAAGATATTTCCTTTTTCACCATAGCCCTCTATGGGCTTCCAAATATCCCTTTGCCAATTCCACAAGAACAGCCTTAGCGAAAGGCTTCTTGAAGGGAAAGATGTAACTCTGTGAGATGAATTAACAGAACACAGAGCAGTTTCTCAGAAAGCTTCTTTCCAGTTTTGAACGGAAGATATTTCCTTTTTCACCATAGCCCTCTATGGGCTTCCAAATATCCCTTTGCCAATTCCACAAGAACAGCCTTAGCGAAAGGCTTCTTGAAGGGAAAGATGTCACTCTGTGAGATGAATTAACAGAACACAGAGCAGTTTCTCAGAAAGCTTCTTTCCAGTTTTGAACGGAAGATATTTCCTTTTTCACCATAGCCCTCTATGGGCTTCCAAATATCCCTTTGCCAATTCCACAAGAACAGCCTTAGCGAAAGGCTTCTTGAAGGGAAAGATGTAACTCTGTGAGATGAATTAGCCGAACACAGAGCAGTTTCTCAGAAAGCTTCTTTCCAGTTTTGAACGGAAGATATTTCCTTTTTCACCATAGCCCTCTATGGGCTTCCAAATATCCCTTTGCCAATTCCACAAGAACAGCCTTAGCGAAAGGCTTCTTGAAGGGAAAGATGTAACTCTGTGAGATGAATTAACAGAACACAGAGCAGTTTCTCAAAAAGCTTCTTTCCAGTTTTGAACGGAAGATATTTCCTTTTTCACCATAGCCCTCTATGGGCTTCCAAATATCCCTTTGCCAATTCCACAAGAACAGCCTTAGCGAAAGGCTTCTTGAAGGGAAAGATGTAAGTCTGTGAGATGAATTAACAGAACACAGAGCAGTTTCTCAGAAAGCTTCTTTCCAGTTTTGAACGGAAGATATTTCCTTTTTCACCATAGCCCTCTATGGGCTTGCAAATATCCCTTTGCCAATTCCACAAGAACAGCCTTAGCGAAAGGCTTCTTGAAGGGAAAGATGTAACTCTGTGAGATGAATTAACAGAACACAGAGCAGTTTCTCAGAAAGCTTCTTTCCAGTTTTGAACGGAAGATATTTCCTTTTTCACCATAGCCCTCTATGGGCTTCCAAATATCCCTTTGCCAATTCCACAAGAACAGCCTTAGCGAAAGGCTTCTTGAAGGGAAAGATGTAACTCTGTGAGATGAATTAACAGAACACAGAGCAGTTTCTCAGAAAGCTTCTTTCCAGTTTTGAACGGAAGATATTTCCTTTTTCACCATAGCCCTCTATGGGCTTCCAAATATCCCTTTGCCAATTCCACAAGAACAGCCTTAGCGAAAGGCTTCTTGAAGGGAAAGATGTAACTCTGTGAGATGAATTCACAGAACACTGAGCAGTTTCTCAGAAAGCCTCTTTCCAGTTTTGAACGGAAGATATTTCCTTTTTCACCATAGCCCTCTATGGGCTTCCAAATATCCCTTTGCCAATTCCACAAGAACAGCCTTAGCGAAAGGCTTCTTGAAGGGAAAGATATAACTCTGTGAGATGAATTAACAGAACACAGAGCAGTTTCTCAGAAAGCTTCTTTCCAGTTTTGAACGGAAGATATTTCCTTTTTCACCATAGCCCTCTATGGGCTTCCAAATATCCCTTTGCCAATTCCACAAGAACAGCCTTAGCGAAAGGCTTCTTGAAGGGAAAGATGTAACTCTGTGAGATGAATTAACAGAACACAGAGCAGTTTCTCAGAAAGCTTCTTTCCAGTTTTGAACGGAAGATATTTCCTTTTTCACCATAGCCCTCTATGGGCTTCCAAATATCTCTTTGCCAATTCCACAAGAACAGCCTTAGCGAAAGGCTTCTTGAAGGGAAAGATGTAACTCTGTGAGATGAATTAACAGAACACAGAGCAGTTTCTCAGAAAGCTTCTTTCCAGTTTTGAACATAAGATATTTCCTTTTTCACCATAGCCCTCTAAGGGCTTCCAAATATCCCTTTGCGAATTCCACAAGAACAGCCTTAGCGAAAGGCTTCTTGAAGGGAAAGATATAACTCTGTGAGATGAATTAACAGAACACAGAGCAGTTTCTCAGAAAGCTTCTTTCCAGTTTTGAACGGAAGATATTTCCTTTTTCACCATAGCCCTCTATGGGCTTCCAAATATCCCTTTGCCAATTCCACAAGAACAGCCTTAGCGAAAGGCTTCTTGAAGGGAAAGATGTAACTCTGTGAGATGAATTAACAGAACACAGAGCAGTTTCTCAGAAAGCTTCTTTCCAGTTTTGAACGGAAGATATTTCCTTTTTCACCATAGCCCTCTATGGGCTTCCAAATATCCCTTTGCCAATTCCACAAGAACAGCCTTAGCGAAAGGCTTCTTGAAGGGAAAGATGTAACTCTGTGAGATGAATTAACAGAACACAGAGCAGTTTCTCAGAAAGCTTCTTTCCAGTTTTGAACGGAAGATATTTCCTTTTTCACCATAGCCCTCTATGGGCTTCCAAATATCCCTTTGCCAATTCCACAAGAACAGCCTTAGCGAAAGGCTTCTTGAAGGGAAAGATGTAACTCTGTGAGATGAATTAACAGAACACAGAGCAGTTTCTCAGAAAGCTTCTTTCCAGTTTTGAACGGAAGATATTTCCTTTTTCACCATAGCCCTCTATGGGCTTCCAAATATCCCTTTGCCAATTCCACAAGAACAGCCTTAGCGAAAGGCTTCTTGAAGGGAAAGATGTAACTCTGTGAGATGAATTAACAGAACACAGAGCAGTTTCTCAGAAAGCTTCTTTCCAGTTTTGAACGGAAGATATTTCCTTTTTCACCATAGCCCTCTATGGGCTTCCAAATATCCCTTTGCCAATTCCACAAGAACAGCCTTAGCGAAAGGCTTCTTGAAGGGAAAGATGTAACTCTGTGAGATGAATTAACAGAACACAGAGCAGTTTCTCAGAAAGCTTCTTTCCAGTTTTGAACGGAAGATATTTCCTTTTTCACCATAGCCCTCTATGGGCTTCCAAATATCCCTTTGCCAATTCCGCAAGAACAGCCTTAGCGAAAGGCTTCTTGAAGGGAAAGATGTAACTCTGTGAGATGAATTAACAGAACACTGAGCAGTTTCTCAGAAAGCTTCTTTCCAGTTTTGAACGGAAGATATTTCCTTTTTCACCATAGCCCTCTATGGGCTTCCAAATATCCCTTTGCCAATTCCACAAGAACAGCCTTAGCGAAAGGCTTCTTGAAGGGAAAGATGTAACTCTGTGAGATGAATTAACAGAACACAGAGCAGTTTCTCAGAAAGCTTCTTTCCAGTTTTGAACGGAAGATATTTCCTTTTTCACCATAGCCCTCTATGGGCTTCCAAATATCCCTTTGCCAATTCCACAAGAACAGCCTTAGCGAAAGGCTTCTTGAAGGGAAAGATGTAACTCTGTGAGATGAATTAACAGAACACAGAGCAGTTTCTCAGAAAGCTTCTTTCCAGTTTTGAACGGAAGATATTTCCTTTTTCACCATAGCCCTCTATGGGCTTCCAAATATCCCTTTGCCAATTCCACAAGAACAGCCTTAGCGAAAGGCTTCTTGAAGGGATAGATGTAACTCTGTGAGATGAATTAACAGAACACAGAGCAGTTTCTCAGAAAGCTTCTTTCCAGTTTTGAACGGAAGATATTTCCTTTTTCACCATAGCCCTCTATGGGCTTCCAAATATCCCTTTGCCAATTCCACAAGAACAGCCTTAGCGAAAGGCTTCTTGAAGGGAAAGATGTCACTCTGTGAGATGAATTAGCCGAACACAGAGCAGTTTCTCAGAAAGCTTCTTTCCAGTTTTGAACGGAAGATATTTCCTTTTTCACCATAGCCCTCTATGGGCTTCCAAATATCCCTTTGCCAATTCCACAAGAACAGCCTTAGCGAAAGGCTTCTTGAAGGGAAAGATGTAACTCTGTGAGATGAATTAACAGAACACAGAGCAGTTTCTCAGAATGCTTCTTTCCAATTTTGAACGGAAGATATTTCCTTTTTCACCATAGCCCTCTATGGGCTTCCAAATATCCCTTTGCCAATTCCACAAGAACAGCCTTAGCGAAAGGCTTCTTGAAGGGAAAGATGTAAGTCTGTGAGATGAATTAACAGAACACAGAGCAGTTTCTCAGAAAGCTTCTTTCCAGTTTTGAACGGAAGATATTTCCTTTTTCACCATAGCCCTCTATGGGCTTCCAAATATCCCTTTGCCAATTCCACAAGAACAGCCTTAGCGAAAGGCTTCTTGAAGGGAAAGATGTAACTCTGTGAGATGAATTAACAGAACACAGAGCAGTTTCTCAGAAAGCTTCTTTCCAGTTTTGAACGGAAGATATTTCCTTTTTCACCATAGCCCTCTATGGGCTTCCAAATATCCCTTTGCCAATTCCACAAGAACAGCCTTAGCGAAAGGCTTCTTGAAGGGAAAGATGTAACTCTGTGAGATGAATTAACAGAACACAGAGCAGTTTCTCAGAAAGCTTCTTTCCAGTTTTGAACGGAAGATATTTCCTTTTTCACCATAGCCCTCTATGGGCTTCCAAATATCCCTTTGCCAATTCCACAAGAACAGCCTTAGCGAAAGGCTTCTTGAAGGGAAAGATGTAACTCTGTGAGATGAATTAACAGAACACAGAGCAGTTTCTCAGAAAGCTTCTTTCCAGTTTTGAACGGAAGATATTTCCTTTTTCACCATAGCCCTCTATGGGCTTCCAAATATCCCTTTGCCAATTCCACAAGAACAGCCTTAGCGAAAGGCTTCTTGAAGGGAAAGATGTAACTCTGTGAGATGAATTAACAGAACACAGAGCAGTTTCTCAGAAAGCTTCTTTCCAGTTTTGAACGGAAGATATTTCCTTTTTCACCATAGCCCTCTATGGGCTTCCAAATATCCCTTTGCCAATTCCACAAGAACAGCCTTAGCGAAAGGCTTCTTGAAGGGAAAGATGTAACTCTGTGAGATGAATTAACAGAACACAGAGCAGTTTCTCAGAAAGCTTCTTTCCAGTTTTGAACGGAAGATATTTCCTTTTTCACCATAGCCCTCTATGGGCTTCCAAATATCCCTTTGCCAATTCCACAAGAACAGCCTTAGCGAAAGGCTTCTTGAAGGGAGAAATGTAACTCTGTGAGATGAATTAACAGAACACAGAGCAGTTTCTCAGAAAGCTTCTTTCCAGTTTTGAACGGAAGATATTTCCTTTTTCACCATAGCCCTCTATGGGCTTCCAAATATCCCTTTGCCAATTCCACAAGAACAGCCTTAGCGAAAGGCTTCTTGAAGGGAAAGATGTAACTCTGTGAGATGAATTAACAGAACACAGAGCAGTTTCTCAGAAAGCTTCTTTCCACTTTTGAACTTAAGATATTTCCTTTTTCACCATAGCCCTCTATGGGCTTCCAAATATCCCTTTGCCAATTCCACAAGAACAGCCTTAGCGAAAGGCTTCTTGAAGGGAAAGATGTAACTCTGTGAGATGAATTAACAGAACACAGAGCAATTTCTCAGAAAGCTTCTTTCCAGTTTTGAACGGAAGATATTTCCTTTTTCACCATAGCCCTCTATGGGCTTCCAAATATCCCTTTGACAATTCCACAAGAACAGACTTAGCGAAAGGCTTCTTGAAGGGAAAGATGTAACTCTGTGAGATGAATTAACAGAACACAGAGCAGTTTCTCAGAAAGCTTCTTTCCAGTTTTGAACGGAAGATATTTCCTTTTTCACCATAGCCCACTATGGGCTTCCAAATATCCCTTTGCCAACTCCACAAGAACAGCCTTAGCGAAAGGCTTCTTGAAGGGAAAGATGTAACTCTGTGAGATGAATTAACAGAACACAGAGCAGTTTCTCAGAAAGCTTCTTTCCAGTTTTGAACGGAAGATATTTCCTTTTTCACCATAGCCCTCTATGGGCTTCCAAATATCCCTTTGCCAATTCCACAAGAACAGCCTTAGCGAAAGGCTTCTTGAAGGGAAAGATGTAACTCTGTGAGATGAATTAACCGAACACAGAGCAGTTTCTCAGAAAGCTTCTTTCCAGTTTTGAACGGAAGATATTTCCTTTTTCACCATAGCCCTCTATGGGCTTCCAAATATCCCTTTGCCAATTCCACAAGAACAGCCTTAGCGAAAGGCTTCTTGAAGGGAAAGATGTAACTCTGTGAGATGAATTAACAGAACACAGAGCAGTTTCTCAGAAAGCTTCTTTCCAGTTTTGAACGGAAGATATTTCCTTTTTCACCATAGCCCTCTATGGGCTTCCAAATATCCCTTTGCCAATTCCGCAAGAACAGCCTTAGCGAAAGGCTTCTTGAAGGGAAAGATGTAACTCTGTGAGATGAATTAACAGAACACTGAGCAGTTTCTCAGAAAGCTTCTTTCCAGTTTTGAACGGAAGATATTTCCTTTTTCACCATAGCCCTCTATGGGCTTCCAAATATCCCTTTGCCAATTCCACAAGAACAGCCTTAGCGAAAGGCTTCTTGAAGGGAAAGATGTAACTCTGTGAGATGAATTAACAGAACACAGAGCAGTTTCTCAGAAAGCTTCTTTCCAGTTTTGAACGGAAGATATTTCCTTTTTCACCATAGCCCTCTATGGGCTTCCAAATATCCCTTTGCCAATTCCACAAGAACAGCCTTAGCGAAAGGCTTCTTGAAGGGAAAGATGTAACTCTGTGAGATGAATTAACAGAACACAGAGCAGTTTCTCAGAAAGCTTCTTTCCAGTTTTGAACGGAAGATATTTCCTTTTTCACCATAGCCCTCTATGGGCTTCCAAATATCCCTTTGCCAATTCCACAAGAACAGCCTTAGCGAAAGGCTTCTTGAAGGGAAAGATGTAACTCTGTGAGATGAATTAACAGAACACAGAGCAGTTTCTCAGAAAGCTTCTTTCCAGTTTTGAACGGAAGATAATTCCTTTTTCACCATAGCCCTCTATGGGCTTCCAAATATCCCTTTGCCAATTCCACAAGAACAGCCTTAGCGAAAGGCTTCTTGAAGGGAAAGATGTAACTCTGTGAGATGAATTAACAGAACACAGAGAAGTTTCTCAGAAAGCTTCTTTCCAGTTTTGAACGGAAGATATTTCCTTTTTCACCATAGCCCTCTATGGGATTCCTAATATCCCTTTGCCAATTCCACAAGAACAGCCTTAGCGAAAGGCTTCTTGAAGGGAAAGATGTAACTCTGTGAGATGAATTAACAGAACACAGAGCAGTTTCTCAGAAAGCTTCTTTCCAGTTTTGAACGGAAGATATTTCCTTTTTCACCATAGCCCTCTATGGGCTTCCAAATATCCCTTTGCCAATTCCACAAGAACAGCCTTAGCGAAAGGCTTCTTGAAGGGAAAGATGTAACTCTGTGAGATGAATTAGCCGAACACAGAGCAGTTTCTCAGAAAGCTTCTTTCCAGTTTTGAACGGAAGATATTTCCTTTTTCACCATAGCCCTCTATGGGCTTCCAAATATCCCTTTGCCAATTCCACAAGAACAGCCTTAGCGAAAGGCTTCTTGAAGGGAAAGATGTAACTCTGTGAGATGAATTAACAGAACACAGAGCAGTTTCTCAGAAAGCTTCTTTCCAGTTTTGAACGGAAGATATTTCCTTTTTCACCATAGCCCTCTATGGGCTTCCAAATATCCCTTTGCCAATTCCACAAGAACAGCCTTAGCGAAAGGCTTCTTGAAGGGAAAGATGTAAGACTGTGAGATGAATTAACAGAACACAGAGCAGTTTCTCAGAAAGCTTCTTTCCAGTTTTGAACGGAAGATATTTCCTTTTTCACCATAGCCCTCTATGGGCTTCCAAATATCCCTTTGCCAATTCCACAAGAACAGCCTTAGCGAAAGGCTTCTTGAAGGGAAAGATGTAACTCTGTGAGATGAATTAACAGAACACAGAGCAGTTTCTCAGAAAGCTTCTTTCCAGTTTTGAACGGAAGATATTTCCTTTTTCACCATAGCCCTCTATGGGCTTCCAAATATCCCTTTGCCAATTCCACAAGAACAGCCTTAGCGAAAGGCTTCTTGAAGGGAAAGATGTAACTCTGTGAGATGAATTAACAGAACACAGAGCAGTTTCTCAGAAAGCTTCTTTCCAGTTTTGAACGGAAGATATTTCCTTTTTCACCATAGCCCTCTATGGGCTTCCAAATATCCCTTTGCCAATTCCACAAGAACAGCCTTAGCGAAAGGCTTCTTGAAGGGAAAGATGTAACTCTGTGAGATGAATTAACAGAACACAGAGCAGTTTCTCAGAAAGCTTCTTTCCAGTTTTGAACGGAAGATATTTCCTTTTTCACCATAGCCCTCTATGGGCTTCCAAATATCCCTTTGCCAATTCCACAAGAACAGCCTTAGCGAAAGGCTTCTTGAAGGGAAAGATGTAACTCTGTGAGATGAATTAACAGAACACAGAGCAGTTTCTCAGAAAGCTTCTTTCCAGTTTTGAACGGAAGATATTTCCTTTTTCACCATAGCCCTCTATGGGCTTCCAAATATCCCTTTGCCAATTCCACAAGAACAGCCTTAGCGAAAGGCTTCTTGAAGGGAAAGATGTAACTCTGTGAGATGAATTAACAGAACACAGAGCAGTTTCTCAGAAAGCTTCTTTCCAGTTTTGAACGGAAGATATTTCCTTTTTCACCATAGCCCTCTATGGGCTTCCAAATATCCCTTTGCCAATTCCACAAGAACAGCCTTAGCGAAAGGCTTCTTGAAGGGAAAGATGTAACTCTGTGAGATGAATTAACAGAACACAGAGCAGTTTCTCAGAAAGCTTCTTTCCAGTTTTGAACGGAAGATATTTCCTTTTTCACCATAGCCCTCTATGGGCTTCCAAATATCCCTTTGCCAATTCCACAAGAACAGCCTTAGCGAAAGGCTTCTTTAAGGGAAAAATGTAACTCTGTGAGATGAATTAACAGAACACAGAGCAGTTTCTCAGAAAGCTTCTTTCCAGTTTTGAACGGAAGATATTTCCTTTTTCACCATAGCCCTCTATGGGCTTCCAAATATCCCTTTGCCAATTCCACAAGAACAGCCTTAGCGAAAGGCTTCTTGAAGGGAAAGATGTAACTCTGTGAGATGAATTAACAGAACACAGAGCAGTTTCTCGAAAGCTTCTTTCCAGTTTTGAACGGAAGATATTTCCTTTTTCACCATAGCCCTCTATGGGCTTCCAAATATCCCTTTGCCAATTCCACAAGAACAGCCTTAGAGAAAGGCTTCTTGAAGGGAAAGATGTAACTCTGTGAGATGAATTAACAGAACACAGAGCAGTTTCTCAGAAAGCTTCTTTCCAGTTTTGAACGGAAGATATTTCCTTTTTCACCATAGCCCTCTATGGGCTTCCAAATATCCCTTTGCCAATTCCACAAGAACAGCCTTAGCGAAAGGCTTCTTGAAGGGAAAGATGTAACTCTGTGAGATGAATTAACAGAACACAGAGCAGTTTCTCAGAAAGCTTCTTTCCAGTTTTGAACGGAAGATATTTCCTTTTTCACCATAGCCCTCTATGGGCTTCCAAATATCCCTTTGCCAATTCCACAAGAACAGCCTTAGCGAAAGGCTTCTTGAAGGGAAAGATGTAACTCTGTGAGATGAATTAACAGAACACAGAGCAGTTTCTCAGAAAGCTTCTTTCCAGTTTTGAACGGAAGATATTTCCTTTTTCACCATAGCCCTCTATGGGCTTCCAAATATCCCTTTGCCAATTCCACAAGAACAGCCTTAGCGAAAGGCTTCTTGAAGGGAAAGATGTAAGACTGTGAGATGAATTAACAGAACACAGAGCAGTTTCTCAGAAAGCTTCTTTCCAGTTTTGAACGGAAGATATTTCCTTTTTCACCATAGCCCTCTATGGGCTTCCAAATATCCCTTTGCCAATTCCACAAGAACAGCCTTAGCGAAAGGCTTCTTGAAGGGAAAGATGTAACTCTGTGAGATGAATTAACAGAACACAGAGCAGTTTCTCAGAAAGCTTCTTTCCAGTTTTGAACGGAAGATATTTCCTTTTTCACCATAGCCCTCTATGGGCTTCCAAATATCCCTTTGCCAATTCCACAAGAACAGCCTTAGCGAAAGGCTTCTTGAAGGGAAAGATGTAACTCTGTGAGATGAATTAACAGAACACAGAGCAGTTTCTCAGAAAGCTTCTTTCCAGTTTTGAACGGAAGATATTTCCTTTTTCACCATAGCCCTCTATGGGCTTCCAAATATCCCTTTGCCAATTCCACAAGAACAGCCTTAGCGAAAGGCTTCTTGAAGGGAAAGATGTAACTCTGTGAGATGAATTAACAGAACACAGAGCAGTTTCTCAGAAAGCTTCTTTCCAGTTTTGAACGGAAGATATTTCCTTTTTCACCATAGCCCTCTATGGGCTTCCAAATATCCCTTTGCCAATTCCACAAGAACAGCCTTAGCGAAAGGCTTCTTGAAGGGAAAGATGTAACTCTGTGAGATGAATTAACAGAACACAGAGCAGTTTCTCAGAAAGCTTCTTTCCAGTTTTGAACGGAAGATATTTCCTTTTTCACCATAGCCCTCTATGGGCTTCCAAATATCCCTTTGCCAATTCCACAAGAACAGCCTTAGCGAAAGGCTTCTTGAAGGGAAAGATGTAACTCTGTGAGATGAATTAACAGAACACAGAGCAGTTTCTCAGAAAGCTTCTTTCCAGTTTTGAACGGAAGATATTTCCTTTTTCACCATAGCCCTCTATGGGCTTCCAAATATCCCTTTGCCAATTCCACAAGAACAGCCTTAGCGAAAGGCTTCTTGAAGGGAAAGATGTAACTCTGTGAGATGAATTAACAGAACACAGAGCAGTTTCTCAGAAAGCTTCTTTCCAGTTTTGAACGGAAGATATTTCCTTTTTCACCATAGCCCTCTATGGGCTTCCAAATATCCCTTTGCCAATTCCACAAGAACAGCCTTAGCGAAAGGCTTCTTGAAGGGAAAAATGTAACTCTGTGAGATGAATTAACAGAACACAGAGCAGTTTCTCAGAAAGCTTCTTTCCAGTTTTGAACGGAAGATATTTCCTTTTTCACCATAGCCCTCTATGGGCTTCCAAATATCCCTTTGCCAATTCCACAAGAACAGCCTTAGCGAAAGGCTTCTTGAAGGGAAAGATGTAACTCTGTGAGATGAATTAACAGAACACAGAGCAGTTTC
This sequence comes from Chlorocebus sabaeus, assembly GCF_047675955.1. Taxonomy (NCBI): domain Eukaryota; kingdom Metazoa; phylum Chordata; class Mammalia; order Primates; family Cercopithecidae; genus Chlorocebus; species Chlorocebus sabaeus. The sequence goes on from NW_027327640.1 coordinate 24,744, forward strand.
TCAGAAAGCTTCTTTCCAGTTTTGAACGGAAGATATTTCCTTTTTCACCATAGCCCTCTATGGGCTTCCAAATATCCCTTTGCCAATTCCACAAGAACAGCCTTAGCGAAAGGCTTCTTGAAGGGAAAGATGTAACTCTGTGAGATGAATTAACAGAACACAGAGCAGTTTCTCAGAAAGCTTCTTTCCAGTTTTGAACGGAAGATATTTCCTTTTTCACCATAGCCCTCTATGGGCTTCCAAATATCCCTTTGCCAATTCCACAAGAACAGCCTTAGCGAAAGGCTTCTTGAAGGGAAAGATGTAACTCTGTGAGATGAATTAACAGAACACAGAGCAGTTTCTCAGAAAGCTTCTTTCCAGTTTTGAACGGAAGATATTTCCTTTTTCACCATAGCCCTCTATGGGCTTCCAAATATCCCTTTGCCAATTCCACAAGAACAGCCTTAGCGAAAGGCTTCTTGAAGGGAAAGATGTAACTCTGTGAGATGAATTAACAGAACACAGAGCAGTTTCTCAGAAAGCTTCTTTCCAGTTTTGAACGGAAGATATTTCCTTTTTCACCATAGCCCTCTATGGGCTTCCAAATATCCCTTTGCCAATTCCACAAGAACAGCCTTAGCGAAAGGCTTCTTGAAGGGAAAGATGTAACTCTGTGAGATGAATTAACAGAACACAGAGCAGTTTCTCAGAAAGCTTCTTTCCAGTTTTGAACGGAAGATATTTCCTTTTTCACCATAGCCCTCTATGGGCTTCCAAATATCCCTTTGCCAATTCCACAAGAACAGCCTTAGCGAAAGGCTTCTTGAAGGGAAAGATGTAACTCTGTGAGATGAATTAACAGAACACAGAGCAGTTTCTCAGAAAGCTTCTTTCCAGTTTTGAACGGAAGATATTTCCTTTTTCACCATAGCCCTCTATGGGCTTCCAAATATCCCTTTGCCAATTCCACAAGAACAGCCTTAGCGAAAGGCTTCTTGAAGGGAAAGATGTAACTCTGTGAGATGAATTAACAGAACACAGAGCAGTTTCTCAGAAAGCTTCTTTCCAGTTTTGAACGGAAGATATTTCCTTTTTCACCATAGCCCTCTATGGGCTTCCAAATATCCCTTTGCCAATTCCACAAGAACAGCCTTAGCGAAAGGCTTCTTGAAGGGAAAGATGTAACTCTGTGAGATGAATTAACAGAACACAGAGCAGTTTCTCAGAAAGCTTCTTTCCAGTTTTGAACGGAAGATATTTCCTTTTTCACCATAGCCCTCTATGGGCTTCCAAATATCCCTTTGCCAATTCCACAAGAACAGCCTTAGCGAAAGGCTTCTTGAAGGGAAAGATGTAACTCTGTGAGATGAATTAACAGAACACAGAGCAGTTTCTCAGAAAGCTTCTTTCCAGTTTTGAACGGAAGATATTTCCTTTTTCACCATAGCCCTCTATGGGCTTCCAAATATCCCTTTGCCAATTCCACAAGAACAGCCTTAGCGAAAGGCTTCTTGAAGGGAAAGATGTAACTCTGTGAGATGAATTAACAGAACACAGAGCAGTTTCTCAGAAAGCTTCTTTCCAGTTTTGAACGGAAGATATTTCCTTTTTCACCATAGCCCTCTATGGGCTTCCAAATATCCCTTTGCCAATTCCACAAGAACAGCCTTAGCGAAAGGCTTCTTGAAGGGAAAGATGTAACTCTGTGAGATGAATTAACAGAACACAGAGCAGTTTCTCAGAAAGCTTCTTTCCAGTTTTGAACGGAAGATATTTCCTTTTTCACCATAGCCCTCTAAGGGCTTCCAAATATCCCTTTGCCAATTCCACAAGAACAGATTAGCGAAAGGCTTCTTGAAGGGAAAGATGTAACTCTGTGAGATGAATTAACAGAACACAGAGCAGTTTCTCAGAAAGCTTCTTTCCAGTTTTGAACGGAAGATATTTCCTTTTTCACCATAGCCCTCTATGGACTTCCAAATATCCCTTTGCCAATTCCACAAGAACAGCCTTAGCGAAAGGCTTCTTGAAGGGAAAGATGTAACTCTGTGAGATGAATTAACAGAACACAGAGCAGTTTCTCAGAAAGCTTCTTTCCAGTTTTGAACGGAAGATATTTCCTTTTTCACCATAGCCCTCTATGGGCTTCCAAATATCCCTTTGCCAATTCCACAAGAACAGCCTTAGCGAAAGGCTTCTTGAAGGGAAAGATGTAACTCTGTGAGATGAATTAACAGAACACAGAGCAGTTTCTCAGAAAGCTTCTTTCCAGTTTTGAACGGAAGATATTTCCTTTTTCACCATAGCCCTCTATGGGCTTCCAAATATCCCTTTGCCAATTCCACAAGAACAGCCTTAGCGAAAGGCTTCTTGAAGGAAAGATGTAACTCTGTGAGATGAATTAACAGAACACAGAGCAGTTTCTCAGAAAGCTTCTTTCCAGTTTTGAACGGAAGATATTTCCTTTTTCACCATAGCCCTCTATGGGCTTCCAAATATCCCTTTGCCAATTCCACAAGAACAGCCTTAGCGAAAGGCTTCTTGAAGGGAAAGATGTAACTCTGTGAGATGAATTAACAGAACACAGAGCAGTTTCTCAGAAAGCTTCTTTCCAGTTTTGAACGGAAGATATTTCCTTTTTCACCATAGCCCTCTATGGGCTTCCAAATATCCCTTTGCCAATTCCACAAGAACAGCCTTAGCGAAAGGCTTCTTGAAGGGAAAGATGTAACTCTGTGAGATGAATTAACAGAACACAGAGCAGTTTCTCAGAAAGCTTCTTTCCAGTTTTGAACTTAAGATATTTCCTTTTTCACCATAGCCCTCTATGGGCTTCCAAATATCCCTTTGCCAATTCCACAAGAACAGCCTTAGCGAAAGGCTTCTTGAAGGGAAAGATGTAACTCTGTGAGATGAATTAACAGAACACAGAGCAATTTCTCAGAAAGCTTCTTTCCAGTTTTGAACGGAAGATATTTCCTTTTTCACCATAGCCCTCTATGGGCTTCCAAATATCCCTTTGCCAATTCCACAAGAACAGCCTTAGCGAAAGGCTTCTTGAAGGGAAAGATGTAACTCTGTGAGATGAATTAACAGAACACAGAGCAGTTTCTCAGAAAGCTTCTTTCCAGTTTTGAACGGAAGATATTTCCTTTTTCACCATAGCCCTCTATGGGCTTCCAAATATCCCTTTGCCAATTCCACAAGAACAGCCTTAGCGAAAGGCTTCTTGAAGGGAAAGATGTAACTCTGTGAGATGAATTAACAGAACACAGAGCAGTTTCTCACAAAGCTTCTTTCCAGTTTTGAACGGAAGATATTTCCTTTTTCACCATAGCCCTCTATGGGCTTCCAAATATCCCTTTGCCAATTCCACAAGAACAGCCTTAGCGAAAGGCTTCTTGAAGGGAAAGATGTAACTCTGTGAGATGAATTAACAGAACACAGAGCAGTTTCTCAGAAAGCTTCTTTCCAGTTTTGAACGGAAGATATTTCCTTTTTCACCATAGCCCTCTATGGGCTTCCAAATATCCCTTTGCCAATTCCACAAGAACAGCCTTAGCGAAAGGCTTCTTGAAGGGAAAGATGTAACTCTGTGAGATGAATTAACAGAACACAGAGAAGTTTCTCAGAAAGCTTCTTTCCAGTTTTGAACGGAAGATATTTCCTTTTTCACCATAGCCCTCTATGGGCTTCCAAATATCCCTTTGCCAATTCCACAAGAACAGCCTTAGCGAAAGGCTTCTTGAAGGGAAAGATGTAACTCTGTGAGATGAATTAACAGAACACAGAGCAGTTTCTCAGAAAGCTTCTTTCCAGTTTTGAACGGAAGATATTTCCTTTTTCACCATAGCCCTCTATGGGCTTCCAAATATCCCTTTGCCAATTCCACAAGAACAGCCTTAGCGAAAGGCTTCTTGAAGGGAAAGATGTAACTCTGTGAGATGAATTAACAGAACACAGAGCAGTTTCTCAGAAAGCTTCTTTCCAGTTTTGAACGGAAGATATTTCCTTTTTCACCATAGCCCTCTATGGGCTTCCAAATATCCCTTTGCCAATTCCACAAGAACAGCCTTAGCGAAAGGCTTCTTGAAGGGAAAGATGTAACTCTGTGAGATGAATTAACAGAACACAGAGCAGTTTCTCAGAAAGCTTCTTTCCAGTTTTGAACGGAAGATATTTCCTTTTTCACCATAGCCCTCTATGGGCTTCCAAATATCCCTTTGCCAATTCCACAAGAACAGCCTTAGCGAAAGGCTTCTTGAAGGGAAAGATGTAACTCTGTGAGATGAATTAACAGAACACAGAGCAGTTTCTCAGAAAGCTTCTTTCCAGTTTTGAACGGAAGATATTTCCTTTTTCACCATAGCCCTCTATGGGCTTCCAAATATCCCTTTGCCAATTCCACAAGAACAGCCTTAGCGAAAGGCTTCTTGAAGGGAAAGATGTAACTCTGTGAGATGAATTAACAGAACACAGAGCAGTTTCTCAGAAAGCTTCTTTCCAGTTTTGAACGGAAGATATTTCCTTTTTCACCATAGCCCTCTATGGGCTTCCAAATATCCCTTTGCCAATTCCACAAGAACAGCCTTAGCGAAAGGCTTCTTGAAGGGAAAGATGTAAGTCTGTGAGATGAATTAACAGAACACAGAGCAGTTTCTCGAAAGCTTCTTTCCAGTTTTGAACGGAAGATATTTCCTTTTTCACCATAGCCCTCTATGGGCTTCCAAATATCCCTTTGCCAATTCCACAAGAACAGCCTTAGCGAAAGGCTTCTTGAAGGGAAAGATGTAACTCTGTGAGATGAATTAACAGAACACAGAGCAGTTTCTCAGAAAGCTTCTTTCCAGTTTTGAACGGAAGATATTTCCTTTTTCACCATAGCCCTCTATGGGCTTCCAAATATCCCTTTGCCAATTCCACAAGAACAGCCTTAGCGAAAGGCTTCTTGAAGGGAAAGATGTAACTCTGTGAGATGAATTAACAGAACACAGAGCAGTTTCTCAGAAAGCTTCTTTCCAGTTTTGAACTTAAGATATTTCCTTTTTCACCATAGCCCTCTATGGGCTTCCAAATATCCCTTTGCCAATTCCACAAGAACAGCCTTAGCGAAAGGCTTCTTGAAGGGAAAGATGTAACTCTGTGAGATGAATTAACAGAACACAGAGCAATTTCTCAGAAAGCTTCTTTCCAGTTTTGAACGGAAGATATTTCCTTTTTCACCATAGCCCTCTATGGGCTTCCAAATATCCCTTTGCCAATTCCACAAGAACAGCCTTAGCGAAAGGCTTCTTGAAGGGAAAGATGTAACTCTGTGAGATGAATTAACAGAACACAGAGCAGTTTCTCAGAAAGCTTCTTTCCAGTTTTGAACAGAAGATATTTCCTTTTTCACCATAGCCCTCTATGGGCTTCCAAATATCCCTTTGCCAATTCCACAAGAACAGCCTTAGCGAAAGGCTTCTTGAAGGGAAAGATGTAAGTCTGTGAGATGAATTAACAGAACACAGAGCAGTTTCTCGAAAGCTTCTTTCCAGTTTTGAACGGAAGATATTTCCTTTTTCACCATAGCCCTCTATGGGCTTCCAAATATCCCTTTGCCAATTCCACAAGAACAGCCTTAGCGAAAGGCTTCTTGAAGGGAAAGATGTAACTCTGTGAGATGAATTAACAGAACACAGAGCAGTTTCTCAGAAAGCTTCTTTCCAGTTTTGAACGGAAGATATTTCCTTTTTCACCATAGCCCTCTATGGGCTTCCAAATATCCCTTTGCCAATTCCACAAGAACAGCCTTAGCGAAAGGCTTCTTGAAGGGAAAGATGTAACTCTGTGAGATGAATTAACAGAACACAGAGCAGTTTCTCAGAAAGCTTCTTTCCAGTTTTGAACGGAAGATATTTCCTTTTTCACCATAGCCCTCTATGGGCTTCCAAATATCCCTTTGCCAATTCCACAAGAACAGCCTTAGCGAAAGGCTTCTTGAAGGGAAAGATGTAACTCTGTGAGATGAATTAACAGAACACAGAGCAGTTTCTCAGAAAGCTTCTTTCCAGTTTTGAACGGAAGATATTTCCTTTTTCACCATAGCCCTCTATGGGCTTCCAAATATCCCTTTGCCAATTCCACAAGAACAGCCTTAGCGAAAGGCTTCTTGAAGGGAAAGATGTAACTCTGTGAGATGAATTAACAGAACACAGAGCAGTTTCTCAGAAAGCTTCTTTCCAGTTTTGAACGGAAGATATTTCCTTTTTCACCATAGCCCTCTATGGGCTTCCAAATATCCCTTTGCCAATTCCACAAGAACAGCCTTAGCGAAAGGCTTCTTGAAGGGAAAGATGTAACTCTATGAGATGAATTAACAGAACACAGAGCAGTTTCTCAGAAAGCTTCTTTCCAGTTTTGAACGGAAGATATTTCCTTTTTCACCATAGCCCTCTATGGGCTTCCAAATATCCCTTTGCCAATTCCACAAGAACAGCCTTAGCGAAAGGCTTCTTGAAGGGAAAGATGTAACTCTGTGAGATGAATTAACAGAACACAGAACAGTTTCTCAGAAAGCTTCTTTCCAGTTTTGAACGGAAGATATTTCCTTTTTCACCATAGCCCTCTATGGGCTTCCAAATATCCCTTTGCCAATTCCACAAGAACAGCCTTAGCGAAAGGCTTCTTGAAGGGAAAGATGTAACTCTGTGAGATGAATTAACAGAACACAGAGCAGTTTCTCAGAAAGCTTCTTTCCAGTTTTGAACGGAAGATATTTCCTTTTTCACCATAGCCCTCTATGGGCTTCCAAATATCCCTTTGCCAATTCCACAAGAACAGCCTTAGCGAAAGGCTTCTTGAAGGGAAAGATGTAACTCTGTGAGATGAATTAACAGAACACAGAGCAGTTTCTCAGAAAGCTTCTTTCCAGTTTTGAACGGAAGATATTTCCTTTTTCACCATAGCCCTCTATGGGCTTCCAAATATCCCTTTGCCAATTCCACAAGAACAGCCTTAGCGAAAGGCTTCTTGAAGGGAAAGATGTAACTCTGTGAGATGAATTAACAGAACACAGAGCAGTTTCTCAGAAAGCTTCTTTCCAGTTTTGAACGGAAGATATTTCCTTTTTCACCATAGCCCTCTATGGGCTTCCAAATATCCCTTTGCCAATTCCACAAGAACAGCCTTAGCGAAAGGCTTCTTGAAGGGAAAGATGTAACTCTGTGAGATGAATTAACAGAACACAGAGCAGTTTCTCAGAAAGCTTCTTTCCAGTTTTGAACGGAAGATATTTCCTTTTTCACCATAGCCCTCTATGGGCTTCCAAATATCCCTTTGCCAATTCCACAAGAACAGCCTTAGCGAAAGGCTTCTTGAAGGGAAAGATGTAACTCTGTGAGATGAATTAACAGAACACAGAGCAGTTTCTCAGAAAGCTTCTTTCCAGTTTTGAACGGAAGATATTTCCTTTTTCACCATAGCCCTCTATGGGCTTCCAAATATCCCTTTGCCAATTCCACAAGAACAGCCTTAGCGAAAGGCTTCTTGAAGGGAAAGATGTAACTCTGTGAGATGAATTAACAGAACACAGAGCAGTTTCTCAGAAAGCTTCTTTCCAGTTTTGAACGGAAGATATTTCCTTTTTCACCATAGCCCTCTAAGGGCTTCCAAATATCCCTTTGCCAATTCCACAAGAACAGATTAGCGAAAGGCTTCTTGAAGGGAAAGATGTAACTCTGTGAGATGAATTAACAGAACACAGAGCAGTTTCTCAGAAAGCTTCTTTCCAGTTTTGAACGGAAGATATTTCCTTTTTCACCATAGCCCTCTATGGACTTCCAAATATCCCTTTGCCAATTCCACAAGAACAGCCTTAGCGAAAGGCTTCTTGAAGGGAAAGATGTAACTCTGTGAGATGAATTAACAGAACACAGAGCAGTTTCTCAGAAAGCTTCTTTCCAGTTTTGAACGGAAGATATTTCCTTTTTCACCATAGCCCTCTATGGGCTTCCAAATATCCCTTTGCCAATTCCACAAGAACAGCCTTAGCGAAAGGCTTCTTGAAGGGAAAGATGTAACTCTGTGAGATGAATTAACAGAACACAGAGCAGTTTCTCAGAAAGCTTCTTTCCAGTTTTGAACGGAAGATATTTCCTTTTTCACCATAGCCCTCTATGGGCTTCCAAATATCCCTTTGCCAATTCCACAAGAACAGCCTTAGCGAAAGGCTTCTTGAAGGAAAGATGTAACTCTGTGAGATGAATTAACAGAACACAGAGCAGTTTCTCAGAAAGCTTCTTTCCAGTTTTGAACGGAAGATATTTCCTTTTTCACCATAGCCCTCTATGGGCTTCCAAATATCCCTTTGCCAATTCCACAAGAACAGCCTTAGCGAAAGGCTTCTTGAAGGGAAAGATGTAACTCTGTGAGATGAATTAACAGAACACAGAGCAGTTTCTCAGAAAGCTTCTTTCCAGTTTTGAACGGAAGATATTTCCTTTTTCACCATAGCCCTCTATGGGCTTCCAAATATCCCTTTGCCAATTCCACAAGAACAGCCTTAGCGAAAGGCTTCTTGAAGGGAAAGATGTAACTCTGTGAGATGAATTAACAGAACACAGAGCAGTTTCTCAGAAAGCTTCTTTCCAGTTTTGAACTTAAGATATTTCCTTTTTCACCATAGCCCTCTATGGGCTTCCAAATATCCCTTTGCCAATTCCACAAGAACAGCCTTAGCGAAAGGCTTCTTGAAGGGAAAGATGTAACTCTGTGAGATGAATTAACAGAACACAGAGCAATTTCTCAGAAAGCTTCTTTCCAGTTTTGAACGGAAGATATTTCCTTTTTCACCATAGCCCTCTATGGGCTTCCAAATATCCCTTTGCCAATTCCACAAGAACAGCCTTAGCGAAAGGCTTCTTGAAGGGAAAGATATAACTCTGTGAGATGAATTAACAGAACACAGAGCAGTTTCTCAGAAAGCTTCTTTCCAGTTTTGAACGGAAGATATTTCCTTTTTCACCATAGCCCACTATGGGCTTCCAAATATCCCTTTGCCAACTCCACAAGAACAGCCTTAGCGAAAGGCTTCTTGAAGGGAAAGATGTAACTCTGTGAGATGAATTAACAGAACACAGAGCAGTTTCTCAGAAAGCTTCCTTCCAGTTTTGAACGGAAGATATTTCCTTTTTCACCATAGCCCTCTATGGGCTTCCAAATATCCCTTTGCCAATTCCACAAGAACAGCCTTAGCGAAAGGCTTCTTGAAGGGAAAGATGTAACTCTGTGAGATGAATTAACCGAACACAGAGCAGTTTCTCAGAAAGCTTCTTTCCAGTTTTGAACGGAAGATATTTCCTTTTTCACCATAGCCCTCTATGGGCTTCCAAATATCCCTTTGCCAATTCCACAAGAACAGACTTAGCGAAAGGCTTCTTGAAGGGAAAGATGTAACTCTGTGAGATGAATTAACAGAACACAGAGAAGTTTCTCAGAAAGCTTCTTTCCAGTTTTGAACGGAAGATATTTCCTTTTTCACCATAGCCCTCTATGGGCTTCCAAATATCCCTTTGCCAATTCCGCAAGAACAGCCTTAGCGAAAGGCTTCTTGAAGGGAAAGATGTAACTCTGTGAGATGAATTAACAGAACACTGAGCAGTTTCTCAGAAAGCTTCTTTCCAGTTTTGAACGGAAGATATTTCCTTTTTCACCATAGCCCTCTATGGGCTTCCAAATATCCCTTTGCCAATTCCACAAGAACAGCCTTAGCGAAAGGCTTCTTGAAGGGAAAGATGTAACTCTGTGAGATGAATTAACAGAACACAGAGCAGTTTCTCAGAAAGCTTCTTTCCAGTTTTGAACGGAAGATATTTCCTTTTTCACCATAGCCCTCTATGGGCTTCCAAATATCCCTTTGCCAATTCCACAAGAACAGCCTTAGCGAAAGGCTTCTTGAAGGGAAAGATGTAACTCTGTGAGATGAATTAACAGAACACAGAGCAGTTTCTCACAAAGCTTCTTTCCAGTTTTGAACGGAAGATATTTCCTTTTTCACCATAGCCCTCTATGGGCTTCCAAATATCCCTTTGCCAATTCCACAAGAACAGCCTTAGCGAAAGGCTTCTTGAAGGGAAAGATGTAACTCTGTGAGATGAATTAACAGAACACAGAGCAGTTTCTCAGAAAGCTTCTTTCCAGTTTTGAACGGAAGATATTTCCTTTTTCACCATAGCCCTCTATGGGCTTCCAAATATCCCTTTGCCAATTCCACAAGAACAGCCTTAGCGAAAGGCTTCTTGAAGGGAAAGATGTAACTCTGTGAGATGAATTAACAGAACACAGAGAAGTTTCTCAGAAAGCTTCTTTCCAGTTTTGAACGGAAGATATTTCCTTTTTCACCATAGCCCTCTATGGGCTTCCAAATATCCCTTTGCCAATTCCACAAGAACAGCCTTAGCGAAAGGCTTCTTGAAGGGAAAGATGTAACTCTGTGAGATGAATTAACAGAACACAGAGCAGTTTCTCAGAAAGCTTCTTTCCAGTTTTGAACGGAAGATATTTCCTTTTTCACCATAGCCCTCTATGGGCTTCCAAATATCCCTTTGCCAATTCCACAAGAACAGCCTTAGCGAAAGGCTTCTTGAAGGGAAAGATGTAACTCTGTGAGATGAATTAACAGAACACAGAGCAGTTTCTCAGAAAGCTTCTTTCCAGTTTTGAACGGAAGATATTTCCTTTTTCACCATAGCCCTCTATGGGCTTCCAAATATCCCTTTGCCAATTCCACAAGAACAGCCTTAGCGAAAGGCTTCTTGAAGGGAAAGATGTAACTCTGTGAGATGAATTAACAGAACACAGAGCAGTTTCTCAGAAAGCTTCTTTCCAGTTTTGAACGGAAGATATTTCCTTTTTCACCATAGCCCTCTATGGGCTTCCAAATATCCCTTTGCCAATTCCACAAGAACAGCCTTAGCGAAAGGCTTCTTGAAGGGAAAGATGTAACTCTGTGAGATGAATTAACAGAACACAGAGCAGTTTCTCAGAAAGCTTCTTTCCAGTTTTGAACGGAAGATATTTCCTTTTTCACCATAGCCCTCTATGGGCTTCCAAATATCCCTTTGCCAATTCCACAAGAACAGCCTTAGCGAAAGGCTTCTTGAAGGGAAAGATGTAACTCTGTGAGATGAATTAACAGAACACAGAGCAGTTTCTCAGAAAGCTTCTTTCCAGTTTTGAACGGAAGATATTTCCTTTTTCACCATAGCCCTCTATGGGCTTCCAAATATCCCTTTGCCAATTCCACAAGAACAGCCTTAGCGAAAGGCTTCTTGAAGGGAAAGATGTAAGTCTGTGAGATGAATTAACAGAACACAGAGCAGTTTCTCGAAAGCTTCTTTCCAGTTTTGAACGGAAGATATTTCCTTTTTCACCATAGCCCTCTATGGGCTTCCAAATATCCCTTTGCCAATTCCACAAGAACAGCCTTAGCGAAAGGCTTCTTGAAGGGAAAGATGTAACTCTGTGAGATGAATTAACAGAACACAGAGCAGTTTCTCAGAAAGCTTCTTTCCAGTTTTGAACGGAAGATATTTCCTTTTTCACCATAGCCCTCTATGGGCTTCCAAATATCCCTTTGCCAATTCCACAAGAACAGCCTTAGCGAAAGGCTTCTTGAAGGGAAAGATGTAACTCTGTGAGATGAATTAACAGAACACAGAGCAGTTTCTCAGAAAGCTTCTTTCCAGTTTTGAACTTAAGATATTTCCTTTTTCACCATAGCCCTCTATGGGCTTCCAAATATCCCTTTGCCAATTCCACAAGAACAGCCTTAGCGAAAGGCTTCTTGAAGGGAAAGATGTAACTCTGTGAGATGAATTAACAGAACACAGAGCAATTTCTCAGAAAGCTTCTTTCCAGTTTTGAACGGAAGATATTTCCTTTTTCACCATAGCCCTCTATGGGCTTCCAAATATCCCTTTGCCAATTCCACAAGAACAGCCTTAGCGAAAGGCTTCTTGAAGGGAAAGATGTAACTCTGTGAGATGAATTAACAGAACACAGAGCAGTTTCTCAGAAAGCTTCTTTCCAGTTTTGAACAGAAGATATTTCCTTTTTCACCATAGCCCTCTATGGGCTTCCAAATATCCCTTTGCCAATTCCACAAGAACAGCCTTAGCGAAAGGCTTCTTGAAGGGAAAGTTGTAAGTCTGTGAGATGAATTAACAGAACACAGAGCAGTTTCTCGAAAGCTTCTTTCCAGTTTTGAACGGAAGATATTTCCTTTTTCACCATAGCCCTCTATGGGCTTCCAAATATCCCTTTGCCAATTCCACAAGAACAGCCTTAGCGAAAGGCTTCTTGAAGGGAAAGATGTAACTCTGTGAGATGAATTAACAGAACACAGAGCAGTTTCTCAGAAAGCTTCTTTCCAGTTTTGAACGGAAGATATTTCCTTTTTCACCATAGCCCTCTATGGGCTTCCAAATATCCCTTTGCCAATTTACAAGAACAGCCTTAGCGAAAGGCTTCTTGAAGGGAAAGATGTAACTCTGTGAGATGAATTAACAGAACACAGAGCAGTTTCTCAGAAAGCTTCTTTCCAGTTTTGAACGGAAGATATTTCCTTTTTCACCATAGCCCTCTATGGGCTTCCAAATATCCCTTTGCCAATTCCACAAGAACAGCCTTAGCGAAAGGCTTCTTGAAGGGAAAGATGTAACTCTGTGAGATGAATTAACAGAACACAGAGCAGTTTCTCAGAAAGCTTCTTTCCAGTTTTGAACGGAAGATATTTCCTTTTTCACCATAGCCCTCTATGGGCTTCCAAATATCCCTTTGCCAATTCCACAAGAACAGCCTTAGCGAAAGGCTTCTTGAAGGGAAAGATGTAACTCTGTGAGATGAATTAACAGAACACAGAGCAGTTTCTCAGAAAGCTTCTTTCCAGTTTTGAACGGAAGATATTTCCTTTTTCACCATAGCCCTCTATGGGCTTCCAAATATCCCTTTGCCAATTCCACAAGAACAGCCTTAGCGAAAGGCTTCTTGAAGGGAAAGATGTAACTCTATGAGATGAATTAACAGAACACAGAGCAGTTTCTCAGAAAGCTTCTTTCCAGTTTTGAACGGAAGATATTTCCTTTTTCACCATAGCCCTCTATGGGCTTCCAAATATCCCTTTGCCAATTCCACAAGAACAGCCTTAGCGAAAGGCTTCTTGAAGGGAAAGATGTAACTCTGTGAGATGAATTAACAGAACACAGAACAGTTTCTCAGAAAGCTTCTTTCCAGTTTTGAACGGAAGATATTTCCTTTTTCACCATAGCCCTCTATGGGCTTCCAAATATCCCTTTGCCAATTCCACAAGAACAGCCTTAGCGAAAGGCTTCTTGAAGGGAAAGATGTAACTCTGTGAGATGAATTAACAGAACACAGAGCAGTTTCTCAGAAAGCTTCTTTCCAGTTTTGAACGGAAGATATTTCCTTTTTCACCATAGCCCTCTATGGGCTTCCAAATATCCCTTTGCCAATTCCACAAGAACAGCCTTAGCGAAAGGCTTCTTGAAGGGAAAGATGTAACTCTGTGAGATGAATTAACAGAACACAGAGCAGTTTCTCAGAAAGCTTCTTTCCAGTTTTGAACGGAAGATATTTCCTTTTTCACCATAGCCCTCTATGGGCTTCCAAATATCCCTTTGCCAATTCCACAAGAACAGCCTTAGCGAAAGGCTTCTTGAAGGGAAAGATGTAACTCTGTGAGATGAATTAACAGAACACAGAGCAGTTTCTCAGAAAGCTTCTTTCCAGTTTTGAACGGAAGATATTTCCTTTTTCACCATAGCCCTCTATGGGCTTCCAAATATCCCTTTGCCAATTCCACAAGAACAGCCTTAGCGAAAGGCTTCTTGAAGGGAAAGATGTCACTCTGTGAGATGAATTAACAGAACACAGAGCAGTTTCTCAGAAAGCTTCTTTCCAGTTTTGAACGGAAGATATTTCCTTTTTCACCATAGCCCTCTATGGGCTTCCAAATATCCCTTTGCCAATTCCACAAGAACAGCCTTAGCGAAAGGCTTCTTGAAGGGAAAGATGTAACTCTGTGAGATGAATTAGCCGAACACAGAGCAGTTTCTCAGAAAGCTTCTTTCTAGTTTTGAACGGAAGATATTTCCTTTTTCACCATAGCCCTCTATGGGCTTCCAAATATCCCTTTGCCAATTCCACAAGAACAGCCTTAGCGAAAGGCTTCTTGAAGGGAAAGATGTAACTCTGTGAGATGAATTAACAGAACACAGAGCAGTTTCTCAGAAAGCTTCTTTCCAGTTTTGAACGGAAGATATTTCCTTTTTCACCATAGCCCTCTATGGGCTTCCAATATTCCCTTTGCCAATTCCACAAGAACAGCCTTAGCGAAAGGCTTCTTGAAGGGAAAGATGTAACTCTGTGAGATGAATTAACAGAACACAGAGCAGTTTCTCAGAAAGCTTCTTTCCAGTTTTGAACGGAAGATATTTCCTTTTTAACCATAGCCCTCTATGGATTCCAAATATCCCTTTGCCAATTCCACAAGAACAGCCTTTGCGAAAGGCTTCTTGAAGGGAAAGATGTAACTCTGTGAGATGAATTAACAGAACACTGAGCAGTTTCTCAGAAAGCCTCTTTCCAGTTTTGAACGGAAGATATTTCCTTTTTCACCATAGCCCTCTATGGGCTTCCAAATATCCCTTTGCCAATTCCACAAGAACAGCCTTAGCGAAAGGCTTCTTGAAGGGAAAGATATAACTCTGTGAGATGAATTAACAGAACACAGAGCAGTTTCTCAGAAAGCTTCTTTCCAGTTTTGAACGGAAGATATTTCCTTTTTCATCATAGCCCTCTATGGGCTTCCAAATATCCCTTTGCCAATTCCACAAGAACAGCCTTAGCGAAAGGCTTCTTGAAGGGAAAGATGTAACTCTGTGAGATGAATTAACAGAACACAGAGCAGTTTCTCAGAAAGCTTCTTTCCAGTTTTGAACGGAAGATATTTCCTTTTTCACCATAGCCCTCTATGGGCTTCCAAATATCCCTTTGCCAATTCCACAAGAACAGCCTTAGCGAAAGGCTTCTTGAAGGGAAAGATGTAACTCTGTGAGATGAATTAACAGAACACAGAGCAGTTTCTCAGAAAGCTTCTTTCCAGTTTTGAACGGAAGATATTTCCTTTTTCACCATAGCCCTCTATGGGCTTCCAAATATCCCTTTGCCAATTCCACAAGAACAGCCTTAGCGAAAGGCTTCTTGAAGGGAAAGATGTAACTCTGTGAGATGAATTAACAGAACACAGAGCAGTTTCTCAGAAAGCTTCTTTCCAGTTTTGAACGGAAGATATTTCCTTTTTCACCATAGCCCTCTATGGGCTTCCAAATATCCCTTTGCCAATTCCACAAGAACAGCCTTAGCGAAAGGCTTCTTGAAGGGAAAGATGTAAGTCTGTGAGATGAATTAACAGAACACAGAGCAGTTTCTCGAAAGCTTCTTTCCAGTTTTGAACGGAAGATATTTCCTTTTTCACCATAGCCCTCTATGGGCTTCCAAATATCCCTTTGCCAATTCCACAAGAACAGCCTTAGCGAAAGGCTTCTTGAAGGGAAAGATGTAACTCTGTGAGATGAATTAACAGAACACAGAGCAGTTTCTCAGAAAGCTTCTTTCCAGTTTTGAACGGAAGATATTTCCTTTTTCACCATAGCCCTCTATGGGCTTCCAAATATCCCTTTGCCAATTCCACAAGAACAGCCTTAGCGAAAGGCTTCTTGAAGGGAAAGATGTAACTCTGTGAGATGAATTAACAGAACACAGAGCAGTTTCTCAGAAAGCTTCTTTCCAGTTTTGAACGGAAGATATTTCCTTCTTCACCATAGCCCTCTATGGGCTTCCAAATATCCCTTTGCCAATTCCACAAGAACAGCCTTAGCGAAAGGCTTCTTGAAGGGAAAGATGTAACTCTGTGAGATGAATTAACAGAACACAGAGCAGTTTCTCAGAAAGCTTCTTTCCAGTTTTGAACGGAAGATATTTCCTTTTTCACCATAGCCCTCTATGGGCTTCCAAATATCCCTTTGCCAATTCCACAAGAACAGCCTTAGCGAAAGGCTTCTTGAAGGGAAAGATGTAACTCTGTGAGATGAATTAACAGAACACAGAGCAGTTTCTCAGAAAGCTTCTTTCCAGTTTTGAACGGAAGATATTTCCTTTTTCACCATAGCCCTCTATGGGCTTCCAAATATCCCTTTGCCAATTCCACAAGAACAGCCTTAGCGAAAGGCTTCTTGAAGGGAAAGATGTAACTCTATGAGATGAATTAACAGAACACAGAGCAGTTTCTCAGAAAGCTTCTTTCCAGTTTTGAACGGAAGATATTTCCTTTTTCACCATAGCCCTCTATGGGCTTCCAAATATCCCTTTGCCAATTCCACAAGAACAGCCTTAGCGAAAGGCTTCTTGAAGGGAAAGATGTAACTCTGTGAGATGAATTAACAGAACACAGAGCAGTTTCTCAGAAAGCTTCTTTCCAGTTTTGAACTTAAGATATTTCCTTTTTCACCATAGCCCTCTATGGGCTTCCAAATATCCCTTTGCCAATTCCACAAGAACAGCCTTAGCGAAAGGCTTCTTGAAGGGAAAGATGTAACTCTGTGAGATGAATTAACAGAACACAGAGCAATTTCTCAGAAAGCTTCTTTCCAGTTTTGAACGGAAGATATTTCCTTTTTCACCATAGCCCTCTATGGGCTTCCAAATATCCCTTTGCCAATTCCACAAGAACAGCCTTAGCGAAAGGCTTCTTGAAGGGAAAGATGTAACTCTGTGAGATGAATTAACAGAACACAGAGCAGTTTCTCAGAAAGCTTCTTTCCAGTTTTGAACAGAAGATATTTCCTTTTTCACCATAGCCCTCTATGGGCTTCCAAATATCCCTTTGCCAATTCCACAAGAACAGCCTTAGCGAAAGGCTTCTTGAAGGGAAAGATGTAAGTCTGTGAGATGAATTAACAGAACACAGAGCAGTTTCTCGAAAGCTTCTTTCCAGTTTTGAACGGAAGATATTTCCTTTTTCACCATAGCCCTCTATGGGCTTCCAAATATCCCTTTGCCAATTCCACAAGAACAGCCTTAGCGAAAGGCTTCTTGAAGGGAAAGATGTAACTCTGTGAGATGAATTAACAGAACACAGAGCAGTTTCTCAGAAAGCTTCTTTCCAGTTTTGAACGGAAGATATTTCCTTTTTCACCATAGCCCTCTATGGGCTTCCAAATATCCCTTTGCCAATTCCACAAGAACAGCCTTAGCGAAAGGCTTCTTGAAGGGAAAGATGTAACTCTGTGAGATGAATTAACAGAACACAGAGCAGTTTCTCAGAAAGCTTCTTTCCAGTTTTGAACGGAAGATATTTCCTTTTTCACCATAGCCCTCTATGGGCTTCCAAATATCCCTTTGCCAATTCCACAAGAACAGCCTTAGCGAAAGGCTTCTTGAAGGGAAAGATGTAACTCTATGAGATGAATTAACAGAACACAGAGCAGTTTCTCAGAAAGCTTCTTTCCAGTTTTGAACGGAAGATATTTCCTTTTTCACCATAGCCCTCTATGGGCTTCCAAATATCCCTTTGCCAATTCCACAAGAACAGCCTTAGCGAAAGGCTTCTTGAAGGGAAAGATGTAACTCTGTGAGATGAATTAACAGAACACAGAACAGTTTCTCAGAAAGCTTCTTTCCAGTTTTGAACGGAAGATATTTCCTTTTTCACCATAGCCCTCTATGGGCTTCCAAATATCCCTTTGCCAATTCCACAAGAACAGCCTTAGCGAAAGGCTTCTTGAAGGGAAAGATGTAACTCTGTGAGATGAATTAACAGAACACAGAGCAGTTTCTCAGAAAGCTTCTTTCCAGTTTTGAACGGAAGATATTTCCTTTTTCACCATAGCCCTCTATGGGCTTCCAAATATCCCTTTGCCAATTCCACAAGAACAGCCTTAGCGAAAGGCTTCTTGAAGGGAAAGATGTAACTCTGTGAGATGAATTAACAGAACACAGAGCAGTTTCTCAGAAAGCTTCTTTCCAGTTTTGAACGGAAGATATTTCCTTTTTCACCATAGCCCTCTATGGGCTTCCAAATATCCCTTTGCCAATTCCACAAGAACAGCCTTAGCGAAAGGCTTCTTGAAGGGAAAGATGTAACTCTGTGAGATGAATTAACAGAACACAGAGCAGTTTCTCAGAAAGCTTCTTTCCAGTTTTGAACGGAAGATATTTCCTTTTTAACCATAGCCCTCTATGGGCTTCCAAATATCCCTTTGCCAATTCCACAAGAACAGCCTTTGCGAAAGGCTTCTTGAAGGGAAAGATGTAACTCTGTGAGATGAATTAACAGAACACTGAGCAGTTTCTCAGAAAGCCTCTTTCCAGTTTTGAACGGAAGATATTTCCTTTTTCACCATAGCCCTCTATGGGCTTCCAAATATCCCTTTGCCAATTCCACAAGAACAGCCTTAGCGAAAGGCTTCTTGAAGGGAAAGATATAACTCTGTGAGATGAATTAACAGAACACAGAGCAGTTTCTCAGAAAGCTTCTTTCCAGTTTTGAACGGAAGATATTTCCTTTTTCATCATAGCCCTCTATGGGCTTCCAAATATCCCTTTGCCAATTCCACAAGAACAGCCTTAGCGAAAGGCTTCTTGAAGGGAAAGATGTAACTCTGTGAGATGAATTAACAGAACACAGAGCAGTTTCTCAGAAAGCTTCTTTCCAGTTTTGAACGGAAGATATTTCCTTTTTCACCATAGCCCTCTATGGGCTTCCAAATATCCCTTTGCCAATTCCACAAGAACAGCCTTAGCGAAAGGCTTCTTGAAGGGAAAGATGTAACTCTGTGAGATGAATTAACAGAACACAGAGCAGTTTCTCAGAAAGCTTCTTTCCAGTTTTGAACGGAAGATATTTCCTTTTTCACCATAGCCCTCTATGGGCTTCCAAATATCCCTTTGCCAATTCCACAAGAACAGCCTTAGCGAAAGGCTTCTTGAAGGGAAAGATGTAAGTCTGTGAGATGAATTAACAGAACACAGAGCAGTTTCTCGAAAGCTTCTTTCCAGTTTTGAACGGAAGATATTTCCTTTTTCACCATAGCCCTCTATGGGCTTCCAAATATCCCTTTGCCAATTCCACAAGAACAGCCTTAGCGAAAGGCTTCTTGAAGGGAAAGATGTAACTCTGTGAGATGAATTAACAGAACACAGAGCAGTTTCTCAGAAAGCTTCTTTCCAGTTTTGAACGGAAGATATTTCCTTTTTCACCATAGCCCTCTATGGGCTTCCAAATATCCCTTTGCCAATTCCACAAGAACAGCCTTAGCGAAAGGCTTCTTGAAGGGAAAGATGTAACTCTGTGAGATGAATTAACAGAACACAGAGCAGTTTCTCAGAAAGCTTCTTTCCTGTTTTGAACGGAAGATATTTCCTTCTTCACCATAGCCCTCTATGGGCTTCCAAATATCCCTTTGCCAATTCCACAAGAACAGCCTTAGCGAAAGGCTTCTTGAAGGGAAAGATGTAACTCTGTGAGATGAATTAACAGAACACAGAGCAGTTTCTCAGAAAGCTTCTTTCCAGTTTTGAACGGAAGATATTTCCTTTTTCACCATAGCCCTCTATGGGCTTCCAAATATCCCTTTGCCAATTCCACAAGAACAGCCTTAGCGAAAGGCTTCTTGAAGGGAAAGATGTAACTCTGTGAGATGAATTAACAGAACACAGAGCAGTTTCTCAGAAAGCTTCTTTCCAGTTTTGAACGGAAGATATTTCCTTTTTCACCATAGCCCTCTATGGGCTTCCAAATATCCCTTTGCCAATTCCACAAGAACAGCCTTAGCGAAAGGCTTCTTGAAGGGAAAGATGTAACTCTATGAGATGAATTAACAGAACACAGAGCAGTTTCTCAGAAAGCTTCTTTCCAGTTTTGAACGGAAGATATTTCCTTTTTCACCATAGCCCTCTATGGGCTTCCAAATATCCCTTTGCCAATTCCACAAGAACAGCCTTAGCGAAAGGCTTCTTGAAGGGAAAGATGTAACTCTGTGAGATGAATTAACAGAACACAGAGCAGTTTCTCAGAAAGCTTCTTTCCAGTTTTGAACTTAAGATATTTCCTTTTTCACCATAGCCCTCTATGGGCTTCCAAATATCCCTTTGCCAATTCCACAAGAACAGCCTTAGCGAAAGGCTTCTTGAAGGGAAAGATGTAACTCTGTGAGATGAATTAACAGAACACAGAGCAATTTCTCAGAAAGCTTCTTTCCAGTTTTGAACGGAAGATATTTCCTTTTTCACCATAGCCCTCTATGGGCTTCCAAATATCCCTTTGCCAATTCCACAAGAACAGCCTTAGCGAAAGGCTTCTTGAAGGGAAAGATGTAACTCTGTGAGATGAATTAACAGAACACAGAGCAGTTTCTCAGAAAGCTTCTTTCCAGTTTTGAACAGAAGATATTTCCTTTTTCACCATAGCCCTCTATGGGCTTCCAAATATCCCTTTGCCAATTCCACAAGAACAGCCTTAGCGAAAGGCTTCTTGAAGGGAAAGATGTAAGTCTGTGAGATGAATTAACAGAACACAGAGCAGTTTCTCGAAAGCTTCTTTCCAGTTTTGAACGGAAGATATTTCCTTTTTCACCATAGCCCTCTATGGGCTTCCAAATATCCCTTTGCCAATTCCACAAGAACAGCCTTAGCGAAAGGCTTCTTGAAGGGAAAGATGTAACTCTGTGAGATGAATTAACAGAACACAGAGCAGTTTCTCAGAAAGCTTCTTTCCAGTTTTGAACGGAAGATATTTCCTTTTTCACCATAGCCCTCTATGGGCTTCCAAATATCCCTTTGCCAATTCCACAAGAACAGCCTTAGCGAAAGGCTTCTTGAAGGGAAAGATGTAACTCTGTGAGATGAATTAACAGAACACAGAGCAGTTTCTCAGAAAGCTTCTTTCCAGTTTTGAACGGAAGATATTTCCTTTTTCACCATAGCCCTCTATGGGCTTCCAAATATCCCTTTGCCAATTCCACAAAAACAGCCTTAGCGAAAGGCTTCTTGAAGGGAAAGATGTAACTCTGTGAGATGAATTAACAGAACACAGAGCAGTTTCTCAGAAAGCTTCTTTCCAGTTTTGAACGGAAGATATTTCCTTTTTCACCATAGCCCTCTATGGGCTTCCAAATATCCCTTTGCCAATTCCACAAGAACAGCCTTAGCGAAAGGCTTCTTGAAGGGAAAGATGTAACTCTGTGAGATGAATTAACAGAACACAGAGCAGTTTCTCAGAAAGCTTCTTTCCAGTTTTGAACGGAAGATATTTCCTTTTTCACCATAGCCCTCTATGGGCTTCCAAATATCCCTTTGCCAATTCCACAAGAACAGCCTTAGCGAAAGGCTTCTTGAAGGGAAAGATGTAACTCTATGAGATGAATTAACAGAACACAGAGCAGTTTCTCAGAAAGCTTCTTTCCAGTTTTGAACGGAAGATATTTCCTTTTTCACCATAGCCCTCTATGGGCTTCCAAATATCCCTTTGCCAATTCCACAAGAACAGCCTTAGCGAAAGGCTTCTTGAAGGGAAAGATGTAACTCTGTGAGATGAATTAACAGAACACAGAACAGTTTCTCAGAAAGCTTCTTTCCAGTTTTGAACGGAAGATATTTCCTTTTTCACCATAGCCCTCTATGGGCTTCCAAATATCCCTTTGCCAATTCCACAAGAACAGCCTTAGCGAAAGGCTTCTTGAAGGGAAAGATGTAACTCTGTGAGATGAATTAACAGAACACAGAGCAGTTTCTCAGAAAGCTTCTTTCCAGTTTTGAACGGAAGATATTTCCTTTTTCACCATAGCCCTCTATGGGCTTCCAAATATCCCTTTGCCAATTCCACAAGAACAGCCTTAGCGAAAGGCTTCTTGAAGGGAAAGATGTAACTCTGTGAGATGAATTAACAGAACACAGAGCAGTTTCTCAGAAAGCTTCTTTCCAGTTTTGAACGGAAGATATTTCCTTTTTCACCATAGCCCTCTATGGGCTTCCAAATATCCCTTTGCCAATTCCACAAGAACAGCCTTAGCGAAAGGCTTCTTGAAGGGAAAGATGTAACTCTGTGAGATGAATTAACAGAACACAGAGCAGTTTCTCAGAAAGCTTCTTTCCAGTTTTGAACGGAAGATATTTCCTTTTTCACCATAGCCCTCTATGGGCTTCCAAATATCCCTTTGCCAATTCCACAAGAACAGCCTTAGCGAAAGGCTTCTTGAAGGGAAAGATGTCACTCTGTGAGATGAATTAACAGAACACAGAGCAGTTTCTCAGAAAGCTTCTTTCCAGTTTTGAACGGAAGATATTTCCTTTTTCACCATAGCCCTCTATGGGCTTCCAAATATCCCTTTGCCAATTCCACAAGAACAGCCTTAGCGAAAGGCTTCTTGAAGGGAAAGATGTAACTCTATGAGATGAATTAACAGAACACAGAGCAGTTTCTCAGAAAGCTTCTTTCCAGTTTTGAACGGAAGATATTTCCTTTTTCACCATAGCCCTCTATGGGCTTCCAAATATCCCTTTGCCAATTCCACAAGAACAGCCTTAGCGAAAGGCTTCTTGAAGGGAAAGATGTAACTCTGTGAGATGAATTAACAGAACACAGAGCAGTTTCTCAGAAAGCTTCTTTCCAGTTTTGAACTTAAGATATTTCCTTTTTCACCATAGCCCTCTATGGGCTTCCAAATATCCCTTTGCCAATTCCACAAGAACAGCCTTAGCGAAAGGCTTCTTGAAGGGAAAGATGTAACTCTGTGAGATGAATTAACAGAACACAGAGCAGTTTCTCAGAAAGCTTCTTTCCAGTTTTGAACGGAAGATATTTCCTTTTTCACCATAGCCCTCTATGGGCTTCCAAATATCCCTTTGCCAATTCCACAAGAACAGCCTTAGCGAAAGGCTTCTTGAAGGGAAAGATGTAACTCTGTGAGATGAATTAACAGAACACAGAGCAGTTTCTCAGAAAGCTTCTTTCCAGTTTTGAACGGAAGATATTTCCTTTTTCACCATAGCCCTCTATGGGCTTCCAAATATCCCTTTGCCAATTCCACAAGAACAGCCTTAGCGAAAGGCTTCTTGAAGGGAAAGATGTCACTCTGTGAGATGAATTAACAGAACACAGAGCAGTTTCTCAGAAAGCTTCTTTCCAGTTTTGAACGGAAGATATTTCCTTTTTCACCATAGCCCTCTATGGGCTTCCAAATATCCCTTTGCCAATTCCACAAGAACAGCCTTAGCGAAAGGCTTCTTGAAGGGAAAGATGTAACTCTGTGAGATGAATTAGCCGAACACAGAGCAGTTTCTCAGAAAGCTTCTTTCTAGTTTTGAACGGAAGATATTTCCTTTTTCACCATAGCCCTCTATGGGCTTCCAAATATCCCTTTGCCAATTCCACAAGAACAGCCTTAGCGAAAGGCTTCTTGAAGGGAAAGATGTAACTCTGTGAGATGAATTAACAGAACACAGAGCAGTTTCTCAGAAAGCTTCTTTCCAGTTTTGAACGGAAGATATTTCCTTTTTCACCATAGCCCTCTATGGGCTTCCAAATATCCCTTTGCCAATTCCACAAGAACAGCCTTAGCGAAAGGCTTCTTGAAGGGAAAGATGTAACTCTGTGAGATGAATTAACAGAACACAGAGCAGTTTCTCAGAAAGCTTCTTTCCAGTTTTGAACGGAAGATATTTCCTTTTTAACCATAGCCCTCTATGGGCTTCCAAATATCCCTTTGCCAATTCCACAAGAACAGCCTTTGCGAAAGGCTTCTTGAAGGGAAAGATGTAACTCTGTGAGATGAATTAACAGAACACTGAGCAGTTTCTCAGAAAGCCTCTTTCCAGTTTTGAACGGAAGATATTTCCTTTTTCACCATAGCCCTCTATGGGCTTCCAAATATCCCTTTGCCAATTCCACAAGAACAGCCTTAGCGAAAGGCTTCTTGAAGGGAAAGATATAACTCTGTGAGATGAATTAACAGAACACAGAGCAGTTTCTCAGAAAGCTTCTTTCCAGTTTTGAACGGAAGATATTTCCTTTTTCATCATAGCCCTCTATGGGCTTCCAAATATCCCTTTGCCAATTCCACAAGAACAGCCTTAGCGAAAGGCTTCTTGAAGGGAAAGATGTAACTCTGTGAGATGAATTAACAGAACACAGAGCAGTTTCTCAGAAAGCTTCTTTCCAGTTTTGAACGGAAGATATTTCCTTTTTCACCATAGCCCTCTATGGGCTTCCAAATATCCCTTTGCCAATTCCACAAGAACAGCCTTAGCGAAAGGCTTCTTGAAGGGAAAGATGTAACTCTGTGAGATGAATTAACAGAACACAGAGCAGTTTCTCAGAAAGCTTCTTTCCAGTTTTGAACGGAAGATATTTCCTTTTTCACCATAGCCCTCTATGGGCTTCCAAATATCCCTTTGCCAATTCCACAAGAACAGCCTTAGCGAAAGGCTTCTTGAAGGGAAAGATGTAACTCTGTGAGATGAATTAACAGAACACAGAGCAGTTTCTCAGAAAGCTTCTTTCCAGTTTTGAACGGAAGATATTTCCTTTTTCACCATAGCCCTCTATGGGCTTCCAAATATCCCTTTGCCAATTCCACAAGAACAGCCTTAGCGAAAGGCTTCTTGAAGGGAAAGATGTAAGTCTGTGAGATGAATTAACAGAACACAGAGCAGTTTCTCGAAAGCTTCTTTCCAGTTTTGAACGGAAGATATTTCCTTTTTCACCATAGCCCTCTATGGGCTTCCAAATATCCCTTTGCCAATTCCACAAGAACAGCCTTAGCGAAAGGCTTCTTGAAGGGAAAGATGTAACTCTGTGAGATGAATTAACAGAACACAGAGCAGTTTCTCAGAAAGCTTCTTTCCAGTTTTGAACGGAAGATATTTCCTTTTTCACCATAGCCCTCTATGGGCTTCCAAATATCCCTTTGCCAATTCCACAAGAACAGCCTTAGCGAAAGGCTTCTTGAAGGGAAAGATGTAACTCTGTGAGATGAATTAACAGAACACAGAGCAGTTTCTCAGAAAGCTTCTTTCCAGTTTTGAACGGAAGATATTTCCTTCTTCACCATAGCCCTCTATGGGCTTCCAAATATCCCTTTGCCAATTCCACAAGAACAGCCTTAGCGAAAGGCTTCTTGAAGGGAAAGATGTAACTCTGTGAGATGAATTAACAGAACACAGAGCAGTTTCTCAGAAAGCTTCTTTCCAGTTTTGAACGGAAGATATTTCCTTTTTCACCATAGCCCTCTATGGGCTTCCAAATATCCCTTTGCCAATTCCACAAGAACAGCCTTAGCGAAAGGCTTCTTGAAGGGAAAGATGTAACTCTGTGAGATGAATTAACAGAACACAGAGCAGTTTCTCAGAAAGCTTCTTTCCAGTTTTGAACGGAAGATATTTCCTTTTTCACCATAGCCCTCTATGGGCTTCCAAATATCCCTTTGCCAATTCCACAAGAACAGCCTTAGCGAAAGGCTTCTTGAAGGGAAAGATGTAACTCTATGAGATGAATTAACAGAACACAGAGCAGTTTCTCAGAAAGCTTCTTTCCAGTTTTGAACGGAAGATATTTCCTTTTTCACCATAGCCCTCTATGGGCTTCCAAATATCCCTTTGCCAATTCAACAAGAACAGCCTTAGCGAAAGGCTTCTTGAAGGGAAAGATGTAACTCTGTGAGATGAATTAACAGAACACAGAGCAGTTTCTCAGAAAGCTTCTTTCCAGTTTTGAACGGAAGATATTTCCTTTTTCACCATAGCCCTCTATGGGCTTCCAAATATCCCTTTGCCAATTCCACCAGAACAGCCTTAGCGAAAGGCTTCTTGAAGGGAAAGATGTAACTCTGTGAGATGAATTAACAGAACACAGAGCAGTTTCTCAGAAAGCTTCTTTCCAGTTTTGAACGGAAGATATTTCCTTTTTCACCATAGCCCTCTATGGGCTTCCAAATATCCCTTTGCCAATTCCACAAGAACAGCCTTAGCGAAAGGCTTCTTGAAGGGAAAGATGTAACTCTGTGAGATGAATTAACAGAACACAGAGCAGTTTCTCAGAAAGGTTCTTTCCAGTTTTGAACGGAAGATATTTCCTTTTTCACCATAGCCCTCTATGGGCTTCCAAATATCCCTTTGCCAATTCCACAAGAACAGCCTTAGCGAAAGGCTTCTT
This sequence comes from Chlorocebus sabaeus, assembly GCF_047675955.1. Classification (NCBI taxonomy): domain Eukaryota; kingdom Metazoa; phylum Chordata; class Mammalia; order Primates; family Cercopithecidae; genus Chlorocebus; species Chlorocebus sabaeus. The sequence goes on from NW_027327640.1 coordinate 50,992, forward strand.
GAAGGGAAAGATGTAACTCTGTGAGATGAATTAACAGAACACAGAGCAGTTTCTCAGAAAGCTTCTTTCCAGTTTTGAACAGAAGATATTTCCTTTTTCACCATAGCCCTCTATGGGCTTCCAAATATCCCTTTGCCAATTCCACAAGAACAGCCTTAGCGAAAGGCTTCTTGAAGGGAAAGATGTAAGTCTGTGAGATGAATTAACAGAACACAGAGCAGTTTCTCGAAAGCTTCTTTCCAGTTTTGAACGGAAGATATTTCCTTTTTCACCATAGCCCTCTATGGGCTTCCAAATATCCCTTTGCCAATTCCACAAGAACAGCCTTAGCGAAAGGCTTCTTGAAGGGAAAGATGTAACTCTGTGAGATGAATTAACAGAACACAGAGCAGTTTCTCAGAAAGCTTCTTTCCAGTTTTGAACGGAAGATATTTCCTTTTTCACCATAGCCCTCTATGGGCTTCCAAATATCCCTTTGCCAATTCCACAAGAACAGCCTTAGCGAAAGGCTTCTTGAAGGGAAAGATGTAACTCTGTGAGATGAATTAACAGAACACAGAGCAGTTTCTCAGAAAGCTTCTTTCCAGTTTTGAACGGAAGATATTTCCTTTTTCACCATAGCCCTCTATGGGCTTCCAAATATCCCTTTGCCAATTCCACAAAAACAGCCTTAGCGAAAGGCTTCTTGAAGGGAAAGATGTAACTCTGTGAGATGAATTAACAGAACACAGAGCAGTTTCTCAGAAAGCTTCTTTCCAGTTTTGAACGGAAGATATTTCCTTTTTCACCATAGCCCTCTATGGGCTTCCAAATATCCCTTTGCCAATTCCACAAGAACAGCCTTAGCGAAAGGCTTCTTGAAGGGAAAGATGTAACTCTGTGAGATGAATTAACAGAACACAGAGCAGTTTCTCAGAAAGCTTCTTTCCAGTTTTGAACGGAAGATATTTCCTTTTTCACCATAGCCCTCTATGGGCTTCCAAATATCCCTTTGCCAATTCCACAAGAACAGCCTTAGCGAAAGGCTTCTTGAAGGGAAAGATGTAACTCTATGAGATGAATTAACAGAACACAGAGCAGTTTCTCAGAAAGCTTCTTTCCAGTTTTGAACGGAAGATATTTCCTTTTTCACCATAGCCCTCTATGGGCTTCCAAATATCCCTTTGCCAATTCCACAAGAACAGCCTTAGCGAAAGGCTTCTTGAAGGGAAAGATGTAACTCTGTGAGATGAATTAACAGAACACAGAACAGTTTCTCAGAAAGCTTCTTTCCAGTTTTGAACGGAAGATATTTCCTTTTTCACCATAGCCCTCTATGGGCTTCCAAATATCCCTTTGCCAATTCCACAAGAACAGCCTTAGCGAAAGGCTTCTTGAAGGGAAAGATGTAACTCTGTGAGATGAATTAACAGAACACAGAGCAGTTTCTCAGAAAGCTTCTTTCCAGTTTTGAACGGAAGATATTTCCTTTTTCACCATAGCCCTCTATGGGCTTCCAAATATCCCTTTGCCAATTCCACAAGAACAGCCTTAGCGAAAGGCTTCTTGAAGGGAAAGATGTAACTCTGTGAGATGAATTAACAGAACACAGAGCAGTTTCTCAGAAAGCTTCTTTCCAGTTTTGAACGGAAGATATTTCCTTTTTCACCATAGCCCTCTATGGGCTTCCAAATATCCCTTTGCCAATTCCACAAGAACAGCCTTAGCGAAAGGCTTCTTGAAGGGAAAGATGTAACTCTGTGAGATGAATTAACAGAACACAGAGCAGTTTCTCAGAAAGCTTCTTTCCAGTTTTGAACGGAAGATATTTCCTTTTTCACCATAGCCCTCTATGGGCTTCCAAATATCCCTTTGCCAATTCCACAAGAACAGCCTTAGCGAAAGGCTTCTTGAAGGGAAAGATGTAACTCTGTGAGATGAATTAACAGAACACAGAGCAGTTTCTCAGAAAGCTTCTTTCCAGTTTTGAACGGAAGATATTTCCTTTTTCACCATAGCCCTCTATGGGCTTCCAAATATCCCTTTGCCAATTCCACAAGAACAGCCTTAGCGAAAGGCTTCTTGAAGGGAAAGATGTAACTCTGTGAGATGAATTAGCCGAACACAGAGCAGTTTCTCAGAAAGCTTCTTTCTAGTTTTGAACGGAAGATATTTCCTTTTTCACCATAGCCCTCTATGGGCTTCCAAATATCCCTTTGCCAATTCCACAAGAACAGCCTTAGCGAAAGGCTTCTTGAAGGGAAAGATGTAACTCTGTGAGATGAATTAACAGAACACAGAGCAGTTTCTCAGAAAGCTTCTTTCCAGTTTTGAACGGAAGATATTTCCTTTTTCACCATAGCCCTCTATGGGCTTCCAAATATCCCTTTGCCAATTCCACAAGAACAGCCTTAGCGAAAGGCTTCTTGAAGGGAAAGATGTAACTCTGTGAGATGAATTAACAGAACACAGAGCAGTTTCTCAGAAAGCTTCTTTCCAGTTTTGAACGGAAGATATTTCCTTTTTAACCATAGCCCTCTATGGGCTTCCAAATATCCCTTTGCCAATTCCACAAGAACAGCCTTTGCGAAAGGCTTCTTGAAGGGAAAGATGTAACTCTGTGAGATGAATTAACAGAACACTGAGCAGTTTCTCAGAAAGCCTCTTTCCAGTTTTGAACGGAAGATATTTCCTTTTTCACCATAGCCCTCTATGGGCTTCCAAATATCCCTTTGCCAATTCCACAAGAACAGCCTTAGCGAAAGGCTTCTTGAAGGGAAAGATATAACTCTGTGAGATGAATTAACAGAACACAGAGCAGTTTCTCAGAAAGCTTCTTTCCAGTTTTGAACGGAAGATATTTCCTTTTTCATCATAGCCCTCTATGGGCTTCCAAATATCCCTTTGCCAATTCCACAAGAACAGCCTTAGCGAAAGGCTTCTTGAAGGGAAAGATGTAACTCTGTGAGATGAATTAACAGAACACAGAGCAGTTTCTCAGAAAGCTTCTTTCCAGTTTTGAACGGAAGATATTTCCTTTTTCACCATAGCCCTCTATGGGCTTCCAAATATCCCTTTGCCAATTCCACAAGAACAGCCTTAGCGAAAGGCTTCTTGAAGGGAAAGATGTAACTCTGTGAGATGAATTAACAGAACACAGAGCAGTTTCTCAGAAAGCTTCTTTCCAGTTTTGAACGGAAGATATTTCCTTTTTCACCATAGCCCTCTATGGGCTTCCAAATATCCCTTTGCCAATTCCACAAGAACAGCCTTAGCGAAAGGCTTCTTGAAGGGAAAGATGTAACTCTGTGAGATGAATTAACAGAACACAGAGCAGTTTCTCAGAAAGCTTCTTTCCAGTTTTGAACGGAAGATATTTCCTTTTTCACCATAGCCCTCTATGGGCTTCCAAATATCCCTTTGCCAATTCCACAAGAACAGCCTTAGCGAAAGGCTTCTTGAAGGGAAAGATGTAAGTCTGTGAGATGAATTAACAGAACACAGAGCAGTTTCTCGAAAGCTTCTTTCCAGTTTTGAACGGAAGATATTTCCTTTTTCACCATAGCCCTCTATGGGCTTCCAAATATCCCTTTGCCAATTCCACAAGAACAGCCTTAGCGAAAGGCTTCTTGAAGGGAAAGATGTAACTCTGTGAGATGAATTAACAGAACACAGAGCAGTTTCTCAGAAAGCTTCTTTCCAGTTTTGAACGGAAGATATTTCCTTTTTCACCATAGCCCTCTATGGGCTTCCAAATATCCCTTTGCCAATTCCACAAGAACAGCCTTAGCGAAAGGCTTCTTGAAGGGAAAGATGTAACTCTGTGAGATGAATTAACAGAACACAGAGCAGTTTCTCAGAAAGCTTCTTTCCAGTTTTGAACGGAAGATATTTCCTTCTTCACCATAGCCCTCTATGGGCTTCCAAATATCCCTTTGCCAATTCCACAAGAACAGCCTTAGCGAAAGGCTTCTTGAAGGGAAAGATGTAACTCTGTGAGATGAATTAACAGAACACAGAGCAGTTTCTCAGAAAGCTTCTTTCCAGTTTTGAACGGAAGATATTTCCTTTTTCACCATAGCCCTCTATGGGCTTCCAAATATCCCTTTGCCAATTCCACAAGAACAGCCTTAGCGAAAGGCTTCTTGAAGGGAAAGATGTAACTCTGTGAGATGAATTAACAGAACACAGAGCAGTTTCTCAGAAAGCTTCTTTCCAGTTTTGAACGGAAGATATTTCCTTTTTCACCATAGCCCTCTATGGGCTTCCAAATATCCCTTTGCCAATTCCACAAGAACAGCCTTAGCGAAAGGCTTCTTGAAGGGAAAGATGTAACTCTATGAGATGAATTAACAGAACACAGAGCAGTTTCTCAGAAAGCTTCTTTCCAGTTTTGAACGGAAGATATTTCCTTTTTCACCATAGCCCTCTATGGGCTTCCAAATATCCCTTTGCCAATTCAACAAGAACAGCCTTAGCGAAAGGCTTCTTGAAGGGAAAGATGTAACTCTGTGAGATGAATTAACAGAACACAGAGCAGTTTCTCAGAAAGCTTCTTTCCAGTTTTGAACGGAAGATATTTCCTTTTTCACCATAGCCCTCTATGGGCTTCCAAATATCCCTTTGCCAATTCCACCAGAACAGCCTTAGCGAAAGGCTTCTTGAAGGGAAAGATGTAACTCTGTGAGATGAATTAACAGAACACAGAGCAGTTTCTCAGAAAGCTTCTTTCCAGTTTTGAACGGAAGATATTTCCTTTTTCACCATAGCCCTCTATGGGCTTCCAAATATCCCTTTGCCAATTCCACAAGAACAGCCTTAGCGAAAGGCTTCTTGAAGGGAAAGATGTAACTCTGTGAGATGAATTAACAGAACACAGAGCAGTTTCTCAGAAAGGTTCTTTCCAGTTTTGAACGGAAGATATTTCCTTTTTCACCATAGCCCTCTATGGGCTTCCAAATATCCCTTTGCCAATTCCACAAGAACAGCCTTAGCGAAAGGCTTCTTGAAGGGAAAGATGTAACTCTGTGAGATGAATTCACAGAACACAGAGCAGTTTCTCAGAAAGCTTCTTCCCAGTTTTGAACGGAAGATATTTCCTTTTTCACCATAGCCCTCTATGGGCTTCCAAATATCCCTTTGCCAATTCCACAAGAACAGCCTTAGCGAAAGGCTTCTTGAAGGGAAAAATGTAACTCTGTGAGATGAATTAACAGAACACAGAGCAGTTTCTCAGAAAGCTTCTTTCCAGTTTTAAACGGAAGATATTTCCTTTTTCACCATAGCCCTCTATGGGCTTCCAAATATCCCTTTGCCAATTCCACAAGAACAGCCTTAGCGAAAGGCTTCTTGAAGGGAAAGATGTAACTCTGTGAGATGAATTAACAGAACACAGAGCAGTTTCTCAGAAAGCTTCTTTCCAGTTTTGAACGGAAGATATTCCCTTTTTCACCATAGCCCTCTATGGGCTTCCAAATATCCCTTTGCCAATTCCACAAGAACAGCCTTAGCGAAAGGCTTCTTGAAGGGAAAGATGTAACTCTGTGAGATGAATTAACAGAACACAGAGCAGTTTCTCAGAAAGCTTCTTTCCAGTTTTGAACGGAAGATATTTCCTTTTTCACCATAGCCCTCTATGGGCTTCCAAATATCCCTTTGCCAATTCCACAAGAACAGCCTTAGCGAAAGGCTTCTTGAAGGGAAAGATGTAACTCTGTGAGATGAATTAACAGAACACAGAGCAGTTTCTCAGAAAGCTTCTTTCCAGTTTTGAACGGAAGATATTTCCTTTTTCACCATAGCCCTCTATGGGCTTCCAAATATCCCTTTGCCAATTCCACAAGAACAGCCTTAGCGAAAGGCTTCTTGAAGGGAAAGATGTAACTCTGTGAGATGAATTAACAGAACACAGAGCAGTTTCTCAGAAAGCTTCTTTCCAGTTTTGAACGGAAGATATTTCCTTTTTCACCATAGCCCACTATGGGCTTCCAAATATCCCTTTGCCAATTCCACAAGAACAGCCTTAGCGAAAGGCTTCTTGAAGGGTAAGATGTAACTCTGTGAGATGAATTAACAGAACACAGAGCAGTTTCTCAGAAAGCTTCTTTCCAGTTTTGAACGGAAGATATTTCCTTTTTCACCATAGCCCTCTATGGGCTTCCAAATATCCCTTTGCCAATTCCACAAGAACAGCCTTAGCGAAAGGCTTCTTGAAGGGAAAGATGTAACTCTGTGAGATGAATTAACAGAACACAGAGCAGTTTCTCAGAAAGCTTCTTTCCAGTTTTGAACGGAAGATATTTCCTTTTTCACCATAGCCCTCTATGGGCTTCCAAATATCCCTTTGCCAATTCCACAATAACAGCCTTAGCGAAAGGCTTCTTGAAGGGAAAGATGTAACTCTGTGAGATGAATTAACAGAACACAGAGCAGTTTCTCAGAAAGCTTCTTTCCAGTTTTGAACGGAAGATATTTCCTTTTTCACCATAGCCCTCTAAGGGCTTCCAAATATCCCTTTGCCAATTCCACAAGAACAGCCTTAGCGAAAGGCTTCTTGAAGGGAAAGATGTAACTCTGTGAGATGAATTAACAGAACACAGAGCAGTTTCTCGAAAGCTTCTTTCCAGTTTTGAACGGAAGATATTTCCTTTTTCACCATAGCCCTCTATGGGCTTCCAAATATCCCTTTGCCAATTCCACAAGAACAGCCTTAGCGAAAGGCTTCTTGAAGGGAAAGATGTAACTCTGTGAGATGAATTAACAGAACACAGAGCAGTTTCTCAGAAAGCTTCTTTCCAGTTTTGAACGGAAGATATTTCCTTTTTCACCATAGCCCTCTATGGGCTTCCAAATATCCCTTTGCCAATTCCACAAGAACAGCCTTAGCGAAAGGCTTCTTGAAGGGAAAGATGTAACTCTGTGAGATGAATTAACAGAACACAGAGCAGTTTCTCAGAAAGCTTCTTTCCAGTTTTGAACGGAAGATATTTCCTTTTTCACCATAGCCCTCTATGGGCTTCCAAATATCCCTTTGCCAATTCCACAAGAACAGCCTTAGCGAAAGGCTTCTTGAAGGGAAAGATGTAACTCTGTGAGATGAATTAACAGAACACAGAGCAGTTTCTCAGAAAGCTTCTTTCCAGTTTTGAACGGAAGATATTTCCTTTTTCACCATAGCCCTCTATGGGCTTCCAAATATCCCTTTGCCAATTCCACAAGAACAGCCTTAGCGAAAGGCTTCTTGAAGGGAAAGATGTAACTCTGTGAGATGAATTAACAGAACACAGAGCAGTTTCTCAGAAAGCTTCTTTCCAGTTTTGAACGGAAGATATTTCCTTTTTCACCATAGCCCTCTATGGGCTTCCAAATATCCCTTTGCCAATTCCACAAGAACAGCCTTAGGAAAGGCTTCTTGAAGGGAAAGATGTAACTCTGTGAGATGAATTAACAGAACACAGAGCAGTTTCTCAGAAAGCTTCTTTCCAGTTTTGAACGGAAGATATTTCCTTTTTCACCATAGCCCTCTATGGGCTTCCAAATATCCCTTTGCCAATTCCACAAGAACAGCCTTAGCGAAAGGCTTCTTGAAGGGAAAGATGTAACTCTGTGAGATGAATTAACACAACACAGAGCAGTTTCTCAGAAAGCTTCTTTCCAGTTTTGAACGGAAGATATTTCCTTTTTCACCATAGCCCTCTATGGGCTTCCAAATATCCCTTTGCCAATTCCACAAGAACAGCCTTAGCGTAAGGCTTCTTGAAGGGAAAGATGTAACTCTGTGAGATGAATTAACAGAACACAGAGCAGTTTCTCAGAAAGCTTCTTTCCAGTTTTGAACGGAAGATATTTCCTTTTTCACCATAGCCCTCTATGGGCTTCCAAATATCCCTTTGCCAATTCCGCAAGAACAGCCTTAGCGAAAGGCTTCTTGAAGGGAAAGATGTAACTCTGTGAGATGAATTAACAGAACACTGAGCAGTTTCTCAGAAAGCTTCTTTCCAGTTTTGAACGGAAGATATTTCCTTTTTCACCATAGCCCTCTATGGGCTTCCAAATATCCCTTTGCCAATTCCACAAGAACAGCCTTAGCGAAAGGCTTCTTGAAGGGAAAGATGTAACTCTGTGAGATGAATTAACAGAACACAGAGCAGTTTCTCAGAAAGCTTCTTTCCAGTTTTGAACGGAAGATATTTCCTTTTTCACCATAGCCCTCTATGGGCTTCCAAATATCCCTTTGCCAATTCCACAAGAACAGCCTTAGCGAAAGGCTTCTTGAAGGGAAAGATGTAACTCTGTGAGATGAATTAACAGAACACAGAGCAGTTTCTCAGAAAGCTTCTTTCCAGTTTTGAACGGAAGATATTTCCTTTTTCACCATAGCCCTCTATGGGCTTCCAAATATCCCTTTGCCAATTCCACAAGAACAGCCTTAGCGAAAGGCTTCTTGAAGGGAAAGATGTAACTCTGTGAGATGAATTAACAGAACACAGAGCAGTTTCTCAGAAAGCTTCTTTCCAGTTTTGAACGGAAGATATTTCCTTTTTCACCATAGCCCTCTATGGGCTTCCAAATATCCCTTTGCCAATTCCACAAGAACAGCCTTAGCGAAAGGCTTCTTGAAGGGAAAGATGTAACTCTGTGAGATGAATTAACAGAACACAGAGCAGTTTCTCAGAAAGCTTCTTTCCAGTTTTGAACGGAAGATATTTCCTTTTTCACCATAGCCCTCTATGGGCTTCCAAATATCCCTTTGCCAATTCCACAAAAACAGCCTTAGCGAAAGGCTTCTTGAAGGGAAAGATGTAACTCTGTGAGATGAATTAACAGAACACAGAGCAGTTTCTCAGAAAGCTTCTTTCCAGTTTTGAACGGAAGATATTTCCTTTTTCACCATAGCCCTCTATGGGCTTCCAAATATCCCTTTGCCAATTCCACAAGAACAGCCTTAGCGAAAGGCTTCTTGAAGGGAAAGATGTAACTCTGTGAGATGAATTAACAGAACACAGAGCAGTTTCTCAGAAAGCTTCTTTCCAGTTTTGAACGGAAGATATTTCCTTTTTCACCATAGCCCTCTATGGGCTTCCAAATATCCCTTTGCCAATTCCACAAGAACAGCCTTAGCGAAAGGCTTCTTGAAGGGAAAGATGTAACTCTATGAGATGAATTAACAGAACACAGAGCAGTTTCTCAGAAAGCTTCTTTCCAGTTTTGAACGGAAGATATTTCCTTTTTCACCATAGCCCTCTATGGGCTTCCAAATATCCCTTTGCCAATTCCACAAGAACAGCCTTAGCGAAAGGCTTCTTGAAGGGAAAGATGTAACTCTGTGAGATGAATTAACAGAACACAGAACAGTTTCTCAGAAAGCTTCTTTCCAGTTTTGAACGGAAGATATTTCCTTTTTCACCATAGCCCTCTATGGGCTTCCAAATATCCCTTTGCCAATTCCACAAGAACAGCCTTAGCGAAAGGCTTCTTGAAGGGAAAGATGTAACTCTGTGAGATGAATTAACAGAACACAGAGCAGTTTCTCAGAAAGCTTCTTTCCAGTTTTGAAAGGAAGATATTTCCTTTTTCACCATAGCCCTCTATGGGCTTCCAAATATCCCTTTGCCAATTCCACAAGAACAGCCTTAGCGAAAGGCTTCTTGAAGGGAAAGATGTAACTCTGTGAGATGAATTAACAGAACACAGAGCAGTTTCTCAGAAAGCTTCTTTCCAGTTTTGAACGGAAGATATTTCCTTTTTCACCATAGCCCTCTATGGGCTTCCAAATATCCCTTTGCCAATTCCACAAGAACAGCCTTAGCGAAAGGCTTCTTGAAGGGAAAGATGTAACTCTGTGAGATGAATTAACAGAACACAGAGCAGTTTCTCAGAAAGCTTCTTTCCAGTTTTGAACGGAAGATATTTCCTTTTTCACCATAGCCCTCTATGGGCTTCCAAATATCCCTTTGCCAATTCCACAAGAACAGCCTTAGCGAAAGGCTTCTTGAAGGGAAAGATGTCACTCTGTGAGATGAATTAACAGAACACAGAGCAGTTTCTCAGAAAGCTTCTTTCCAGTTTTGAACGGAAGATATTTCCTTTTTCACCATAGCCCTCTATGGGCTTCCAAATATCCCTTTGCCAATTCCACAAGAACAGCCTTAGCGAAAGGCTTCTTGAAGGGAAAGATGTAACTCTGTGAGATGAATTAGCCGAACACAGAGCAGTTTCTCAGAAAGCTTCTTTCTAGTTTTGAACGGAAGATATTTCCTTTTTCACCATAGCCCTCTATGGGCTTCCAAATATCCCTTTGCCAATTCCACAAGAACAGCCTTAGCGAAAGGCTTCTTGAAGGGAAAGATGTAACTCTGTGAGATGAATTAACAGAACACAGAGCAGTTTCTCAGAAAGCTTCTTTCCAGTTTTGAACGGAAGATATTTCCTTTTTCACCATAGCCCTCTATGGGCTTCCAAATATCCCTTTGCCAATTCCACAAGAACAGCCTTAGCGAAAGGCTTCTTGAAGGGAAAGATGTAACTCTGTGAGATGAATTAACAGAACACAGAGCAGTTTCTCAGAAAGCTTCTTTCCAGTTTTGAACGGAAGATATTTCCTTTTTAACCATAGCCCTCTATGGGCTTCCAAATATCCCTTTGCCAATTCCACAAGAACAGCCTTTGCGAAAGGCTTCTTGAAGGGAAAGATGTAACTCTGTGAGATGAATTAACAGAACACTGAGCAGTTTCTCAGAAAGCCTCTTTCCAGTTTTGAACGGAAGATATTTCCTTTTTCACCATAGCCCTCTATGGGCTTCCAAATATCCCTTTGCCAATTCCACAAGAACAGCCTTAGCGAAAGGCTTCTTGAAGGGAAAGATATAACTCTGTGAGATGAATTAACAGAACACAGAGCAGTTTCTCAGAAAGCTTCTTTCCAGTTTTGAACGGAAGATATTTCCTTTTTCATCATAGCCCTCTATGGGCTTCCAAATATCCCTTTGCCAATTCCACAAGAACAGCCTTAGCGAAAGGCTTCTTGAAGGGAAAGATGTAACTCTGTGAGATGAATTAACAGAACACAGAGCAGTTTCTCAGAAAGCTTCTTTCCAGTTTTGAACGGAAGATATTTCCTTTTTCACCATAGCCCTCTATGGGCTTCCAAATATCCCTTTGCCAATTCCACAAGAACAGCCTTAGCGAAAGGCTTCTTGAAGGGAAAGATGTAACTCTGTGAGATGAATTAACAGAACACAGAGCAGTTTCTCAGAAAGCTTCTTTCCAGTTTTGAACGGAAGATATTTCCTTTTTCACCATAGCCCTCTATGGGCTTCCAAATATCCCTTTGCCAATTCCACAAGAACAGCCTTAGCGAAAGGCTTCTTGAAGGGAAAGATGTAACTCTGTGAGATGAATTAACAGAACACAGAGCAGTTTCTCAGAAAGCTTCTTTCCAGTTTTGAACGGAAGATATTTCCTTTTTCACCATAGCCCTCTATGGGCTTCCAAATATCCCTTTGCCAATTCCACAAGAACAGCCTTAGCGAAAGGCTTCTTGAAGGGAAAGATGTAAGTCTGTGAGATGAATTAACAGAACACAGAGCAGTTTCTCGAAAGCTTCTTTCCAGTTTTGAACGGAAGATATTTCCTTTTTCACCATAGCCCTCTATGGGCTTCCAAATATCCCTTTGCCAATTCCACAAGAACAGCCTTAGCGAAAGGCTTCTTGAAGGGAAAGATGTAACTCTGTGAGATGAATTAACAGAACACAGAGCAGTTTCTCAGAAAGCTTCTTTCCAGTTTTGAACGGAAGATATTTCCTTTTTCACCATAGCCCTCTATGGGCTTCCAAATATCCCTTTGCCAATTCCACAAGAACAGCCTTAGCGAAAGGCTTCTTGAAGGGAAAGATGTAACTCTGTGAGATGAATTAACAGAACACAGAGCAGTTTCTCAGAAAGCTTCTTTCCAGTTTTGAACGGAAGATATTTCCTTCTTCACCATAGCCCTCTATGGGCTTCCAAATATCCCTTTGCCAATTCCACAAGAACAGCCTTAGCGAAAGGCTTCTTGAAGGGAAAGATGTAACTCTGTGAGATGAATTAACAGAACACAGAGCAGTTTCTCAGAAAGCTTCTTTCCAGTTTTGAACGGAAGATATTTCCTTTTTCACCATAGCCCTCTATGGGCTTCCAAATATCCCTTTGCCAATTCCACAAGAACAGCCTTAGCGAAAGGCTTCTTGAAGGGAAAGATGTAACTCTGTGAGATGAATTAACAGAACACAGAGCAGTTTCTCAGAAAGCTTCTTTCCAGTTTTGAACGGAAGATATTTCCTTTTTCACCATAGCCCTCTATGGGCTTCCAAATATCCCTTTGCCAATTCCACAAGAACAGCCTTAGCGAAAGGCTTCTTGAAGGGAAAGATGTAACTCTATGAGATGAATTAACAGAACACAGAGCAGTTTCTCAGAAAGCTTCTTTCCAGTTTTGAACGGAAGATATTTCCTTTTTCACCATAGCCCTCTATGGGCTTCCAAATATCCCTTTGCCAATTCAACAAGAACAGCCTTAGCGAAAGGCTTCTTGAAGGGAAAGATGTAACTCTGTGAGATGAATTAACAGAACACAGAGCAGTTTCTCAGAAAGCTTCTTTCCAGTTTTGAACGGAAGATATTTCCTTTTTCACCATAGCCCTCTATGGGCTTCCAAATATCCCTTTGCCAATTCCACCAGAACAGCCTTAGCGAAAGGCTTCTTGAAGGGAAAGATGTAACTCTGTGAGATGAATTAACAGAACACAGAGCAGTTTCTCAGAAAGCTTCTTTCCAGTTTTGAACGGAAGATATTTCCTTTTTCACCATAGCCCTCTATGGGCTTCCAAATATCCCTTTGCCAATTCCACAAGAACAGCCTTAGCGAAAGGCTTCTTGAAGGGAAAGATGTAACTCTGTGAGATGAATTAACAGAACACAGAGCAGTTTCTCAGAAAGGTTCTTTCCAGTTTTGAACGGAAGATATTTCCTTTTTCACCATAGCCCTCTATGGGCTTCCAAATATCCCTTTGCCAATTCCACAAGAACAGCCTTAGCGAAAGGCTTCTTGAAGGGAAAGATGTAACTCTGTGAGATGAATTAACAGAACACAGAGCAGTTTCTCAGAAAGCTTCTTCCCAGTTTTGAACGGAAGATATTTCCTTTTTCACCATAGCCCTCTATGGGCTTCCAAATATCCCTTTGCCAATTCCACAAGAACAGCCTTAGCGAAAGGCTTCTTGAAGGGAAAAATGTAACTCTGTGAGATGAATTAACAGAACACAGAGCAGTTTCTCAGAAAGCTTCTTTCCAGTTTTAAACGGAAGATATTTCCTTTTTCACCATAGCCCTCTATGGGCTTCCAAATATCCCTTTGCCAATTCCACAAGAACAGCCTTAGCGAAAGGCTTCTTGAAGGGAAAGATGTAACTCTGTGAGATGAATTAACAGAACACAGAGCAGTTTCTCAGAAAGCTTCTTTCCAGTTTTGAACGGAAGATATTCCCTTTTTCACCATAGCCCTCTATGGGCTTCCAAATATCCCTTTGCCAATTCCACAAGAACAGCCTTAGCGAAAGGCTTCTTGAAGGGAAAGATGTAACTCTGTGAGATGAATTAACAGAACACAGAGCAGTTTCTCAGAAAGCTTCTTTCCAGTTTTGAACGGAAGATATTTCCTTTTTCACCATAGCCCTCTATGGGCTTCCAAATATCCCTTTGCCAATTCCACAAGAACAGCCTTAGCGAAAGGCTTCTTGAAGGGAAAGATGTAACTCTGTGAGATGAATTAACAGAACACAGAGCAGTTTCTCAGAAAGCTTCTTTCCAGTTTTGAACGGAAGATATTTCCTTTTTCACCATAGCCCTCTATGGGCTTCCAAATATCCCTTTGCCAATTCCACAAGAACAGCCTTAGCGAAAGGCTTCTTGAAGGGAAAGATGTAACTCTGTGAGATGAATTAACAGAACACAGAGCAGTTTCTCAGAAAGCTTCTTTCCAGTTTTGAACGGAAGATATTTCCTTTTTCACCATAGCCCACTATGGGCTTCCAAATATCCCTTTGCCAATTCCACAAGAACAGCCTTAGCGAAAGGCTTCTTGAAGGGAAAGATGTAACTCTGTGAGATGAATTAACAGAACACAGAGCAGTTTCTCAGAAAGCTTCTTTCCAGTTTTGAACGGAAGATATTTCCTTTTTCACCATAGCCCTCTATGGGCTTCCAAATATCCCTTTGCCAATTCCACAAGAACAGCCTTAGCGAAAGGCTTCTTGAAGGGAAAGATGTAACTCTGTGAGATGAATTAACAGAACACAGAGCAGTTTCTCAGAAAGCTTCTTTCCAGTTTTGAACGGAAGATATTTCCTTTTTCACCATAGCCCTCTATGGGCTTCCAAATATCCCTTTGCCAATTCCACAAGAACAGCCTTAGCGAAAGGCTTCTTGAAGGGAAAGATGTAACTCTGTGAGATGAATTAACAGAACACAGAGCAGTTTCTCAGAAAGCTTCTTTCCAGTTTTGAACGGAAGATATTTCCTTTTTCACCATAGCCCTCTAAGGGCTTCCAAATATCCCTTTGCCAATTCCACAAGAACAGCCTTAGCGAAAGGCTTCTTGAAGGGAAAGATGTAACTCTGTGAGATGAATTAACAGAACACAGAGCAGTTTCTCGAAAGCTTCTTTCCAGTTTTGAACGGAAGATATTTCCTTTTTCACCATAGCCCTCTATGGGCTTCCAAATATCCCTTTGCCAATTCCACAAGAACAGCCTTAGCGAAAGGCTTCTTGAAGGGAAAGATGTAACTCTGTGAGATGAATTAACAGAACACAGAGCAGTTTCTCAGAAAGCTTCTTTCCAGTTTTGAACGGAAGATATTTCCTTTTTCACCATAGCCCTCTATGGGCTTCCAAATATCCCTTTGCCAATTCCACAAGAACAGCCTTAGCGAAAGGCTTCTTGAAGGGAAAGATGTAACTCTGTGAGATGAATTAACAGAACACAGAGCAGTTTCTCAGAAAGCTTCTTTCCAGTTTTGAACGGAAGATATTTCCTTTTTCACCATAGCCCTCTATGGGCTTCCAAATATCCCTTTGCCAATTCCACAAGAACAGCCTTAGCGAAAGGCTTCTTGAAGGGAAAGATGTAACTCTGTGAGATGAATTAACAGAACACAGAGCAGTTTCTCAGAAAGCTTCTTTCCAGTTTTGAACGGAAGATATTTCCTTTTTCACCATAGCCCTCTATGGGCTTCCAAATATCCCTTTGCCAATTCCACAAGAACAGCCTTAGCGAAAGGCTTCTTGAAGGGAAAGATGTAACTCTGTGAGATGAATTAACAGAACACAGAGCAGTTTCTCAGAAAGCTTCTTTCCAGTTTTGAACGGAAGATATTTCCTTTTTCACCATAGCCCTCTATGGGCTTCCAAATATCCCTTTGCCAATTCCACAAGAACAGCCTTAGGAAAGGCTTCTTGAAGGGAAAGATGTAACTCTGTGAGATGAATTAACAGAACACAGAGCAGTTTCTCAGAAAGCTTCTTTCCAGTTTTGAACGGAAGATATTTCCTTTTTCACCATAGCCCTCTATGGGCTTCCAAATATCCCTTTGCCAATTCCACAAGAACAGCCTTAGCGAAAGGCTTCTTGAAGGGAAAGATGTAACTCTGTGAGATGAATTAACAGAACACAGAGCAGTTTCTCAGAAAGCTTCTTTCCAGTTTTGAACGGAAGATATTTCCTTTTTCACCATAGCCCTCTATGGGCTTCCAAATATCCCTTTGCCAATTCCACAAGAACAGCCTTAGCGTAAGGCTTCTTGAAGGGAAAGATGTAACTCTGTGAGATGAATTAACAGAACACAGAGCAGTTTCTCAGAAAGCTTCTTTCCAGTTTTGAACGGAAGATATTTCCTTTTTCACCATAGCCCTCTATGGGCTTCCAAATATCCCTTTGCCAATTCCGCAAGAACAGCCTTAGCGAAAGGCTTCTTGAAGGGAAAGATGTAACTCTGTGAGATGAATTAACAGAACACTGAGCAGTTTCTCAGAAAGCTTCTTTCCAGTTTTGAACGGAAGATATTTCCTTTTTCACCATAGCCCTCTATGGGCTTCCAAATATCCCTTTGCCAATTCCACAAGAACAGCCTTAGCGAAAGGCTTCTTGAAGGGAAAGATGTAACTCTGTGAGATGAATTAACAGAACACAGAGCAGTTTCTCAGAAAGCTTCTTTCCAGTTTTGAACGGAAGATATTTCCTTTTTCACCATAGCCCTCTATGGGCTTCCAAATATCCCTTTGCCAATTCCACAAGAACAGCCTTAGCGAAAGGCTTCTTGAAGGGAAAGATGTAACTCTGTGAGATGAATTAACAGAACACAGAGCAGTTTCTCAGAAAGCTTCTTTCCAGTTTTGAACGGAAGATATTTCCTTTTTCACCATAGCCCTCTATGGGCTTCCAAATATCCCTTTGCCAATTCCACAAGAACAGCCTTAGCGAAAGGCTTCTTGAAGGGAAAGATGTAACTCTGTGAGATGAATTAACAGAACACAGAGCAGTTTCTCAGAAAGCTTCTTTCCAGTTTTGAACGGAAGATATTTCCTTTTTCACCATAGCCCTCTATGGGCTTCCAAATATCCCTTTGCCAATTCCACAAGAACAGCCTTAGCGAAAGGCTTCTTGAAGGGAAAGATGTAACTCTGTGAGATGAATTAACAGAACACAGAGCAGTTTCTCAGAAAGCTTCTTTCCAGTTTTGAACGGAAGATATTTCCTTTTTCACCATAGCCCTCTATGGGCTTCCAAATATCCCTTTGCCAATTCCACAAGAACAGCCTTAGCGAAAGGCTTCTTGAAGGGAAAGATGTAACTCTGTGAGATGAATTAGCCGAACACAGAGCAGTTTCTCAGAAAGCTTCTTTCCAGTTTTGAACGGAAGATATTTCCTTTTTCACCATAGCCCTCTATGGGCTTCCAAATATCCCTTTGCCAATTCCACAAGAACAGCCTTAGCGAAAGGCTTCTTGAAGGGAAAGATGTAACTCTGTGAGATGAATTAACAGAACACAGAGCAGTTTCTCAGAAAGCTTCTTTCCAGTTTTGAACGGAAGATATTTCCTTTTTCACCATAGCCCTCTATGGGCTTCCAAATATCCCTTTGCCAATTCCACAAGAACAGCCTTAGCGAAAGGCTTCTTGAAGGGAAAGATGTAACTCTGTGAGATGAATTAACAGAACACAGAGCAGTTTCTCAGAAAGCTTCTTTCCAGTTTTGAACGGAAGATATTTCCTTTTTAACCATAGCCCTCTATGGGCTTCCAAATATCCCTTTGCCAATTCCACAAGAACAGCCTTTGCGAAAGGCTTCTTGAAGGGAAAGATGTAACTCTGTGAGATGAATTAACAGAACACTGAGCAGTTTCTCAGAAAGCCTCTTTCCAGTTTTGAACGGAAGATATTTCCTTTTTCACCATAGCCCTCTATGGGCTTCCAAATATCCCTTTGCCAATTCCACAAGAACAGCCTTAGCGAAAGGCTTCTTGAAGGGAAAGATATAACTCTGTGAGATGAATTAACAGAACACAGAGCAGTTTCTCAGAAAGCTTCTTTCCAGTTTTGAACGGAAGATATTTCCTTTTTCACCATAGCCCTCTATGGGCTTCCAAATATCCCTTTGCCAATTCCACAAGAACAGCCTTAGCGAAAGGCTTCTTGAAGGGAAAGATGTAACTCTGTGAGATGAATTAACAGAACACAGAGCAGTTTCTCAGAAAGCTTCTTTCCAGTTTTGAAAGGAAGATATTTCCTTTTTCACCATAGCCCTCTATGGGCTTCCAAATATCTCTTTGCCAATTCCACAAGAACAGCCTTAGCGAAAGGCTTCTTGAAGGGAAAGATGTAACTCTGTGAGATGAATTAACAGAACACAGAGCAGTTTCTCAGAAAGCTTCTTTCCAGTTTTGAACAGAAGATATTTCCTTTTTCACCATAGCCCTCTATGGGCTTCCAAATATCCCTTTGCGAATTCCACAAGAACAGCCTTAGCGAAAGGCTTCTTGAAGGGAAAGATATAACTCTGTGAGATGAATTAACAGAACACAGAGCAGTTTCTCAGAAAGCTTCTTTCCAGTTTTGAACGGAAGATATTTCCTTTTTCACCATAGCCCTCTATGGGCTTCCAAATATCCCTTTGCCAATTCCACAAGAACAGCCTTAGCGAAAGGCTTCTTGAAGGGAAAGATGTAACTCTGTGAGATGAATTAACAGAACACAGAGCAGTTTCTCAGAAAGCTTCTTTCCAGTTTTGAACGGAAGATATTTCCTTTTTCACCATAGCCCTCTATGGGCTTCCAAATATCCCTTTGCCAATTCCACAAGAACAGCCTTAGCGAAAGGCTTCTTTAAGGGAAAGATGTAACTCTGTGAGATGAATTAACAGAACACAGAGCAGTTTCTCAGAAAGCTTCTTTCCAGTTTTGAACGGAAGATATTTCCTTTTTCACCATAGCCCTCTATGGGCTTCCAAATATCCCTTTGCCAATTCCACAAGAACAGCCTTAGCGAAAGGCTTCTTGAAGGGAAAGATGTAACTCTGTGAGATGAATTAACAGAACACAGAGCAGTTTCTCAGAAAGCTTCTTTCCAGTTTTGAACGGAAGATATTTCCTTTTTCACCATAGCCCTCTATGGGCTTCCAAATATCCCTTTGCCAATTCCACAAGAACAGCCTTAGCGAAAGGCTTCTTGAAGGGAAAGATGTAACTCTGTGAGATGAATTAACAGAACACAGAGCAGTTTCTCAGAAAGCTTCTTTCCAGTTTTGAACGGAAGATATTTCCTTTTTCACCATAGCCCTCTATGGGCTTCCAAATATCCCTTTGCCAATTCCACAAGAACAGCCTTAGCGAAAGGCTTCTTGAAGGGAAAGATGTAACTCTGTGAGATGAATTAACAGAACACAGAGCAGTTTCTCAGAAAGCTTCTTTCCAGTTTTGAACGGAAGATATTTCCTTTTTCACCATAGCCCTCTATGGGCTTCCAAATATCCCTTTGCCAATTCCACAAGAACAGCCTTAGCGAAAGGCTTCTTGAAGGGAAAGATGTAACTCTGTGAGATGAATTAACAGAACACAGAGCAGTTTCTCGAAAGCTTCTTTCCAGTTTTGAACGGAAGATATTTCCTTTTTCACCATAGCCCTCTATGGGCTTCCAAATATCCCTTTGCCAATTCCACAAGAACAGCCTTAGCGAAAGGCTTCTTGAAGGGAAAGATGTAACTCTGTGAGATGAATTAACAGAACACAGAGCAGTTTCTCAGAAAGCTTCTTTCCAGTTTTGAACGGAAGATATTTCCTTTTTCACCATAGCCCTCTATGGGCTTCCAAATATCCCTTTGCCAATTCCACAAGAACAGCCTTAGCGAAAGGCTTCTTGAAGGGAAAGATGTAACTCTGTGAGATGAATTAACAGAACACAGAGCAGTTTCTCAGAAAGCTTCTTTCCAGTTTTGAACGGAAGATATTTCCTTTTTCACCATAGCCCTCTATGGGCTTCCAAATATCCCTTTGCCAATTCCACAAGAACAGCCTTAGCGAAAGGCTTCTTGAAGGGAAAGATGTAACTCTGTGAGATGAATTAACAGAACACAGAGCAGTTTCTCAGAAAGCTTCTTTCCAGTTTTGAACGGAAGATATTTCCTTTTTCACCATAGCCCTCTATGGGCTTCCAAATATCCCTTTGCCAATTCCACAAGAACAGCCTTAGCGAAAGGCTTCTTGAAGGGAAAGATGTAACTCTGTGAGATGAATTAACAGAACACAGAGCAGTTTCTCAGAAAGCTTCTTTCCAGTTTTGAACGGAAGATATTTCCTTTTTCACCATAGCCCTCTATGGGCTTCCAAATATCCCTTTGCCAATTCCACAAGAACAGCCTTAGCGAAAGGCTTCTTGAAGGGAAAGATGTAACTCTGTGAGATGAATTAACAGAACACAGAGCAGTTTCTCAGAAAGCTTCTTTCCAGTTTTGAACGGAAGATATTTCCTTTTTCACCATAGCCCTCTATGGGCTTCCAAATATCCCTTTGCCAATTCCACAAGAACAGCCTTAGCGAAAGGCTTCTTGAAGGGAAAGATGTAAGTCTGTGAGATGAAATAACAGAACACAGAGCAGTTTCTCTGAAAGCTTCTTTCCAGTTTTGAACGGAAGATATTTCCTTTTTCACCATAGCCCTCTATGGGCTTCCAAATATCCCTTTGCCAATTCCACAAGAACAGCCTTAGCGAAAGGCTTCTTGAAGGGAAAGATGTAACTCTGTGAGATGAATTAACAGAACACAGAGCAGTTTCTCAGAAAGCTTCTTTCCAGTTTTGAACGGAAGATATTTCCTTTTTCACCATAGCCCTCTATGGGCTTCCAAATATCCCTTTGCCAATTCCACAAGAACAGCCTTAGCGAAAGGCTTCTTGAAGGGAAAGATGTAACTCTGTGAGATGAATTAACAGAACACAGAGCAGTTTCTCAGAAAGCTTCTTTCCAGTTTTGAACGGAAGATATTTCCTTTTTCACCATAGCCCTCTATGGGCTTCCAAATATCCCTTTGCCAATTCCACAAGAACAGCCTTAGCGAAAGGCTTCTTGAAGGGAAAGATGTAACTCTGTGAGATGAATTAACAGAACACTGAGCAGTTTCTCAGAAAGCCTCTTTCCAGTTTTGAACGGAAGATATTTCCTTTTTCACCATAGCCCTCTATGGGCTTCCAAATATCCCTTTGCCAATTCCACAAGAACAGCCTTAGCGAAAGGCTTCTTGAAGGGAAAGATATAACTCTGTGAGATGAATTAACAGAACACAGAGCAGTTTCTCAGAAAGCTTCTTTCCAGTTTTGAACGGAAGATATTTCCTTTTTCACCATAGCCCTCTATGGGCTTCCAAATATCCCTTTGCCAATTCCACAAGAACAGCCTTAGCGAAAGGCTTCTTGAAGGGAAAGATGTAACTCTGTGAGATGAATTAGCCGAACACAGAGCAGTTTCTCAGAAAGCTTCTTTCCAGTTTTGAACGGAAGATATTTCCTTTTTCACCATAGCCCTCTATGGGCTTCCAAATATCCCTTTGCCAATTCCACAAGAACAGCCTTAGCGAAAGGCTTCTTGAAGGGAAAGATGTAACTCTGTGAGATGAATTAACAGAACACAGAGCAGTTTCTCAGAAAGCTTCTTTCCAGTTTTGAACGGAAGATATTTCCTTTTTCACCATAGCCCTCTATGGGCTTCCAAATATCCCTTTGCCAATTCCACAAGAACAGCCTTAGCGAAAGGCTTCTTGAAGGGAAAGATGTAAGTCTGTGAGATGAATTAACAGAACACAGAGCAGTTTCTCAGAAAGCTTCTTTCCAGTTTTGAACGGAAGATATTTCCTTTTTCACCATAGCCCTCTATGGGCTTCCAAATATCCCTTTGCCAATTCCACAAGAACAGCCTTAGCGAAAGGCTTCTTGAAGGGAAAGATGTAACTCTGTGAGATGAATTAACAGAACACAGAGCAGTTTCTCAGAAAGCTTCTTTCCAGTTTTGAACGGAAGATATTTCCTTTTTCACCATAGCCCTCTATGGGCTTCCAAATATCCCTTTGCCAATTCCACAAGAACAGCCTTAGCGAAAGGCTTCTTGAAGGGAAAGATGTAACTCTGTGAGATGAATTAACAGAACACAGAGCAGTTTCTCAGAAAGCTTCTTTCCAGTTTTGAACGGAAGATATTTCCTTTTTCACCATAGCCCTCTATGGGCTTCCAAATATCCCTTTGCCAATTCCACAAGAACAGCCTTAGCGAAAGGCTTCTTGAAGGGAAAGATGTAACTCTGTGAGATGAATTAACAGAACACTGAGCAGTTTCTCAGAAAGCCTCTTTCCAGTTTTGAACGGAAGATATTTCCTTTTTCACCATAGCCCTCTATGGGCTTCCAAATATCCCTTTGCCAATTCCACAACAACAGCCTTAGCGAAAGGCTTCTTGAAGGGAAAGATATAACTCTGTGAGATGAATTAACAGAACACAGAGCAGTTTCTCAGAAAGCTTCTTTCCAGTTTTGAACGGAAGATATTTCCTTTTTCACCATAGCCCTCTATGGGCTTCCAAATATCCCTTTGCCAATTCCACAAGAACAGCCTTAGCGAAAGGCTTCTTGAAGGGAAAGATGTAACTCTGTGAGATGAATTAACAGAACACAGAGCAGTTTCTCAGAAAGCTTCTTTCCAGTTTTGAAAGGAAGATATTTCCTTTTTCACCATAGCCCTCTATGGGCTTCCAAATATCTCTTTGCCAATTCCACAAGAACAGCCTTAGCGAAAGGCTTCTTGAAGGGAAAGATGTAACTCTGTGAGATGAATTAACAGAACACAGAGCAGTTTCTCAGAAAGCTTCTTTCCAGTTTTGAACAGAAGATATTTCCTTTTTCACCATAGCCCTCTATGGGCTTCCAAATATCCCTTTGCGAATTCCACAAGAACAGCCTTAGCGAAAGGCTTCTTAAAGGGAAAGATATAACTCTGTGAGATGAATTAACAGAACACAGAGCAGTTTCTCAGAAAGCTTCTTTCCAGTTTTGAACGGAAGATATTTCCTTTTTCACCATAGCCCTCTATGGGCTTCCAAATATCCCTTTGCCAATTCCACAAGAACAGCCTTAGCGAAAGGCTTCTTGAAGGGAAAGATGTAACTCTGTGAGATGAATTAACAGAACACAGAGCAGTTTCTCAGAAAGCTTCTTTCCAGTTTTGAACGGAAGATATTTCCTTTTTCACCATAGCCCTCTATGGGCTTCCAAATATCCCTTTGCCAATTCCACAAGAACAGCCTTAGCGAAAGGCTTCTTGAAGGGAAAGATGTAACTCTGTGAGATGAATTAACAGAACACAGAGCAGTTTCTCAGAAAGCTTCTTTCCAGTTTTGAACGGAAGATATTTCCTTTTTCACCATAGCCCTCTATGGGCTTCCAAATATCCCTTTGCCAATTCCACAAGAACAGCCTTAGCGAAAGGCTTCTTGAAGGGAAAGATGTAACTCTGTGAGATGAATTAACAGAACACAGAGCAGTTTCTCAGAAAGCTTCTTTCCAGTTTTGAACGGAAGATATTTCCTTTTTCACCATAGCCCTCTATGGGCTTCCAAATATCCCTTTGCCAATTCCACAAGAACAGCCTTAGCGAAAGGCTTCTTGAAGGGAAAGATGTAACTCTGTGAGATGAATTAACAGAACACAGAGCAGTTTCTCAGAAAGCTTCTTTCCAGTTTTGAACGGAAGATATTTCCTTTTTCACCATAGCCCTCTATGGGCTTCCAAATATCCCTTTGCCAATTCCACAAGAACAGCCTTAGCGAAAGGCTTCTTGAAGGGAAAGATGTAACTCTGTGAGATGAATTAACAGAACACAGAGCAATTTCTCAGAAAGCTTCTTTCCAGTTTTGAACAGAAGATATTTCCTTTTTCACCATAGCCCTCTATGGGATTCCAAATATCCCTTTGACAATTCCACAAGAACAGACTTAGCGAAAGGCTTCTTGAAGGGAAAGATGTAACTCTGTGAGATGAATTAACAGAACACAGAGCAGTTTCTCAGAAAGCTTCTTTCCAGTTTTGAACGGAAGATATTTCCTTTTTCACCATAGCCCACTATGGGCTTCCAAATATCCCTTTGCCAACTCCACAAGAACAGCCTTAGCGAAAGGCTTCTTGAAGGGAAAGATGTAACTCTGTGAGATGAATTAACAGAACACAGAGCAGTTTCTCAGAAAGCTTCTTTCCAGTTTTGAACGGAAGATATTTCCTTTTTCACCATAGCCCTCTATGGGCTTCCAAATATCCCTTTGCCAATTCCACAAGAACAGCCTTAGCGAAAGGCTTCTTGAAGGGAAAGATGTAACTCTGTGAGATGAATTAACCGAACACAGAGCAGTTTCTCAGAAAGCTTCTTTCCAGTTTTGAACGGAAGATATTTCCTTTTTCACCATAGCCCTCTATGGGCTTCCAAATATCCCTTTGCCAATTCCACAAGAACAGCCTTAGCGAAAGGCTTCTTGAAGGGAAAGATGTAACTCTGTGAGATGAATTAACAGAACACAGAGCAGTTTCTCAGAAAGCTTCTTTCCAGTTTTGAACGGAAGATATTTCCTTTTTCACCATAGCCCTCTATGGGCTTCCAAATATCCCTTTGCCAATTCCGCAAGAACAGCCTTAGCGAAAGGCTTCTTGAAGGGAAAGATGTAACTCTGTGAGATGAATTAACAGAACACTGAGCAGTTTCTCAGAAAGCTTCTTTCCAGTTTTGAACGGAAGATATTTCCTTTTTCACCATAGCCCTCTATGGGCTTCCAAATATCCCTTGGCCAATTCCACAAGAACAGCCTTAGCGAAAGGCTTCTTGAAGGGAAAGATGTAACTCTGTGAGATGAATTAACAGAACACAGAGCAGTTTCTCAGAAAGCTTCTTTCCAGTTTTGAACGGAAGATATTTCCTTTTTCACCATAGCCCTCTATGGGCTTCCAAATATCCCTTTGCCAATTCCACAAGAACAGCCTTAGCGAAAGGCTTCTTGAAGGGAAAGATGTAACTCTGTGAGATGAATTAACAGAACACAGAGCAGTTTCTCAGAAAGCTTCTTTCCAGTTTTGAACGGAAGATATTTCCTTTTTCACCATAGCCCTCTATGGGCTTCCAAATATCCCTTTGCCAATTCCACAAGAACAGCCTTAGCGAAAGGCTTCTTGTAGGGAAAGATGTAACTCTGTGAGATGAATTAACAGAACACAGAGCAGTTTCTCAGAAAGCTTCTTTCCAGTTTTGAACGGAAGATATTTCCTTTTTCACCATAGCCCTCTATGGGCTTCCAAATATCCCTTTGCCAATTCCACAAGAACAGCCTTAGCGAAAGGCTTCTTGAAGGGAAAGATGTAACTCTGTGAGATGAATTAACAGAACACAGAGAAGTTTCTCAGAAAGCTTCTTTCCAGTTTTGAACGGAAGATATTTCCTTTTTCACCATAGCCCTCTATGGGCTTCCAAATATCCCTTTGCCAATTCCACAAGAACAGCCTTAGCGAAAGGCTTCTTGAAGGGAAAGATGTAACTCTGTGAGATGAATTAACAGAACACAGAGCAGTTTCTCAGAAAGCTTCTTTCCAGTTTTGAACGGAAGATATTTCCTTTTTCACCATAGCCCTCTATGGGCTTCCAAATATCCCTTTGCCAATTCCACAAGAACAGCCTTAGCGAAAGGCTTCTTGAAGGGAAAGATGTAACTCTGTGAGATGAATTAGCCGAACACAGAGCAGTTTCTCAGAAAGCTTCTTTCCAGTTTTGAACGGAAGATATTTCCTTTTTCACCATAGCCCTCTATGGGCTTCCAAATATCCCTTTGCCAATTCCACAAGAACAGCCTTAGCGAAAGGCTTCTTGAAGGGAAAGATGTAACTCTGTGAGATGAATTAACAGAACACAGAGCAGTTTCTCAGAAAGCTTCTTTCCAGTTTTGAACGGAAGATATTTCCTTTTTCACCATAGCCCTCTATGGGCTTCCAAATATCCCTTTGCCAATTCCACAAGAACAGCCTTAGCGAAAGGCTTCTTGAAGGGAAAGATGTAACTCTGTGAGATGAATTAACAGAACACAGAGCAGTTTCTCAGAAAGCTTCTTTCCAGTTTTGAACGGAAGATATTTCCTTTTTCACCATAGCCCTCTATGGGCTTCCAAATATCCCTTTGCCAATTCCACAAGAACAGCCTTAGCGAAAGGCTTCTTGAAGGGAAAGATGTCACTCTGTGAGATGAATTAACAGAACACAGAGCAGTTTCTCAGAAAGCTTCTTTCCAGTTTTGAACGGAAGATATTTCCTTTTTCACCATAGCCCTCTATGGGCTTCCAAATATCCCTTTGCCAATTCCACAAGAACAGCCTTAGCGAAAGGCTTCTTGAAGGGAAAGATGTAACTCTGTGAGATGAATTAACAGAACACAGAGCAGTTTCTCAGAAAGCTTCTTTCCAGTTTTGAACGGAAGATATTTCCTTTTTCACCATAGCCCTCTATGGGCTTCCAAATATCCCTTTGCCAATTCCACAAGAACAGCCTTAGCGAAAGGCTTCTTGAAGGGAAAGATGTAACTCTGTGAGATGAATTAACAGAACACAGAGCAGTTTCTCAGAAAGCTTCTTTCCAGTTTTGAACGGAAGATATTTCCTTTTTCACCATAGCCCTCTATGGGCTTCCAAATATCCCTTTGCCAATTCCACAAGAACAGCCTTAGCGAAAGGCTTCTTGAAGGGAAAGATGTAACTCTGTGAGATGAATTAACAGAACACAGAGCAGTTTCTCAGAAAGCTTCTTTCCAGTTTTGAAAGGAAGATATTTCCTTTTTCACCATAGCCCTCTATGGGCTTCCAAATATCTCTTTGCCAATTCCACAAGAACAGCCTTAGCGAAAGGCTTCTTGAAGGGAAAGATGTAACTCTGTGAGATGAATTAACAGAACACAGAGCAGTTTCTCAGAAAGCTTCTTTCCAGTTTTGAACAGAAGATATTTCCTTTTTCACCATAGCCCTCTATGGGCTTCCAAATATCCCTTTGCGAATTCCACAAGAACAGCCTTAGCGAAAGGCTTCTTGAAGGGAAAGATATAACTCTGTGAGATGAATTAACAGAACACAGAGCAGTTTCTCAGAAAGCTTCTTTCCAGTTTTGAACGGAAGATATTTCCTTTTTCACCATAGCCCTCTATGGGCTTCCAAATATCCCTTTGCCAATTCCACAAGAACAGCCTTAGCGAAAGGCTTCTTGAAGGGAAAGATGTAACTCTGTGAGATGAATTAACAGAACACAGAGCAGTTTCTCAGAAAGCTTCTTTCCAGTTTTGAACGGAAGATATTTCCTTTTTCACCATAGCCCTCTATGGGCTTCCAAATATCCCTTTGCCAATTCCACAAGAACAGCCTTAGCGAAAGGCTTCTTGAAGGGAAAGATGTAAGTCTGTGAGATGAATTAACAGAACACAGAGCAGTTTCTCAGAAAGCTTCTTTCCAGTTTTGAACGGAAGATATTTCCTTTTTCACCATAGCCCTCTATGGGCTTCCCAATATCCCTTTGCCAATTCCACAAGAACAGCCTTAGCGAAAGGCTTCTTGAAGGGAAAGATGTAACTCTGTGAGATGAATTAACAGAACACAGAGCAGTTTCTCAGAAAGCTTCTTTCCAGTTTTGAACGGAAGATATTTCCTTTTTCACCATAGCCCTCTATGGGCTTCCAAATATCCCTTTGCCAATTCCACAAGAACAGCCTTAGCGAAAGGCTTCTTGAAGGGAAAGATGTAACTCTGTGAGATGAATTAACAGAACACAGAGCAGTTTCTCAGAAAGCTTCTTTCCAGTTTTGAACGGAAGATATTTCCTTTTTCACCATAGCCCTCTATGGGCTTCCAAATATCCCTTTGCCAATTCCACAAGAACAGCCTTAGCGAAAGGCTTCTTGAAGGGAAAGATGTAACTCTGTGAGATGAATTAACAGAACACAGAGCAGTTTCTCAGAAAGCTTCTTTCCAGTTTTGAACGGAAGATATTTCCTTTTTCACCATAGCCCTCTATGGGCTTCCAAATATCCCTTTGCCAATTCCACAAGAACAGCCTTAGCGAAAGGCTTCTTGAAGGGAAAGATGTAACTCTGTGAGATGAATTAACAGAACACAGAGCAGTTTCTCGAAAGCTTCTTTCCAGTTTTGAACGGAAGATATTTCCTTTTTCACCATAGCCCTCTATGGGCTTCCAAATATCCCTTTGCCAATTCCACAAGAACAGCCTTAGCGAAAGGCTTCTTGAAGGGAAAGATGTAACTCTGTGAGATGAATTAACAGAACACAGAGCAGTTTCTCAGAAAGCTTCTTTCCAGTTTTGAACGGAAGATATTTCCTTTTTCACCATAGCCCTCTATGGGCTTCCAAATATCCCTTTGCCAATTCCACAAGAACAGCCTTAGCGAAAGGCTTCTTGAAGGGAAAGATGTAAGTCTGTGAGATGAAATAACAGAACACAGAGCAGTTTCTCTGAAAGCTTCTTTCCAGTTTTGAACGGAAGATATTTCCTTTTTCACCATAGCCCTCTATGGGCTTCCAAATATCCCTTTGCCAATTCCACAAGAACAGCCTTAGCGAAAGGCTTCTTGAAGGGAAAGATGTAACTCTGTGAGATGAATTAACAGAACACAGAGCAGTTTCTCAGAAAGCTTCTTTCCAGTTTTGAACGGAAGATATTTCCTTTTTCACCATAGCCCTCTATGGGCTTCCAAATATCCCTTTGCCAATTCAACAAGAACAGCCTTAGCGAAAGGCTTCTTGAAGGGAAAGATGTAACTCTGTGAGATGAATTAACAGAACACAGAGCAGTTTCTCAGAAAGCTTCTTTCCAGTTTTGAACGGAAGATATTTCCTTTTTCACCATAGCCCTCTATGGGCTTCCAAATATCCCTTTGCCAATTCCACAAGAACAGCCTTAGCGAAAGGCTTCTTGAAGGGAAAGATGTAACTCTGTGAGATGAATTAACAGAACACTGAGCAGTTTCTCAGAAAGCCTCTTTCCAGTTTTGAACGGAAGATATTTCTTTTTTCACCATAGCCCTCTATGGGCTTCCAAATATCCCTTTGCCAATTCCACAAGAACAGCCTTAGCGAAAGGCTTCTTGAAGGGAAAGATATAACACTGTGAGATGAATTAACAGAACACAGAGCAGTTTCTCAGAAAGCTTCTTTCCAGTTTTGAACGGAAGATATTTCCTTTTTCACCATAGCCCTCTATGGGCTTCCA
This sequence comes from Chlorocebus sabaeus, assembly GCF_047675955.1. Taxonomy (NCBI): domain Eukaryota; kingdom Metazoa; phylum Chordata; class Mammalia; order Primates; family Cercopithecidae; genus Chlorocebus; species Chlorocebus sabaeus. The sequence continues at coordinate 79,830 of NW_027327640.1, forward strand.
AATATCCCTTTGCCAATTCCACAAGAACAGCCTTAGCGAAAGGCTTCTTGAAGGGAAAGATGTAACTCTGTGAGATGAATTAGCCGAACACAGAGCAGTTTCTCAGAAAGCTTCTTTCCAGTTTTGAACGGAAGATATTTCCTTTTTCACCATAGCCCTCTATGGGCTTCCAAATATCCCTTTGCCAATTCCACAAGAACAGCCTTAGCGAAAGGCTTCTTGAAGGGAAAGATGTAACTCTGTGAGATGAATTAACAGAACACAGAGCAGTTTCTCAGAAAGCTTCTTTCCAGTTTTGAACGGAAGATATTTCCTTTTTCACCATAGCCCTCTATGGGCTTCCAAATATCCCTTTGCCAATTCCACAAGAACAGCCTTAGCGAAAGGCTTCTTGAAGGGAAAGATGTAAGTCTGTGAGATAAATTAACAGAACACAGAGCAGTTTCTCAGAAAGCTTCTTTCCAGTTTTGAACGGAAGATATTTCCTTTTTCACCATAGCCCTCTATGGGCTTCCAAATATCCCTTTGCCAATTCCACAAGAACAGCCTTAGCGAAAGGCTTCTTGAAGGGAAAGATGTAACTCTGTGAGATGAATTAACAGAACACAGAGCAGTTTCTCAGAAAGCTTCTTTCCAGTTTTGAACGGAAGATATTTCCTTTTTCACCATAGCCCTCTATGGGCTTCCAAATATCCCTTTGCCAATTCCACAAGAACAGCCTTAGCGAAAGGCTTCTTGAAGGGAAAGATGTAACTCTGTGAGATGAATTAACAGAACACAGAGCAGTTTCTCAGAAAGCTTCTTTCCAGTTTTGAACGGAAGATATTTCCTTTTTCACCATAGCCCTCTATGGGCTTCCAAATATCCCTTTGCCAATTCCACAAGAACAGCCTTAGCGAAAGGCTTCTTGAAGGGAAAGATGTAACTCTGTGAGATGAATTAACAGAACACTGAGCAGTTTCTCAGAAAGCCTCTTTCCAGTTTTGAACGGAAGATATTTCCTTTTTCACCATAGCCCTCTATGGGCTTCCAAATATCCCTTTGCCAATTCCGCAAGAACAGCCTTAGCGAAAGGCTTCTTGAAGGGAAAGATGTAACTCTGTGAGATGAATTAACAGAACACTGAGCAGTTTCTCAGAAAGCTTCTTTCCAGTTTTGAACGGAAGATATTTCCTTTTTCACCATAGCCCTCTATGGGCTTCCAAATATCCCTTGGCCAATTCCACAAGAACAGCCTTAGCGAAAGGCTTCTTGAAGGGAAAGATGTAACTCTGTGAGATGAATTAACAGAACACAGAGCAGTTTCTCAGAAAGCTTCTTTCCAGTTTTGAACGGAAGATATTTCCTTTTTCACCATAGCCCTCTATGGGCTTCCAAATATCCCTTTGCCAATTCCACAAGAACAGCCTTAGCGAAAGGCTTCTTGAAGGGAAAGATGTAACTCTGTGAGATGAATTAACAGAACACAGAGCAGTTTCTCAGAAAGCTTCTTTCCAGTTTTGAACGGAAGATATTTCCTTTTTCACCATAGCCCTCTATGGGCTTCCAAATATCCCTTTGCCAATTCCACAAGAACAGCCTTAGCGAAAGGCTTCTTGAAGGGAAAGATGTAACTCTGTGAGATGAATTAACAGAACACAGAGCAGTTTCTCAGAAAGCTTCTTTCCAGTTTTGAACGGAAGATATTTCCTTTTTCACCATAGCCCTCTATGGGCTTCCAAATATCCCTTTGCCAATTCCACAAGAACAGCCTTAGCGAAAGGCTTCTTGAAGGGAAAGATGTAACTCTGTGAGATGAATTAACAGAACACAGAGAAGTTTCTCAGAAAGCTTCTTTCCAGTTTTGAACGGAAGATATTTCCTTTTTCACCATAGCCCTCTATGGGCTTCCAAATATCCCTTTGCCAATTCCACAAGAACAGCCTTAGCGAAAGGCTTCTTGACGGGAAAGATGTAACTCTGTGAGATGAATTAACAGAACACAGAGCAGTTTCTCAGAAAGCTTCTTTCCAGTTTTGAACGGAAGATATTTCCTTTTTCACCATAGCCCTCTATGGGCTTCCAAATATCCCTTTGCCAATTCCACAAGAACAGCCTTAGCGAAAGGCTTCTTGAAGGGAAAGATGTAACTCTGTGAGATGAATTAGCCGAACACAGAGCAGTTTCTCAGAAAGCTTCTTTCCAGTTTTGAACGGAAGATATTTCCTTTTTCACCATAGCCCTCTATGGGCTTCCAAATATCCCTTTGCCAATTCCACAAGAACAGCCTTAGCGAAAGGCTTCTTGAAGGGAAAGATGTAACTCTGTGAGATGAATTAACAGAACACAGAGCAGTTTCTCAGAAAGCTTCTTTCCAGTTTTGAACGGAAGATATTTCCTTTTTCACCATAGCCCTCTATGGGCTTCCAAATATCCCTTTGCCAATTCCACAAGAACAGCCTTAGCGAAAGGCTTCTTGAAGGGAAAGATGTAAGTCTGTGAGATGAATTAACAGAACACAGAGCAGTTTCTCAGAAAGCTTCTTTCCAGTTTTGAACGGAAGATATTTCCTTTTTCACCATAGCCCTCTATGGGCTTCCAAATATCCCTTTGCCAATTCCACAAGAACAGCCTTAGCGAAAGGCTTCTTGAAGGGAAAGATGTAACTCTGTGAGATGAATTAACAGAACACAGAGCAGTTTCTCAGAAAGCTTCTTTCCAGTTTTGAACGGAAGATATTTCCTTTTTCACCATAGCCCTCTATGGGCTTCCAAATATCCCTTTGCCAATTCCACAAGAACAGCCTTAGCGAAAGGCTTCTTGAAGGGAAAGATGTAACTCTGTGAGATGAATTAACAGAACACAGAGCAGTTTCTCAGAAAGCTTCTTTCCAGTTTTGAACGGAAGATATTTCCTTTTTCACCATAGCCCTCTATGGGCTTCCAAATATCCCTTTGCCAATTCCACAAGAACAGCCTTAGCGAAAGGCTTCTTGAAGGGAAAGATGTAACTCTGTGAGATGAATTAACAGAACACAGAGCAGTTTCTCAGAAAGCTTCTTTCCAGTTTTGAACGGAAGATATTTCCTTTTTCACCATAGCCCTCTATGGGCTTCCAAATATCCCTTTGCCAATTCCACCAGAACAGCCTTAGCGAAAGGCTTCTTGAAGGGAAAGATGTAACTCTGTGAGATGAATTAACAGAACACAGAGCAGTTTCTCAGAAAGCTTCTTTCCAGTTTTGAACGGAAGATATTTCCTTTTTCACCATAGCCCTCTATGGGCTTCCAAATATCCCTTTGCCAATTCCACAAGAACAGCCTTAGCGAAAGGCTTCTTGAAGGGAAAGATGTAACTCTGTGAGATGAATTAACAGAACACAGAGCAGTTTCTCAGAAAGCTTCTTTCCAGTTTTGAACGGAAGATATTTCCTTTTTCACCATAGCCCTCTATGGGCTTCCAAATATCCCTTTGCCAATTCCACAAGAACAGCCTTAGCGAAAGGCTTCTTGAAGGGAAAGATGTAACTCTGTGAGATGAATTAACAGAACACAGAGCAGTTTCTCAGAAAGCTTCTTCCCAGTTTTGAACGGAAGATATTTCCTTTTTCACCATAGCCCTCTATGGGCTTCCAAATATCCCTTTGCCAATTCCACAAGAACAGCCTTAGCGAAAGGCTTCTTGAAGGGAAAAATGTAACTCTGTGAGATGAATTAACAGAACACAGAGCAGTTTCTCAGAAAGCTTCTTTCCAGTTTTAAACGGAAGATATTTCCTTTTTCACCATAGCCCTCTATGGGCTTCCAAATATCCCTTTGCCAATTCCACAAGAACAGCCTTAGCGAAAGGCTTCTTGAAGGGAAAGATGTAACTCTGTGAGATGAATTAACAGAACACAGAGCAGTTTCTCAGAAAGCTTCTTTCCAGTTTTGAACGGAAGATATTTCCTTTTTCACCATAGCCCTCTATGGGCTTCCAAATATCCCTTTGCCAATTCCACAAGAACAGCCTTAGCGAAAGGCTTCTTGAAGGGAAAGATGTAACTCTGTGAGATGAATTAACAGAACACAGAGCAGTTTCTCAGAAAGCTTCTTTCCAGTTTTGAACGGAAGATATTTCCTTTTTCACCATAGCCCTCTATGGGCTTCCAAATATCCCTTTGCCAATTCCACAAGAACAGCCTTAGCGAAAGGCTTCTTGAAGGGAAAGATGTAACTCTGTGAGATGAATTAACAGAACACAGAGCAGTTTCTCAGAAAGCTTCTTTCCAGTTTTGAACGGAAGATATTTCCTTTTTCACCATAGCCCTCTATGGGCTTCCAAATATCCCTTTGCCAATTCCACAAGAACAGCCTTAGCGAAAGGCTTCTTGAAGGGAAAGATGTCACTCTGTGAGATGAATTAACAGAACACAGAGCAGTTTCTCAGAAAGCTTCTTTCCAGTTTTGAACGGAAGATATTTCCTTTTTCACCATAGCCCACTATGGGCTTCCAAATATCCCTTTGCCAATTCCACAAGAACAGCCTTAGCGAAAGGCTTCTTGAAGGGAAAGATGTAACTCTGTGAGATGAATTAACAGAACACAGAGCAGTTTCTCAGAAAGCTTCTTTCCAGTTTTGAACGGAAGATATTTCCTTTTTCACCATAGCCCTCTATGGGCTTCCAAATATCCCTTTGCCAATTCCACAAGAACAGCCTTAGCGAAAGGCTTCTTGAAGGGAAAGATGTAACTCTGTGAGATGAATTAACAGAACACAGAGCAGTTTCTCAGAAAGCTTCTTTCCAGTTTTGAACGGAAGATATTTCCTTTTTCACCATAGCCCTCTATGGGCTTCCAAATATCCCTTTGCCAATTCCACAAGAACAGCCTTAGCGAAAGGCTTCTTGAAGGGAAAGATGTAACTCTGTGAGATGAATTAACAGAACACAGAGCAGTTTCTCAGAAAGCTTCTTTCCAGTTTTGAACGGAAGATATTTCCTCTTTCACCATAGCCCTCTATGGGCTTCCAAATATCCCTTTGCCAATTCCACAAGAACAGCCTTAGCGAAAGGCTTCTTGAAGGGAAAGATGTAACTCTGTGAGATGAATTAACAGAACACAGAGCAGTTTCTCAGAAAGCTTCTTTCCAGTTTTGAACGGAAGATATTTCCTTTTTCACCATAGCCCTCTATGGGCTTCCAAATATCCCTTTGCCAATTCCACAAGAACAGCCTTAGCGAAAGGCTTCTTGAAGGGAAAGATGTAACTCTGTGAGATGAATTAACAGAACACAGAGCAGTTTCTCAGAAAGCTTCTTTCCAGTTTTGAACGGAAGATATTTCCTTTTTCACCATAGCCCTCTAAGGGCTTCCAAATATCCCTTTGCCAATTCCACAAGAACAGCCTTAGCGAAAGGCTTCTTGAAGGGAAAGATGTAACTCTGTGAGATGAATTAACAGAACACAGAGCAGTTTCTCGAAAGCTTCTTTCCAGTTTTGAACGGAAGATATTTCCTTTTTCACCATAGCCCTCTATGGGCTTCCAAATATCCCTTTGCCAATTCCACAAGAACAGCCTTAGCGAAAGGCTTCTTGAAGGGAAAGATGTAACTCTGTGAGATGAATTAACAGAACACAGAGCAGTTTCTCAGAAAGCTTCTTTCCAGTTTTGAACGGAAGATATTTCCTTTTTCACCATAGCCCTCTATGGGCTTCCAAATATCCCTTTGCCAATTCCACAAGAACAGCCTTAGCGAAAGGCTTCTTGAAGGGAAAGATGTAACTCTGTGAGATGAATTAACAGAACACAGAGCAGTTTCTCAGAAAGCTTCTTTCCAGTTTTGAACGGAAGATATTTCCTTTTTCACCATAGCCCTCTATGGGCTTCCAAATATCCCTTTGCCAATTCCACAAGAACAGCCTTAGCGAAAGGCTTCTTGAAGGGAAAGATGTAACTCTGTGAGATGAATTAACAGAACACAGAGCAGTTTCTCAGAAAGCTTCTTTCCAGTTTTGAACGGAAGATATTTCCTTTTTCACCATAGCCCTCTATGGGCTTCCAAATATCCCTTTTCCAATTCCACAAGAACAGCCTTAGCGAAAGGCTTCTTGAAGGGAAAGATGTAACTCTGTGAGATGAATTAACAGAACACAGAGAAGTTTCTCAGAAAGCTTCTTTCCAGTTTTGAACGGAAGATATTTCCTTTTTCACCATAGCCCTCTATGGGCTTCCAAATATCCCTTTGCCAATTCCACAAGAACAGCCTTAGCAAAAGGCTTCTTGACGGGAAAGATGTAACTCTGTGAGATGAATTAACAGAACACAGAGCAGTTTCTCAGAAAGCTTCTTTCCAGTTTTGAACGGAAGATATTTCCTTTTTCACCATAGCCCTCTATGGGCTTCCAAATATCCCTTTGCCAATTCCACAAGAACAGCCTTAGCGAAAGGCTTCTTGAAGGGAAAGATGTAACTCTGTGAGATGAATTAGCCGAACACAGAGCAGTTTCTCAGAAAGCTTCTTTCCAGTTTTGAACGGAAGATATTTCCTTTTTCACCATAGCCCTCTATGGGCTTCCAAATATCCCTTTGCCAATTCCACAAGAACAGCCTTAGCGAAAGGCTTCTTGAAGGGAAAGATGTAACTCTGTGAGATGAATTAACAGAACACAGAGCAGTTTCTCAGAAAGCTTCTTTCCAGTTTTGAACGGAAGATATTTCCTTTTTCACCATAGCCCTCTATGGGCTTCCAAATATCCCTTTGCCAATTCCACAAGAACAGCCTTAGCGAAAGGCTTCTTGAAGGGAAAGATGTAAGTCTGTGAGATGAATTAACAGAACACAGAGCAGTTTCTCAGAAAGCTTCTTTCCAGTTTTGAACGGAAGATATTTCCTTTTTCACCATAGCCCTCTATGGGCTTCCAAATATCCCTTTGCCAATTCCACAAGAACAGCCTTAGCGAAAGGCTTCTTGAAGGGAAAGATGTAACTCTGTGAGATGAATTAACAGAACACAGAGCAGTTTCTCAGAAAGCTTCTTTCCAGTTTTGAACGGAAGATATTTCCTTTTTCACCATAGCCCTCTATGGGCTTCCAAATATCCCTTTGCCAATTCCACAAGAACAGCCTTAGCGAAAGGCTTCTTGAAGGGAAAGATGTAACTCTGTGAGATGAATTAACAGAACACAGAGCAGTTTCTCAGAAAGCTTCTTTCCAGTTTTGAACGGAAGATATTTCCTTTTTCACCATAGCCCTCTATGGGCTTCCAAATATCCCTTTGCCAATTCCACAAGAACAGCCTTAGCGAAAGGCTTCTTGAAGGGAAAGATGTAACTCTGTGAGATGAATTAACAGAACACAGAGCAGTTTCTCAGAAAGCTTCTTTCCAGTTTTGAACGGAAGATATTTCCTTTTTCACCATAGCCCTCTATGGGCTTCCAAATATCCCTTTGCCAATTCCACCAGAACAGCCTTAGCGAAAGGCTTCTTGAAGGGAAAGATGTAACTCTGTGAGATGAATTAACAGAACACAGAGCAGTTTCTCAGAAAGCTTCTTTCCAGTTTTGAACGGAAGATATTTCCTTTTTCACCATAGCCCTCTATGGGCTTCCAAATATCCCTTTGCCAATTCCACAAGAACAGCCTTAGCGAAAGGCTTCTTGAAGGGAAAGATGTAACTCTGTGAGATGAATTAACAGAACACAGAGCAGTTTCTCAGAAAGCTTCTTTCCAGTTTTGAACGGAAGATATTTCCTTTTTCACCATAGCCCTCTATGGGCTTCCAAATATCCCTTTGCCAATTCCACAAGAACAGCCTTAGCGAAAGGCTTCTTGAAGGGAAAGATGTAACTCTGTGAGATGAATTAACAGAACACAGAGCAGTTTCTCAGAAAGCTTCTTCCCAGTTTTGAACGGAAGATATTTCCTTTTTCACCATAGCCCTCTATGGGCTTCCAAATATCCCTTTGCCAATTCCACAAGAACAGCCTTAGCGAAAGGCTTCTTGAAGGGAAAAATGTAACTCTGTGAGATGAATTAACAGAACACAGAGCAGTTTCTCAGAAAGCTTCTTTCCAGTTTTAAACGGAAGATATTTCCTTTTTCACCATAGCCCTCTATGGGCTTCCAAATATCCCTTTGCCAATTCCACAAGAACAGCCTTAGCGAAAGGCTTCTTGAAGGGAAAGATGTAACTCTGTGAGATGAATTAACAGAACACAGAGCAGTTTCTCAGAAAGCTTCTTTCCAGTTTTGAACGGAAGATATTTCCTTTTTCACCATAGCCCTCTATGGGCTTCCAAATATCCCTTTGCCAATTCCACAAGAACAGCCTTAGCGAAAGGCTTCTTGAAGGGAAAGATGTAACTCTGTGAGATGAATTAACAGAACACAGAGCAGTTTCTCAGAAAGCTTCTTTCCAGTTTTGAACGGAAGATATTTCCTTTTTCACCATAGCCCTCTATGGGCTTCCAAATATCCCTTTGCCAATTCCACAAGAACAGCCTTAGCGAAAGGCTTCTTGAAGGGAAAGATGTAACTCTGTGAGATGAATTAACAGAACACAGAGCAGTTTCTCAGAAAGCTTCTTTCCAGTTTTGAACGGAAGATATTTCCTTTTTCACCATAGCCCTCTATGGGCTTCCAAATATCCCTTTGCCAATTCCACAAGAACAGCCTTAGCGAAAGGCTTCTTGAAGGGAAAGATGTCACTCTGTGAGATGAATTAACAGAACACAGAGCAGTTTCTCAGAAAGCTTCTTTCCAGTTTTGAACGGAAGATATTTCCTTTTTCACCATAGCCCACTATGGGCTTCCAAATATCCCTTTGCCAATTCCACAAGAACAGCCTTAGCGAAAGGCTTCTTGAAGGGAAAGATGTAACTCTGTGAGATGAATTAACAGAACACAGAGCAGTTTCTCAGAAAGCTTCTTTCCAGTTTTGAACGGAAGATATTTCCTTTTTCACCATAGCCCTCTATGGGCTTCCAAATATCCCTTTGCCAATTCCACAAGAACAGCCTTAGCGAAAGGCTTCTTGAAGGGAAAGATGTAACTCTGTGAGATGAATTAACAGAACACAGAGCAGTTTCTCAGAAAGCTTCTTTCCAGTTTTGAACGGAAGATATTTCCTTTTTCACCATAGCCCTCTATGGGCTTCCAAATATCCCTTTGCCAATTCCACAAGAACAGCCTTAGCGAAAGGCTTCTTGAAGGGAAAGATGTAACTCTGTGAGATGAATTAACAGAACACAGAGCAGTTTCTCAGAAAGCTTCTTTCCAGTTTTGAACGGAAGATATTTCCTCTTTCACCATAGCCCTCTATGGGCTTCCAAATATCCCTTTGCCAATTCCACAAGAACAGCCTTAGCGAAAGGCTTCTTGAAGGGAAAGATGTAACTCTGTGAGATGAATTAACAGAACACAGAGCAGTTTCTCAGAAAGCTTCTTTCCAGTTTTGAACGGAAGATATTTCCTTTTTCACCATAGCCCTCTATGGGCTTCCAAATATCCCTTTGCCAATTCCACAAGAACAGCCTTAGCGAAAGGCTTCTTGAAGGGAAAGATGTAACTCTGTGAGATGAATTAACAGAACACAGAGCAGTTTCTCAGAAAGCTTCTTTCCAGTTTTGAACGGAAGATATTTCCTTTTTCACCATAGCCCTCTAAGGGCTTCCAAATATCCCTTTGCCAATTCCACAAGAACAGCCTTAGCGAAAGGCTTCTTGAAGGGAAAGATGTAACTCTGTGAGATGAATTAACAGAACACAGAGCAGTTTCTCGAAAGCTTCTTTCCAGTTTTGAACGGAAGATATTTCCTTTTTCACCATAGCCCTCTATGGGCTTCCAAATATCCCTTTGCCAATTCCACAAGAACAGCCTTAGCGAAAGGCTTCTTGAAGGGAAAGATGTAACTCTGTGAGATGAATTAACAGAACACAGAGCAGTTTCTCAGAAAGCTTCTTTCCAGTTTTGAACGGAAGATATTTCCTTTTTCACCATAGCCCTCTATGGGCTTCCAAATATCCCTTTGCCAATTCCACAAGAACAGCCTTAGCGAAAGGCTTCTTGAAGGGAAAGATGTAACTCTGTGAGATGAATTAACAGAACACAGAGCAGTTTCTCAGAAAGCTTCTTTCCAGTTTTGAACGGAAGATATTTCCTTTTTCACCATAGCCCTCTATGGGCTTCCAAATATCCCTTTGCCAATTCCACAAGAACAGCCTTAGCGAAAGGCTTCTTGAAGGGAAAGATGTAACTCTGTGAGATGAATTAACAGAACACAGAGCAGTTTCTCAGAAAGCTTCTTTCCAGTTTTGAACGGAAGATATTTCCTTTTTCACCATAGCCCTCTATGGGCTTCCAAATATCCCTTTGCCAATTCCACAAGAACAGCCTTAGCGAAAGGCTTCTTGAAGGGAAAGATGTAACTCTGTGAGATGAATTAACAGAACACAGAGCAGTTTCTCAGAAAGCTTCTTTCCAGTTTTGAACGGAAGATATTTCCTTTTTCACCATAGCCCTCTATGGGCTTCCAAATATCCCTTTGCCAATTCCACAAGAACAGCCTTAGCGAAAGGCTTCTTGAAGGGAGAGATGTAACTCTGTGAGATGAATTAACAGAACACAGAGCAGTTTCTCTGAAAGCTTCTTTCCAGTTTTGAACGGAAGATATTTCCTTTTTCACCATAGCCCTCTATGGGCTTCCAAATATCCCTTTGCCAATTCCACAAGAACAGCCTTAGCGAAAGGCTTCTTGAAGGGAAAGATGTAACTCTGTGAGATGAATTAACAGAACACAGAGCAGTTTCTCAGAAAGCTTCTTTCCAGTGTTGAACGGAAGATATTTCCTTTTTCACCATAGCCCTCTATGGGCTTCCAAATATATCTTTGCCAATTCCACAAGAACAGCCTTAGCGAAAGGCTTCTTGAAGGGAAAGATGTAACTCTGTGAGATGAATTAACAGAACACAGAGCAGTTTCTCAGAAAGCTTCTTTCCAGTTTTGAACGGAAGATATTTCCTTTTTCACCATAGCCCTCTATGGGCTTCCAAATATCCCTTTGCCAATTCCGCAAGAACAGCCTTAGCGAAAGGCTTCTTGAAGGGAAAGATGTAACTCTGTGAGATGAATTAACAGAACACTGAGCAGTTTCTCAGAAAGCTTCTTTCCAGTTTTGAACGGAAGATATTTCCTTTTTCACCATAGCCCTCTATGGGCTTCCAAATATCCCTTTGCCAATTCCACAAGAACAGCCTTAGCGAAAGGCTTCTTGAAGGGAAAGATGTAACTCTGTGAGATGAATTAACAGAACACAGAGCAGTTTCTCAGAAAGCTTCTTTCCAGTTTTGAACGGAAGATATTTCCTTTTTCACCATAGCCCTCTATGGGCTTCCAAATATCCCTTTGCCAATTCCACAAGAACAGCCTTAGCGAAAGGCTTCTTGAAGGGAAAGATGTAACTCTGTGAGATGAATTAACAGAACACAGAGCAGTTTCTCAGAAAGCTTCTTTCCAGTTTTGAACGGAAGATATTTCCTTTTTCACCATAGCCCTCTATGGGCTTCCAAATATCCCTTTGCCAATTCCACAAGAACAGCCTTAGCGAAAGGCTTCTTGAAGGGAAAGATGTAACTCTGTGAGATGAATTAACAGAACACAGAGCAGTTTCTCAGAAAGCTTCTTTCCAGTTTTGAACGGAAGATATTTCCTTTTTCACCATAGCCCTCTATGGGCTTCCAAATATCCCTTTGCCAATTCCACAAGAACAGCCTTAGCGAAAGGCTTCTTGAAGGGAAAGATGTCACTCTGTGAGATGAATTAACAGAACACAGAGCAGTTTCTCAGAAAGCTTCTTTCCAGTTTTGAACGGAAGATATTTCCTTTTTCACCATAGCCCTCTATGGGCTTCCAAATATCCCTTTGCCAATTCCACAAGAACAGCCTTAGCGAAAGGCTTCTTGAAGGGAAAGATGTAACTCTGTGAGATGAATTAGCCGAACACAGAGCAGTTTCTCAGAAAGCTTCTTTCCAGTTTTGAACGGAAGATATTTCCTTTTTCACCATAGCCCTCTATGGGCTTCCAAATATCCCTTTGCCAATTCCACAAGAACAGCCTTAGCGAAAGGCTTCTTGAAGGGAAAGATGTAACTCTGTGAGATGAATTAACAGAACACAGAGCAGTTTCTCAGAAAGCTTCTTTCCAGTTTTGAACGGAAGATATTTCCTTTTTCACCATAGCCCTCTATGGGCTTCCAAATATCCCTTTGCCAATTCCACAAGAACAGCCTTAGCGAAAGGCTTCTTGAAGGGAAAGATGTAAGTCTGTGAGATGAATTAACAGAACACAGAGCAGTTTCTCAGAAAGCTTCTTTCCAGTTTTGAACGGAAGATATTTCCTTTTTCACCATAGCCCTCTATGGGCTTGCAAATATCCCTTTGCCAATTCCACAAGAACAGCCTTAGCGAAAGGCTTCTTGAAGGGAAAGATGTAACTCTGTGAGATGAATTAACAGAACACAGAGCAGTTTCTCAGAAAGCTTCTTTCCAGTTTTGAACGGAAGATATTTCCTTTTTCACCATAGCCCTCTATGGGCTTCCAAATATCCCTTTGCCAATTCCACAAGAACAGCCTTAGCGAAAGGCTTCTTGAAGGGAAAGATGTAACTCTGTGAGATGAATTAACAGAACACAGAGCAGTTTCTCAGAAAGCTTCTTTCCAGTTTTGAACGGAAGATATTTCCTTTTTCACCATAGCCCTCTATGGGCTTCCAAATATCCCTTTGCCAATTCCACAAGAACAGCCTTAGCGAAAGGCTTCTTGAAGGGAAAGATGTAACTCTGTGAGATGAATTAACAGAACACTGAGCAGTTTCTCAGAAAGCCTCTTTCCAGTTTTGAACGGAAGATATTTCCTTTTTCACCATAGCCCTCTATGGGCTTCCAAATATCCCTTTGCCAATTCCACAAGAACAGCCTTAGCGAAAGGCTTCTTGAAGGGAAAGATATAACTCTGTGAGATGAATTAACAGAACACAGAGCAGTTTCTCAGAAAGCTTCTTTCCAGTTTTGAACGGAAGATATTTCCTTTTTCACCATAGCCCTCTATGGGCTTCCAAATATCCCTTTGCCAATTCCACAAGAACAGCCTTAGCGAAAGGCTTCTTGAAGGGAAAGATGTAACTCTGTGAGATGAATTAACAGAACACAGAGCAGTTTCTCAGAAAGCTTCTTTCCAGTTTTGAACGGAAGATATTTCCTTTTTCACCATAGCCCTCTATGGGCTTCCAAATATCTCTTTGCCAATTCCACAAGAACAGCCTTAGCGAAAGGCTTCTTGAAGGGAAAGATGTAACTCTGTGAGATGAATTAACAGAACACAGAGCAGTTTCTCAGAAAGCTTCTTTCCAGTTTTGAACAGAAGATATTTCCTTTTTCACCATAGCCCTCTAAGGGCTTCCAAATATCCCTTTGCGAATTCCACAAGAACAGCCTTAGCGAAAGGCTTCTTGAAGGGAAAGATATAACTCTGTGAGATGAATTAACAGAACACAGAGCAGTTTCTCAGAAAGCTTCTTTCCAGTTTTGAACGGAAGATATTTCCTTTTTCACCATAGCCCTCTATGGGCTTCCAAATATCCCTTTGCCAATTCCACAAGAACAGCCTTAGCGAAAGGCTTCTTGAAGGGAAAGATGTAACTCTGTGAGATGAATTAACAGAACACAGAGCAGTTTCTCAGAAAGCTTCTTTCCAGTTTTGAACGGAAGATATTTCCTTTTTCACCATAGCCCTCTATGGGCTTCCAAATATCCCTTTGCCAATTCCACAAGAACAGCCTTAGCGAAAGGCTTCTTGAAGGGAAAGATGTAACTCTGTGAGATGAATTAACAGAACACAGAGCAGTTTCTCAGAAAGCTTCTTTCCAGTTTTGAACGGAAGATATTTCCTTTTTCACCATAGCCCTCTATGGGCTTCCAAATATCCCTTTGCCAATTCCACAAGAACAGCCTTAGCGAAAGGCTTCTTGAAGGGAAAGATGTAACTCTGTGAGATGAATTAACAGAACACAGAGCAGTTTCTCAGAAAGCTTCTTTCCAGTTTTGAACGGAAGATATTTCCTTTTTCACCATAGCCCTCTATGGGCTTCCAAATATCCCTTTGCCAATTCCACAAGAACAGCCTTAGCGAAAGGCTTCTTGAAGGGAAAGATGTAACTCTGTGAGATGAATTAACAGAACACAGAGCAGTTTCTCAGAAAGCTTCTTTCCAGTTTTGAACGGAAGATATTTCCTTTTTCACCATAGCCCTCTAAGGGCTTCCAAATATCCCTTTGCCAATTCCACAAGAACAGCCTTAGCGAAAGGCTTCTTGAAGGGAAAGATGTAACTCTGTGAGATGAATTAACAGAACACAGAGCAGTTTCTCGAAAGCTTCTTTCCAGTTTTGAACGGAAGATATTTCCTTTTTCACCATAGCCCTCTATGGGCTTCCAAATATCCCTTTGCCAATTCCACAAGAACAGCCTTAGCGAAAGGCTTCTTGAAGGGAAAGATGTAACTCTGTGAGATGAATTAACAGAACACAGAGCAGTTTCTCAGAAAGCTTCTTTCCAGTTTTGAACGGAAGATATTTCCTTTTTCACCATAGCCCTCTATGGGCTTCCAAATATCCCTTTGCCAATTCCACAAGAACAGCCTTAGCGAAAGGCTTCTTGAAGGGAAAGATGTAACTCTGTGAGATGAATTAACAGAACACAGAGCAGTTTCTCAGAAAGCTTCTTTCCAGTTTTGAACGGAAGATATTTCCTTTTTCACCATAGCCCTCTATGGGCTTCCAAATATCCCTTTGCCAATTCCACAAGAACAGCCTTAGCGAAAGGCTTCTTGAAGGGAAAGATGTAACTCTGTGAGATGAATTAACAGAACACAGAGCAGTTTCTCAGAAAGCTTCTTTCCAGTTTTGAACGGAAGATATTTCCTTTTTCACCATAGCCCTCTATGGGCTTCCAAATATCCCTTTGCCAATTCCACAAGAACAGCCTTAGCGAAAGGCTTCTTGAAGGGAAAGATGTAACTCTGTGAGATGAATTAACAGAACACAGAGCAGTTTCTCAGAAAGCTTCTTTCCAGTTTTGAACGGAAGATATTTCCTTTTTCACCATAGCCCTCTATGGGCTTCCAAATATCCCTTTGCCAATTCCACAAGAACAGCCTTAGCGAAAGGCTTCTTGAAGGGAGAGATGTAACTCTGTGAGATGAATTAACAGAACACAGAGCAGTTTCTCTGAAAGCTTCTTTCCAGTTTTGAACGGAAGATATTTCCTTTTTCACCATAGCCCTCTATGGGCTTCCAAATATCCCTTTGCCAATTCCACAAGAACAGCCTTAGCGAAAGGCTTCTTGAAGGGAAAGATGTAACTCTGTGAGATGAATTAACAGAACACAGAGCAGTTTCTCAGAAAGCTTCTTTCCAGTGTTGAACGGAAGATATTTCCTTTTTCACCATAGCCCTCTATGGGCTTCCAAATATCCCTTTGCCAATTCCACAAGAACAGCCTTAGCGAAAGGCTTCTTGAAGGGAAAGATGTAACTCTGTGAGATGAATTAACAGAACACAGAGCAGTTTCTCAGAAAGCTTCTTTCCAGTTTTGAACGGAAGATATTTCCTTTTTCACCATAGCCCTCTATGGGCTTCCAAATATCCCTTTGCCAATTCCGCAAGAACAGCCTTAGCGAAAGGCTTCTTGAAGGGAAAGATGTAACTCTGTGAGATGAATTAACAGAACACTGAGCAGTTTCTCAGAAAGCTTCTTTCCAGTTTTGAACGGAAGATATTTCCTTTTTCACCATAGCCCTCTATGGGCTTCCAAATATCCCTTTGCCAATTCCACAAGAACAGCCTTAGCGAAAGGCTTCTTGAAGGGAAAGATGTAACTCTGTGAGATGAATTAACAGAACACAGAGCAGTTTCTCAGAAAGCTTCTTTCCAGTTTTGAACGGAAGATATTTCCTTTTTCACCATAGCCCTCTATGGGCTTCCAAATATCCCTTTGCCAATTCCACAAGAACAGCCTTAGCGAAAGGCTTCTTGAAGGGAAAGATGTAACTCTGTGAGATGAATTAACAGAACACAGAGCAGTTTCTCAGAAAGCTTCTTTCCAGTTTTGAACGGAAGATATTTCCTTTTTCACCATAGCCCTCTATGGGCTTCCAAATATCCCTTTGCCAATTCCACAAGAACAGCCTTAGCGAAAGGCTTCTTGAAGGGAAAGATGTAACTCTGTGAGATGAATTAACAGAACACAGAGCAGTTTCTCAGAAAGCTTCTTTCCAGTTTTGAACGGAAGATATTTCCTTTTTCACCATAGCCCTCTATGGGCTTCCAAATATCCCTTTGCCAATTCCACAAGAACAGCCTTAGCGAAAGGCTTCTTGAAGGGAAAGATGTAACTCTGTGAGATGAATTAACAGAACACAGAGCAGTTTCTCAGAAAGCTTCTTTCCAGTTTTGAACGGAAGATATTTCCTTTTTCACCATAGCCCTCTATGGGCTTCCAAATATCCCTTTGCCAATTCCACAAGAACAGCCTTAGCGAAAGGCTTCTTGAAGGGAAAGATGTAACTCTGTGAGATGAATTAGCCGAACACAGAGCAGTTTCTCAGAAAGCTTCTTTCCAGTTTTGAACGGAAGATATTTCCTTTTTCACCATAGCCCTCTATGGGCTTCCAAATATCCCTTTGCCAATTCCACAAGAACAGCCTTAGCGAAAGGCTTCTTGAAGGGAAAGATGTAACTCTGTGAGATGAATTAACAGAACACAGAGCAGTTTCTCAGAAAGCTTCTTTCCAGTTTTGAACGGAAGATATTTCCTTTTTCACCATAGCCCTCTATGGGCTTCCAAATATCCCTTTGCCAATTCCACAAGAACAGCCTTAGCGAAAGGCTTCTTGAAGGGAAAGATGTAAGTCTGTGAGATGAATTAACAGAACACAGAGCAGTTTCTCAGAAAGCTTCTTTCCAGTTTTGAACGGAAGATATTTCCTTTTTCACCATAGCCCTCTATGGGCTTGCAAATATCCCTTTGCCAATTCCACAAGAACAGCCTTAGCGAAAGGCTTCTTGAAGGGAAAGATGTAACTCTGTGAGATGAATTAACAGAACACAGAGCAGTTTCTCAGAAAGCTTCTTTCCAGTTTTGAACGGAAGATATTTCCTTTTTCACCATAGCCCTCTATGGGCTTCCAAGTATCCCTTTGCCAATTCCACAAGAACAGCCTTAGCGAAAGGCTTCTTGAAGGGAAAGATGTAACTCTGTGAGATGAATTAACAGAACACAGAGCAGTTTCTCAGAAAGCTTCTTTCCAGTTTTGAACGGAAGATATTTCCTTTTTCACCATAGCCCTCTATGGGCTTCCAAATATCCCTTTGCCAATTCCACAAGAACAGCCTTAGCGAAAGGCTTCTTGAAGGGAAAGATGTAACTCTGTGAGATGAATTAACAGAACACTGAGCAGTTTCTCAGAAAGCCTCTTTCCAGTTTTGAACGGAAGATATTTCCTTTTTCACCATAGCCCTCTATGGGCTTCCAAATATCCCTTTGCCAATTCCACAAGAACAGCCTTAGCGAAAGGCTTCTTGAAGGGAAAGATATAACTCTGTGAGATGAATTAACAGAACACAGAGCAGTTTCTCAGAAAGCTTCTTTCCAGTTTTGAACGGAAGATATTTCCTTTTTCACCATAGCCCTCTATGGGCTTCCAAATATCCCTTTGCCAATTCCACAAGAACAGCCTTAGCGAAAGGCTTCTTGAAGGGAAAGATGTAACTCTGTGAGATGAATTAACAGAACACAGAGCAGTTTCTCAGAAAGCTTCTTTCCAGTTTTGAACGGAAGATATTTCCTTTTTCACCATAGCCCTCTATGGGCTTCCAAATATCTCTTTGCCAATTCCACAAGAACAGCCTTAGCGAAAGGCTTCTTGAAGGGAAAGATGTAACTCTGTGAGATGAATTAACAGAACACAGAGCAGTTTCTCAGAAAGCTTCTTTCCAGTTTTGAACAGAAGATATTTCCTTTTTCACCATAGCCCTCTAAGGGCTTCCAAATATCCCTTTGCGAATTCCACAAGAACAGCCTTAGCGAAAGGCTTCTTGAAGGGAAAGATATAACTCTGTGAGATGAATTAACAGAACACAGAGCAGTTTCTCAGAAAGCTTCTTTCCAGTTTTGAACGGAAGATATTTCCTTTTTCACCATAGCCCTCTATGGGCTTCCAAATATCCCTTTGCCAATTCCACAAGAACAGCCTTAGCGAAAGGCTTCTTGAAGGGAAAGATGTAACTCTGTGAGATGAATTAACAGAACACAGAGCAGTTTCTCAGAAAGCTTCTTTCCAGTTTTGAACGGAAGATATTTCCTTTTTCACCATAGCCCTCTATGGGCTTCCAAATATCCCTTTGCCAATTCCACAAGAACAGCCTTAGCGAAAGGCTTCTTGAAGGGAAAGATGTAACTCTGTGAGATGAATTAACAGAACACAGAGCAGTTTCTCAGAAAGCTTCTTTCCAGTTTTGAACGGAAGATATTTCCTTTTTCACCATAGCCCTCTATGGGCTTCCAAATATCCCTTTGCCAATTCCACAAGAACAGCCTTAGCGAAAGGCTTCTTGAAGGGAAAGATGTAACTCTGTGAGATGAATTAACAGAACACAGAGCAGTTTCTCAGAAAGCTTCTTTCCAGTTTTGAACGGAAGATATTTCCTTTTTCACCATAGCCCTCTATGGGCTTCCAAATATCCCTTTGCCAATTCCACAAGAACAGCCTTAGCGAAAGGCTTCTTGAAGGGAAAGATGTAACTCTGTGAGATGAATTAACAGAATACAGAGCAGTTTCTCAGAAAGCTTCTTTCCAGTTTTGAACGGAAGATATTTCCTTTTTCACCATAGCCCTCTATGGGCTTCCAAATATCCCTTTGCCAATTCCACAAGAACAGCCTTAGCGAAAGGCTTCTTGAAGGGAAAGATGTAACTCTGTGAGATGAATTAACAGAACACAGAGCAGTTTCTCAGAAAGCTTCTTTCCAGTTTTGAACGGAAGATATTTCCTTTTTCACCATAGCCCTCTATGGGCTTCCAAATATCCCTTTGCCAATTCCGCAAGAACAGCCTTAGCGAAAGGCTTCTTGAAGGGAAAGATGTAACTCTGTGAGATGAATTAACAGAACACTGAGCAGTTTCTCAGAAAGCTTCTTTCCAGTTTTGAACGGAAGATATTTCCTTTTTCACCATAGCCCTCTATGGGCTTCCAAATATCCCTTTGCCAATTCCACAAGAACAGCCTTAGCGAAAGGCTTCTTGAAGGGAAAGATGTAACTCTGTGAGATGAATTAACAGAACACAGAGCAGTTTCTCAGAAAGCTTCTTTCCAGTTTTGAACGGAAGATATTTCCTTTTTCACCATAGCCCTCTATGGGCTTCCAAATATCCCTTTGCCAATTCCACAAGAACAGCCTTAGCGAAAGGCTTCTTGAAGGGAAAGATGTAACTCTGTGAGATGAATTAACAGAACACAGAGCAGTTTCTCAGAAAGCTTCTTTCCAGTTTTGAACGGAAGATATTTCCTTTTTCACCATAGCCCTCTATGGGCTTCCAAATATCCCTTTGCCAATTCCACAAGAACAGCCTTAGCGAAAGGCTTCTTGAAGGGATAGATGTAACTCTGTGAGATGAATTAACAGAACACAGAGCAGTTTCTCAGAAAGCTTCTTTCCAGTTTTGAACGGAAGATATTTCCTTTTTCACCATAGCCCTCTATGGGCTTCCAAATATCCCTTTGCCAATTCCACAAGAACAGCCTTAGCGAAAGGCTTCTTGAAGGGAAAGATGTCACTCTGTGAGATGAATTAGCCGAACACAGAGCAGTTTCTCAGAAAGCTTCTTTCCAGTTTTGAACGGAAGATATTTCCTTTTTCACCATAGCCCTCTATGGGCTTCCAAATATCCCTTTGCCAATTCCACAAGAACAGCCTTAGCGAAAGGCTTCTTGAAGGGAAAGATGTAACTCTGTGAGATGAATTAACAGAACACAGAGCAGTTTCTCAGAATGCTTCTTTCCAATTTTGAACGGAAGATATTTCCTTTTTCACCATAGCCCTCTATGGGCTTCCAAATATCCCTTTGCCAATTCCACAAGAACAGCCTTAGCGAAAGGCTTCTTGAAGGGAAAGATGTAAGTCTGTGAGATGAATTAACAGAAAACAGAGCAGTTTCTCAGAAAGCTTCTTTCCAGTTTTGAACGGAAGATATTTCCTTTTTCACCATAGCCCTCTATGGGCTTCCAAATATCCCTTTGCCAATTCCACAAGAACAGCCTTAGCGAAAGGCTTCTTGAAGGGAAAGATGTAACTCTGTGAGATGAATTAACAGAACACAGAGCAGTTTCTCAGAAAGCTTCTTTCCAGTTTTGAACGGAAGATATTTCCTTTTTCACCATAGCCCTCTATGGGCTTCCAAATATCCCTTTGCCAATTCCACAAGAACAGCCTTAGCGAAAGGCTTCTTGAAGGGAAAGATGTAACTCTGTGAGATGAATTAACAGAACACAGAGCAGTTTCTCAGAAAGCTTCTTTCCAGTTTTGAACGGAAGATATTTCCTTTTTAACCATAGCCCTCTATGGGCTTCCAAATATCCCTTTGCCAATTCCACAAGAACAGCCTTAGCGAAAGGCTTCTTGAAGGGAAAGATGTAACTCTGTGAGATGAATTAACAGAACACTGAGCAGTTTCTCAGAAAGCCTCTTTCCAGTTTTGAACGGAAGATATTTCCTTTTTCACCATAGCCCTCTACGGGCTTCCAAATATCCCTTTGCCAATTCCACAAGAACAGCCTTAGCGAAAGGCTTCTTGAAGGGAAAGATATAACTCTGTGAGATGAATTAACAGAACACAGAGCAGTTTCTCAGAAAGCTTCTTTCCAGTTTTGAACGGAAGATATTTCCTTTTTCACCATAGCCCTCTATGGGCTTCCAAATATCCCTTTGCCAATTCCACAAGAACAGCCTTAGCGAAAGGCTTCTTGAAGGGAAAGATGTAACTCTGTGAGATGAATTAACAGAACACAGAGCAGTTTCTCAGAAAGCTTCTTTCCAGTTTTGAAAGGAAGATATTTCCTTTTTCACCATAGCCCTCTATGGGCTTCCAAATATCTCTTTGCCAATTCCACAAGAACAGCCTTAGCGAAAGGCTTCTTGAAGGGAAAGATGTAACTCTGTGAGATGAATTAACAGAACACAGAGCAGTTTCTCAGAAAGCTTCTTTCCAGTTTTGAACAGAAGATATTTCCTTTTTCACCATAGCCCTCTATGGGCTTCCAAATATCCCTTTGCGAATTCCACAAGAACAGCCTTAGCGAAAGGCTTCTTGAAGGGAAAGATATAACTCTGTGAGATGAATTAACAGAACACAGAGCAGGTTCTCAGAAAGCTTCTTTCCAGTTTTGAACGGAAGATATTTCCTTTTTCACCATAGCCCTCTATGGGCTTCCAAATATCCCTTTGCCAATTCCACAAGAACAGCCTTAGCGAAAGGCTTCTTGAAGGGAAAGATGTAACTCTGTGAGATGAATTAACAGAACACAGAGCAGTTTCTCAGAAAGCTTCTTTCCAGTTTTGAACGGAAGATATTTCCTTTTTCACCATAGCCCTCTATGGGCTTCCAAATATCCCTTTGCCAATTCCACAAGAACAGCCTTAGCGAAAGGCTTCTTGAAGGGAAAGATGTAACTCTGTGAGATGAATTAACAGAACACAGAGCAGTTTCTCAGAAAGCTTCTTTCCAGTTTTGAACGGAAGATATTTCCTTTTTCACCATAGCCCTCTATGGGCTTCCAAATATCCCTTTGCCAATTCCACAAGAACAGCCTTAGCGAAAGGCTTCTTGAAGGGAAAGATGTAACTCTGTGAGATGAATTAACAGAACACAGAGCAGTTTCTCAGAAAGCTTCTTTCCAGTTTTGAACGGAAGATATTTCCTTTTTCACCATAGCCCTCTATGGGCTTCCAAATATCCCTTTGCCAATTCCACAAGAACAGCCTTAGCGAAAGGCTTCTTGAAGGGAAAGATGTAACTCTGTGAGATGAATTAACAGAACACAGAGCAGTTTCTCAGAAAGCTTCTTTCCAGTTTTGAACGGAAGATATTTCCTTTTTCACCATAGCCCTCTATGGGCTTCCAAATATTCCTTTGCCAATTCCACAAGAACAGCCTTAGCGAAAGGCTTCTTGAAGGGAAAGATGTAACTCTGTGAGATGAATTAACAGAACACAGAGCAGTTTCTCAGAAAGCTTCTTTCCAGTTTTGAACGGAAGATATTTCCTTTTTCACCATAGCCCTCTATGGGCTTCCAAATATCCCTTTGCCAATTCCACAAGAACAGCCTTAGCGAAAGGCTTCTTGAAGGGAAAGATGTAACTCTGTGAGATGAATTAACAGAACACAGAGCAGTTTCTCAGAAAGCTTCTTTCCAGTTTTGAACGGAAGATATTTCCTTTTTCACCATTGCCCTCTATGGGCTTCCAAATATCCCTTTGCCAATTCCACAAGAACAGCCTTAGCGAAAGGCTTCTTGAAGGGAAAGATGTAACTCTGTGAGATGAATTAACAGAACACAGAGCAGTTTCTCAGAAAGCTTCTTTCCAGTTTTGAACGGAAGATATTTCCTTTTTCACCATAGCCCTCTATGGGCTTCCAAATATCCCTTTGCCAATTCCACAAGAACAGCCTTAGCGAAAGGCTTCTTGAAGGGAAAGATGTAACTCTGTGAGATGAATTAACAGAACACAGAGCAGTTTCTCAGAAAGCTTCTTTCCAGTTTTGAACGGAAGATATTTCCTTTTTCACCATAGCCCTCTATGGGCTTCCAAATATCCCTTTGCCAATTCCACAAGAACAGCCTTAGCGAAAGGCTTCTTGAAGGGAAAGATGTAACTCTGTGAGATGAATTAACAGAACACAGAGCAGTTTCTCGAAAGCTTCTTTCCAGTTTTGAACGGAAGATATTTCCTTTTTCACCATAGCCCTCTATGGGCTTCCAAATATCCCTTTGCCAATTCCACAAGAACAGCCTTAGCGAAAGGCTTCTTGAAGGGAAAGATGTAACTCTGTGAGATGAGTTAACAGAACACAGAGCAGTTTCTCAGAAAGCTTCTTTCCAGTTTTGAACGGAAGATATTTCCTTTTTCACCATAGCCCTCTATGGGCTTCCAAATACCCCTTGCCAATTCCACAAGAACAGCCTTAGCGAAAGGCTTCTTGAAGGGAAAGATGTAACTCTGTGAGATGAATTAACAGAACACAGAGCAGTTTCTCAGAAAGCTTCTTTCCAGTTTTGAACGGAAGATATTTCCTTTTTCACCATAGCCCTCTATGGGCTTCCAAATATCCCTTTGCCAATTCCACAAGAACAGCCTTAGCGAAAGGCTTCTTGAAGGGAAAGATGTAACTCTGTGAGATGAATTAACAGAACACAGAGCAGTTTCTCAGAAAGCTTATTTCCAGTTTTGAACGGAAGATATTTCCTTTTTCACCATAGCCCTCTATGGGCTTCCAAATATCCCTTTGCCAATTCCACAAGAACAGCCTTAGCGAAAGGCTTCTTGAAGGGAAAGATGTAACTCTGTGAGATGAATTAACAGAACACAGAGCAGTTTCTCAGAAAGCTTCTTTCCAGTTTTGAACGGAAGATATTTCCTTTTTCACCATAGCCCTCTATGGGCTTCCAAATATCCCTTTGCCAATTCCACAAGAACAGCCTTAGCGAAAGGCTTCTTGAAGGGAAAGATGTAACTCTGTGAGATGAATTAACAGAACACAGAGCAGTTTCTCAGAAAGCTTCTTTCCAGTTTTGAACGGAAGATATTTCCTTTTTCACCATAGCCCTCTATGGGCTTCCAAATATCCCTTTGCCAATTCCACAAGAACAGCCTTAGCGAAAGGCTTCTTGAAGGGAAAGATGTAAGTCTGTGAGATGAAATAACAGAACACAGAGCAGTTTCTCAGAAAGCTTCTTTCCAGTTTTGAACGGAAGATATTTCCTTTTTCACCATAGCCCTCTATGGGCTTCCAAATATCCCTTTGCCAATTCCACAAGAACAGCCTTAGCGAAAGGCTTCTTGAAGGGAAAGATATAACTCTGTGAGATGAATTAATAGAACACAGAGCAGTTTCTCAGAAAGCTTCTTTCCAGTTTTGAACGGAAGATATTTCCTTTTTCACCATAGCCCTCTATGGGCTTCCAAATATCCCTTTGCCAATTCCACAAGAACAGCCTTAGCGAAAGGCTTCTTGAAGGGAAAGATGTAACTCTGTGAGATGAATTAACAGAACACAGAGCAGTTTCTCAGAAAGCTTCTTTCCAGTTTTGAACGGAAGATATTTCCTTTTTCACCATAGCCCTCTATGGGCTTCCAAATATCCCTTTGCCAATTCCACAAGAACAGCCTTAGCGAAAGGCTTCTTGAAGGGAAAGATGTAACTCTGTGAGATGAATTAACAGAACACAGAGCAGTTTCTCAGAAAGCTTCTTTCCAGTTTTGAACGGAAGATATTTCCTTTTTCACCATAGCCCTCTATGGGCTTCCAAATATCCCTTTGCCAATTCCACAAGAACAGCCTTAGCGAAAGGCTTCTTGAAGGGAAAGATGTAACTCTGTGAGATGAATTAACAGAACACAGAGCAGTTTCTCAGAAAGCTTCTTTCCAGTTTTGAACGGAAGATATTTCCTTTTTCACCATAGCCCTCTATGGGCTTCCAAATATCCCTTTGCCAATTCCACAAGAACAGCCTTAGCGAAAGGCTTCTTGAAGGGAAAGATGTAACTCTGTGAGATGAATTAACAGAACACAGAGCAGTTTCTCAGAAAGCTTCTTTCCAGTTTTGAACGGAAGATATTTCCTTTTTCACCATAGCCCTCTATGGGCTTCCAAATATCCCTTTGCCAATTCCACAAGAACAGCCTTAGCGAAAGGCTTCTTGAAGGGAAAGATGTAACTCTGTGAGATGAATTAACAGAACACAGAGCAGTTTCTCAGAAAGCTTCTTTCCTGTTTTGAACGGAAGATATTTCCTTTTTCACCATAGCCCTCTATGGGCTTCCAAATATCCCTTTGCCAATTCCGCAAGAACAGCCTTAGCGAAAGGCTTCTTGAAGGGAAAGATGTAACTCTGTGAGATGAATTAACAGAACACTGAGCAGTTTCTCAGAAAGCTTCTTTCCAGTTTTGAACGGAAGATATTTCCTTTTTCACCATAGCCCTCTATGGGCTTCCAAATATCCCTTTGCCAATTCCACAAGAACAGCCTTAGCGAAAGGCTTCTTGAAGGGAAAGATGTAACTCTGTGAGATGAATTAACAGAACACAGAGCAGTTTCTCAGAAAGCTTCTTTCCAGTTTTGAACGGAAGATATTTCCTTTTTCACCATAGCCCTCTATGGGCTTCCAAATATCCCTTTGCCAATTCCACAAGAACAGCCTTAGCGAAAGGCTTCTTGAAGGGAAAGATGTAACTCTGTGAGATGAATTAACAGAACACAGAGCAGTTTCTCAGAAAGCTTCTTTCCAGTTTTGAACGGAAGATATTTCCTTTTTCACCATAGCCCTCTATGGGCTTCCAAATATCCCTTTGCCAATTCCACAAGAACAGCCTTAGCGAAAGGCTTCTTGAAGGGAAAGATGTAACTCTGTGAGATGAATTAACAGAACACAGAGCAGTTTCTCAGAAAGCTTCTTTCCAGTTTTGAACGGAAGATATTTCCTTTTTCACCATAGCCCTCTATGGGCTTCCAAATATCCCTTTGCCAATTCCACAAGAACAGCCTTAGCGAAAGGCTTCTTGAAGGGAAAGATGTCACTCTGTGAGATGAATTAGCCGAACACAGAGCAGTTTCTCAGAAAGCTTCTTTCCAGTTTTGAACGGAAGATATTTCCTTTTTCACCATAGCCCTCTATGGGCTTCCAAATATCCCTTTGCCAATTCCACAAGAACAGCCTTAGCGAAAGGCTTCTTGAAGGGAAAGATGTAACTCTGTGAGATGAATTAACAGAACACAGAGCAGTTTCTCAGAAAGCTTCTTTCCAGTTTTGAACGGAAGATATTTCCTTTTTCACCATAGCCCTCTATGGGCTTCCAAATATCCCTTTGCCAATTCCACAAGAACAGCCTTAGCGAAAGGCTTCTTGAAGGGAAAGATGTAAGTCTGTGAGATGAATTAACAGAACACAGAGCAGTTTCTCAGAAAGCTTCTTTCCAGTTTTGAACGGAAGATATTTCCTTTTTCACCATAGCCCTCTATGGGCTTCCAAATATCCCTTTGCCAATTCCACAAGAACAGCCTTAGCGAAAGGCTTCTTGAAGGGAAAGATGTAACTCTGTGAGATGAATTAACAGAACACAGAGCAGTTTCTCAGAAAGCTTCTTTCCAGTTTTGAACGGAAGATATTTCCTTTTTCACCATAGCCCTCTATGGGCTTCCAAATATCCCTTTGCCAATTCCACAAGAACAGCCTTAGCGAAAGGCTTCTTGAAGGGAAAGATGTAACTCTGTGAGATGAATTAACAGAACACAGAGCAGTTTCTCAGAAAGCTTCTTTCCAGTTTTGAAGGGAAGATATTTCCTTTTTCACCATAGCCCTCTATGGGCTTCCAAATATCCCTTTGCCAATTCCACAAGAACAGCCTTAGCGAAAGGCTTCTTGAAGGGAAAGATGTAACTCTGTGAGATGAATTAACAGAACACTGAGCAGTTTCTCAGAAAGCCTCTTTCCAGTTTTGAACGGAAGATATTTCCTTTTTCACCATAGCCCTCTATGGGCTTCCAAATATCCCTTTGCCAATTCCACAAGAACAGCCTTAGCGAAAGGCTTCTTGAAGGGAAAGATATAACTCTGTGAGATGAATTAACAGAACACAGAGCAGTTTCTCAGAAAGCTTCTTTCCAGTTTTGAACGGAAGATATTTCCTTTTTCACCATAGCCCTCTATGGGCTTCCAAATATCCCTTTGCCAATTCCACAAGAACAGCCTTAGCGAAAGGCTTCTTGAAGGGAAAGATGTAACTCTGTGAGATGAATTAACAGAACACAGAGCAGTTTCTCAGAAAGCTTCTTTCCAGTTTTGAACGGAAGATATTTCCTTTTTCACCATAGCCCTCTATGGGCTTCCAAATATCCCTTTGCCAATTCCACAAGAACAGCCTTAGCGAAAGGCTTCTTGAAGGGAAAGATGTAACTCTGTGAGATGAATTAACAGAACACAGAGCAGTTTCTCAGAAAGCTTCTTTCCAGTTTTGAACGGAAGATATTTCCTTTTTCACCATAGCCCTCTAAGGGCTTCCAAATATCCCTTTGCCAATTCCACAAGAACAGCCTTAGCGAAAGGCTTCTTGAAGGGAAAGATGTAACTCTGTGAGATGAATTAACAGAACACAGAGCAGTTTCTCGAAAGCTTCTTTCCAGTTTTGAACGGAAGATATTTCCTTTTTCACCATAGCCCTCTATGGGCTTCCAAATATCCCTTTGCCAATTCCACAAGAACAGCCTTAGCGAAAGGCTTCTTGAAGGGAAAGATGTAACTCTGTGAGATGAATTAACAGAACACAGAGCAGTTTCTCAGAAAGCTTCTTTCCAGTTTTGAACGGAAGATATTTCCTTTTTCACCATAGCCCTCTATGGGCTTCCAAATATCCCTTTGCCAATTCCACAAGAACAGCCTTAGCGAAAGGCTTCTTGAAGGGAAAGATGTAACTCTGTGAGATGAATTAACAGAACACAGAGCAGTTTCTCAGAAAGCTTCTTTCCAGTTTTGAACGGAAGATATTTCCTTTTTCACCATAGCCCTCTATGGGCTTCCAAATATCCCTTTGCCAATTCCACAAGAACAGCCTTAGCGAAAGGCTTCTTGAAGGGAAAGATGTAACTCTGTGAGATGAATTAACAGAACACAGAGCAGTTTCTCAGAAAGCTTCTTTCCAGTTTTGAACGGAAGATATTTCCTTTTTCACCATAGCCCTCTATGGGCTTCCAAATATCCCTTTGCCAATTCCACAAGAACAGCCTTAGCGAAAGGCTTCTTGAAGGGAAAGATGTAACTCTGTGAGATGAATTAACAGAACACAGAGCAGTTTCTCAGAAAGCTTCTTTCCAGTTTTGAACGGAAGATATTTCCTTTTTCACCATAGCCCTCTATGGGCTTCCAAATATCCCTTTGCCAATTCCACAAGAACAGCCTTAGCGAAAGGCTTCTTGAAGGGAGAGATGTAACTCTGTGAGATGAATTAACAGAACACAGAGCAGTTTCTCTGAAAGCTTCTTTCCAGTTTTGAACGGAAGATATTTCCTTTTTCACCATAGCCCTCTATGGGCTTCCAAATATCCCTTTGCCAATTCCACAAGAACAGCCTTAGCGAAAGGCTTCTTGAAGGGAAAGATGTAACTCTGTGAGATGAATTAACAGAACACAGAGCAGTTTCTCAGAAAGCTTCTTTCCAGTGTTGAACGGAAGATATTTCCTTTTTCACCATAGCCCTCTATGGGCTTCCAAATATCCCTTTGCCAATTCCACAAGAACAGCCTTAGCGAAAGGCTTCTTGAAGGGAAAGATGTAACTCTGTGAGATGAATTAACAGAACACAGAGCAGTTTCTCAGAAAGCTTCTTTCCAGTTTTGAACGGAAGATATTTCCTTTTTCACCATAGCCCTCTATGGGCTTCCAAATATCCCTTTGCCAATTCCGCAAGAACAGCCTTAGCGAAAGGCTTCTTGAAGGGAAAGATGTAACTCTGTGAGATGAATTAACAGAACACTGAGCAGTTTCTCAGAAAGCTTCTTTCCAGTTTTGAACGGAAGATATTTCCTTTTTCACCATAGCCCTCTATGGGCTTCCAAATATCCCTTTGCCAATTCCACAAGAACAGCCTTAGCGAAAGGCTTCTTGAAGGGAAAGATGTAACTCTGTGAGATGAATTAACAGAACACAGAGCAGTTTCTCAGAATGCTTCTTTCCAATTTTGAACGGAAGATATTTCCTTTTTCACCATAGCCCTCTATGGGCTTCCAAATATCCCTTTGCCAATTCCACAAGAACAGCCTTAGCGAAAGGCTTCTTGAAGGGAAAGATGTAAGTCTGTGAGATGAATTAACAGAAAACAGAGCAGTTTCTCAGAAAGCTTCTTTCCAGTTTTGAACGGAAGATATTTCCTTTTTCACCATAGCCCTCTATGGGCTTCCAAATATCCCTTTGCCAATTCCACAAGAACAGCCTTAGCGAAAGGCTTCTTGAAGGGAAAGATGTAACTCTGTGAGATGAATTAACAGAACACAGAGCAGTTTCTCAGAAAGCTTCTTTCCAGTTTTGAACGGAAGATATTTCCTTTTTCACCATAGCCCTCTATGGGCTTCCAAATATCCCTTTGCCAATTCCACAAGAACAGCCTTAGCGAAAGGCTTCTTGAAGGGAAAGATGTAACTCTGTGAGATGAATTAACAGAACACAGAGCAGTTTCTCAGAAAGCTTCTTTCCAGTTTTGAACGGAAGATATTTCCTTTTTCACCATAGCCCTCTATGGGCTTCCAAATATCCCTTTGCCAATTCCACAAGAACAGCCTTAGCGAAAGGCTTCTTGAAGGGAAAGATGTAACTCTGTGAGATGAATTAACAGAACACTGAGCAGTTTCTCAGAAAGCCTCTTTCCAGTTTTGAACGGAAGATATTTCCTTTTTCACCATAGCCCTCTACGGGCTTCCAAATATCCCTTTGCCAATTCCACAAGAACAGCCTTAGCGAAAGGCTTCTTGAAGGGAAAGATATAACTCTGTGAGATGAATTAACAGAACACAGAGCAGTTTCTCAGAAAGCTTCTTTCCAGTTTTGAACGGAAGATATTTCCTTTTTCACCATAGCCCTCTATGGGCTTCCAAATATCCCTTTGCCAATTCCACAAGAACAGCCTTAGCGAAAGGCTTCTTGAAGGGAAAGATGTAACTCTGTGAGATGAATTAACAGAACACAGAGCAGTTTCTCAGAAAGCTTCTTTCCAGTTTTGAAAGGAAGATATTTCCTTTTTCACCATAGCCCTCTATGGGCTTCCAAATATCTCTTTGCCAATTCCACAAGAACAGCCTTAGCGAAAGGCTTCTTGAAGGGAAAGATGTAACTCTGTGAGATGAATTAACAGAACACAGAGCAGTTTCTCAGAAAGCTTCTTTCCAGTTTTGAACAGAAGATATTTCCTTTTTCACCATAGCCCTCTATGGGCTTCCAAATATCCCTTTGCGAATTCCACAAGAACAGCCTTAGCGAAAGGCTTCTTGAAGGGAAAGATATAACTCTGTGAGATGAATTAACAGAACACAGAGCAGGTTCTCAGAAAGCTTCTTTCCAGTTTTGAACGGAAGATATTTCCTTTTTCACCATAGCCCTCTATGGGCTTCCAAATATCCCTTTGCCAATTCCACAAGAACAGCCTTAGCGAAAGGCTTCTTGAAGGGAAAGATGTAACTCTGTGAGATGAATTAACAGAACACAGAGCAGTTTCTCAGAAAGCTTCTTTCCAGTTTTGAACGGAAGATATTTCCTTTTTCACCATAGCCCTCTATGGGCTTCCAAATATCCCTTTGCCAATTCCACAAGAACAGCCTTAGCGAAAGGCTTCTTGAAGGGAAAGATGTAACTCTGTGAGATGAATTAACAGAACACAGAGCAGTTTCTCAGAAAGCTTCTTTCCAGTTTTGAACGGAAGATATTTCCTTTTTCACCATAGCCCTCTATGGGCTTCCAAATATCCCTTTGCCAATTCCACAAGAACAGCCTTAGCGAAAGGCTTCTTGAAGGGAAAGATGTAACTCTGTGAGATGAATTAACAGAACACAGAGCAGTTTCTCAGAAAGCTTCTTTCCAGTTTTGAACGGAAGATATTTCCTTTTTCACCATAGCCCTCTATGGGCTTCCAAATATCCCTTTGCCAATTCCACAAGAACAGCCTTAGCGAAAGGCTTCTTGAAGGGAAAGATGTAACTCTGTGAGATGAATTAACAGAACACAGAGCAGTTTCTCAGAAAGCTTCTTTCCAGTTTTGAACGGAAGATATTTCCTTTTTCACCATAGCCCTCTATGGGCTTCCAAATATCCCTTTGCCAATTCCACAAGAACAGCCTTAGCGAAAGGCTTCTTGAAGGGAAAGATGTAACTCTGTGAGATGAATTAACAGAACACAGAGCAGTTTCTCAGAAAGCTTCTTTCCAGTTTTGAACGGAAGATATTTCCTTTTTCACCATAGCCCTCTATGGGCTTCCAAATATCCCTTTGCCAATTCCACAAGAACAGCCTTAGCGAAAGGCTTCTTGAAGGGAAAGATGTAACTCTGTGAGATGAATTAACAGAACACAGAGCAGTTTCTCAGAAAGCTTCTTTCCAGTTTTGAACGGAAGATATTTCCTTTTTCACCATTGCCCTCTATGGGCTTCCAAATATCCCTTTGCCAATTCCACAAGAACAGCCTTAGCGAAAGGCTTCTTGAAGGGAAAGATGTAACTCTGTGAGATGAATTAACAGAACACAGAGCAGTTTCTCAGAAAGCTTCTTTCCAGTTTTGAACGGAAGATATTTCCTTTTTCACCATAGCCCTCTATGGGCTTCCAAATATCCCTTTGCCAATTCCACAAGAACAGCCTTAGCGAAAGGCTTCTTGAAGGGAAAGATGTAACTCTGTGAGATGAATTAACAGAACACAGAGCAGTTTCTCAGAAAGCTTCTTTCCAGTTTTGAACGGAAGATATTTCCTTTTTCACCATAGCCCTCTATGGGCTTCCAAATATCCCTTTGCCAATTCCACAAGAACAGCCTTAGCGAAAGGCTTCTTGAAGGGAAAGATGTAACTCTGTGAGATGAATTAACAGAACACAGAGCAGTTTCTCGAAAGCTTCTTTCCAGTTTTGAACGGAAGATATTTCCTTTTTCACCATAGCCCTCTATGGGCTTCCAAATATCCCTTTGCCAATTCCACAAGAACAGCCTTAGCGAAAGGCTTCTTGAAGGGAAAGATGTAACTCTGTGAGATGAGTTAACAGAACACAGAGCAGTTTCTCAGAAAGCTTCTTTCCAGTTTTGAACGGAAGATATTTCCTTTTTCACCATAGCCCTCTATGGGCTTCCAAATACCCCTTGCCAATTCCACAAGAACAGCCTTAGCGAAAGGCTTCTTGAAGGGAAAGATGTAACTCTGTGAGATGAATTAACAGAACACAGAGCAGTTTCTCAGAAAGCTTCTTTCCAGTTTTGAACGGAAGATATTTCCTTTTTCACCATAGCCCTCTATGGGCTTCCAAATATCCCTTTGCCAATTCCACAAGAACAGCCTTAGCGAAAGGCTTCTTGAAGGGAAAGATGTAACTCTGTGAGATGAATTAACAGAACACAGAGCAGTTTCTCAGAAAGCTTATTTCCAGTTTTGAACGGAAGATATTTCCTTTTTCACCATAGCCCTCTATGGGCTTCCAAATATCCCTTTGCCAATTCCACAAGAACAGCCTTAGCGAAAGGCTTCTTGAAGGGAAAGATGTAACTCTGTGAGATGAATTAACAGAACACAGAGCAGTTTCTCAGAAAGCTTCTTTCCAGTTTTGAACGGAAGATATTTCCTTTTTCACCATAGCCCTCTATGGGCTTCCAAATATCCCTTTGCCAATTCCACAAGAACAGCCTTAGCGAAAGGCTTCTTGAAGGGAAAGATGTAACTCTGTGAGATGAATTAACAGAACACAGAGCAGTTTCTCAGAAAGCTTCTTTCCAGTTTTGAACGGAAGATATTTCCTTTTTCACCATAGCCCTCTATGGGCTTCCAAATATCCCTTTGCCAATTCCACAAGAACAGCCTTAGCGAAAGGCTTCTTGAAGGGAAAGATGTAAGTCTGTGAGATGAAATAACAGAACACAGAGCAGTTTCTCAGAAAGCTTCTTTCCAGTTTTGAACGGAAGATATTTCCTTTTTCACCATAGCCCTCTATGGGCTTCCAAATATCCCTTTGCCAATTCCACAAGAACAGCCTTAGCGAAAGGCTTCTTGAAGGGAAAGATATAACTCTGTGAGATGAATTAATAGAACACAGAGCAGTTTCTCAGAAAGCTTCTTTCCAGTTTTGAACGGAAGATATTTCCTTTTTCACCATAGCCCTCTATGGGCTTCCAAATATCCCTTTGCCAATTCCACAAGAACAGCCTTAGCGAAAGGCTTCTTGAAGGGAAAGATGTAACTCTGTGAGATGAATTAACAGAACACAGAGCAGTTTCTCAGAAAGCTTCTTTCCAGTTTTGAACGGAAGATATTTCCTTTTTCACCATAGCCCTCTATGGGCTTCCAAATATCCCTTTGCCAATTCCACAAGAACAGCCTTAGCGAAAGGCTTCTTGAAGGGAAAGATGTAACTCTGTGAGATGAATTAACAGAACACAGAGCAGTTTCTCAGAAAGCTTCTTTCCAGTTTTGAACGGAAGATATTTCCTTTTTCACCATAGCCCTCTATGGGCTTCCAAATATCCCTTTGCCAATTCCACAAGAACAGCCTTAGCGAAAGGCTTCTTGAAGGGAAAGATGTAACTCTGTGAGATGAATTAACAGAACACAGAGCAGTTTCTCAGAAAGCTTCTTTCCAGTTTTGAACGGAAGATATTTCCTTTTTCACCATAGCCCTCTATGGGCTTCCAAATATCCCTTTGCCAATTCCACAAGAACAGCCTTAGCGAAAGGCTTCTTGAAGGGAAAGATGTAACTCTGTGAGATGAATTAACAGAACACAGAGCAGTTTCTCAGAAAGCTTCTTTCCAGTTTTGAACGGAAGATATTTCCTTTTTCACCATAGCCCTCTATGGGCTTCCAAATATCCCTTTGCCAATTCCACAAGAACAGCCTTAGCGAAAGGCTTCTTGAAGGGAAAGATGTAACTCTGTGAGATGAATTAACAGAACACAGAGCAGTTTCTCAGAAAGCTTCTTTCCTGTTTTGAACGGAAGATATTTCCTTTTTCACCATAGCCCTCTATGGGCTTCCAAATATCCCTTTGCCAATTCCGCAAGAACAGCCTTAGCGAAAGGCTTCTTGAAGGGAAAGATGTAACTCTGTGAGATGAATTAACAGAACACTGAGCAGTTTCTCAGAAAGCTTCTTTCCAGTTTTGAACGGAAGATATTTCCTTTTTCACCATAGCCCTCTATGGGCTTCCAAATATCCCTTTGCCAATTCCACAAGAACAGCCTTAGCGAAAGGCTTCTTGAAGGGAAAGATGTAACTCTGTGAGATGAATTAACAGAACACAGAGCAGTTTCTCAGAAAGCTTCTTTCCAGTTTTGAACGGAAGATATTTCCTTTTTCACCATAGCCCTCTATGGGCTTCCAAATATCCCTTTGCCAATTCCACAAGAACAGCCTTAGCGAAAGGCTTCTTGAAGGGAAAGATGTAACTCTGTGAGATGAATTAACAGAACACAGAGCAGTTTCTCAGAAAGCTTCTTTCCAGTTTTGAACGGAAGATATTTCCTTTTTCACCATAGCCCTCTATGGGCTTCCAAATATCCCTTTGCCAATTCCACAAGAACAGCCTTAGCGAAAGGCTTCTTGAAGGGAAAGATGTAACTCTGTGAGATGAATTAACAGAACACAGAGCAGTTTCTCAGAAAGCTTCTTTCCAGTTTTGAACGGAAGATATTTCCTTTTTCACCATAGCCCTCTATGGGCTTCCAAATATCCCTTTGCCAATTCCACAAGAACAGCCTTAGCGAAAGGCTTCTTGAAGGGAAAGATGTCACTCTGTGAGATGAATTAGCCGAACACAGAGCAGTTTCTCAGAAAGCTTCTTTCCAGTTTTGAACGGAAGATATTTCCTTTTTCACCATAGCCCTCTATGGGCTTCCAAATATCCCTTTGCCAATTCCACAAGAACAGCCTTAGCGAAAGGCTTCTTGAAGGGAAAGATGTAACTCTGTGAGATGAATTAACAGAACACAGAGCAGTTTCTCAGAAAGCTTCTTTCCAGTTTTGAACGGAAGATATTTCCTTTTTCACCATAGCCCTCTATGGGCTTCCAAATATCCCTTTGCCAATTCCACAAGAACAGCCTTAGCGAAAGGCTTCTTGAAGGGAAAGATGTAAGTCTGTGAGATGAATTAACAGAACACAGAGCAGTTTCTCAGAAAGCTTCTTTCCAGTTTTGAACGGAAGATATTTCCTTTTTCACCATAGCCCTCTATGGGCTTCCAAATATCCCTTTGCCAATTCCACAAGAACAGCCTTAGCGAAAGGCTTCTTGAAGGGAAAGATGTAACTCTGTGAGATGAATTAAC
The DNA here is from genome assembly GCF_047675955.1 of Chlorocebus sabaeus. Classification (NCBI taxonomy): domain Eukaryota; kingdom Metazoa; phylum Chordata; class Mammalia; order Primates; family Cercopithecidae; genus Chlorocebus; species Chlorocebus sabaeus. Next base: position 115,166 of record NW_027327640.1, read on the forward strand.
AGAACACAGAGCAGTTTCTCAGAAAGCTTCTTTCCAGTTTTGAACGGAAGATATTTCCTTTTTCACCATAGCCCTCTATGGGCTTCCAAATATCCCTTTGCCAATTCCACAAGAATAGCCTTAGCGAAAGGCTTCTTGAAGGGAAAGATGTAACTCTGTGAGATGAATTAACAGAACACAGAGCAGTTTCTCAGAAAGCTTCTTTCCAGTTTTGAAGGGAAGATATTTCCTTTTTCACCATAGCCCTCTATGGGCTTCCAAATATCCCTTTGCCAATTCCACAAGAACAGCCTTAGCGAAAGGCTTCTTGAAGGGAAAGATGTAACTCTGTGAGATGAATTAACAGAACACTGAGCAGTTTCTCAGAAAGCCTCTTTCCAGTTTTGAACGGAAGATATTTCCTTTTTCACCATAGCCCTCTATGGGCTTCCAAATATCCCTTTGCCAATTCCACAAGAACAGCCTTAGCGAAAGGCTTCTTGAAGGGAAAGATATAACTCTGTGAGATGAATTAACAGAACACAGAGCAGTTTCTCAGAAAGCTTCTTTCCAGTTTTGAACGGAAGATATTTCCTTTTTCACCATAGCCCTCTATGGGCTTCCAAATATCCCTTTGCCAATTCCACAAGAACAGCCTTAGCGAAAGGCTTCTTGAAGGGAAAGATGTAACTCTGTGAGATGAATTAACAGAACACAGAGCAGTTTCTCAGAAAGCTTCTTTCCAGTTTTGAACGGAAGATATTTCCTTTTTCACCATAGCCCTCTATGGGCTTCCAAATATCCCTTTGCCAATTCCACAAGAACAGCCTTAGCGAAAGGCTTCTTGAAGGGAAAGATGTAACTCTGTGAGATGAATTAACAGAACACAGAGCAGTTTCTCAGAAAGCTTCTTTCCAGTTTTGAACGGAAGATATTTCCTTTTTCACCATAGCCCTCTAAGGGCTTCCAAATATCCCTTTGCCAATTCCACAAGAACAGCCTTAGCGAAAGGCTTCTTGAAGGGAAAGATGTAACTCTGTGAGATGAATTAACAGAACACAGAGCAGTTTCTCGAAAGCTTCTTTCCAGTTTTGAACGGAAGATATTTCCTTTTTCACCATAGCCCTCTATGGGCTTCCAAATATCCCTTTGCCAATTCCACAAGAACAGCCTTAGCGAAAGGCTTCTTGAAGGGAAAGATGTAACTCTGTGAGATGAATTAACAGAACACAGAGCAGTTTCTCAGAAAGCTTCTTTCCAGTTTTGAACGGAAGATATTTCCTTTTTCACCATAGCCCTCTATGGGCTTCCAAATATCCCTTTGCCAATTCCACAAGAACAGCCTTAGCGAAAGGCTTCTTGAAGGGAAAGATGTAACTCTGTGAGATGAATTAACAGAACACAGAGCAGTTTCTCAGAAAGCTTCTTTCCAGTTTTGAACGGAAGATATTTCCTTTTTCACCATAGCCCTCTATGGGCTTCCAAATATCCCTTTGCCAATTCCACAAGAACAGCCTTAGCGAAAGGCTTCTTGAAGGGAAAGATGTAACTCTGTGAGATGAATTAACAGAACACAGAGCAGTTTCTCAGAAAGCTTCTTTCCAGTTTTGAACGGAAGATATTTCCTTTTTCACCATAGCCCTCTATGGGCTTCCAAATATCCCTTTGCCAATTCCACAAGAACAGCCTTAGCGAAAGGCTTCTTGAAGGGAAAGATGTAACTCTGTGAGATGAATTAACAGAACACAGAGCAGTTTCTCAGAAAGCTTCTTTCCAGTTTTGAACGGAAGATATTTCCTTTTTCACCATAGCCCTCTATGGGCTTCCAAATATCCCTTTGCCAATTCCACAAGAACAGCCTTAGCGAAAGGCTTCTTGAAGGGAGAGATGTAACTCTGTGAGATGAATTAACAGAACACAGAGCAGTTTCTCTGAAAGCTTCTTTCCAGTTTTGAACGGAAGATATTTCCTTTTTCACCATAGCCCTCTATGGGCTTCCAAATATCCCTTTGCCAATTCCACAAGAACAGCCTTAGCGAAAGGCTTCTTGAAGGGAAAGATGTAACTCTGTGAGATGAATTAACAGAACACAGAGCAGTTTCTCAGAAAGCTTCTTTCCAGTGTTGAACGGAAGATATTTCCTTTTTCACCATAGCCCTCTATGGGCTTCCAAATATCCCTTTGCCAATTCCACAAGAACAGCCTTAGCGAAAGGCTTCTTGAAGGGAAAGATGTAACTCTGTGAGATGAATTAACAGAACACAGAGCAGTTTCTCAGAAAGCTTCTTTCCAGTTTTGAACGGAAGATATTTCCTTTTTCACCATAGCCCTCTATGGGCTTCCAAATATCCCTTTGCCAATTCCGCAAGAACAGCCTTAGCGAAAGGCTTCTTGAAGGGAAAGATGTAACTCTGTGAGATGAATTAACAGAACACTGAGCAGTTTCTCAGAAAGCTTCTTTCCAGTTTTGAACGGAAGATATTTCCTTTTTCACCATAGCCCTCTATGGGCTTCCAAATATCCCTTTGCCAATTCCACAAGAACAGCCTTAGCGAAAGGCTTCTTGAAGGGAAAGATGTAACTCTGTGAGATGAATTAACAGAACACAGAGCAGTTTCTCAGAAAGCTTCTTTCCAGTTTTGAACGGAAGATATTTCCTTTTTCACCATAGCCCTCTATGGGCTTCCAAATATCCCTTTGCCAATTCCACAAGAACAGCCTTAGCGAAAGGCTTCTTGAAGGGAAAGATGTAACTCTGTGAGATGAATTAACAGAACACAGAGCAGTTTCTCAGAAAGCTTCTTTCCAGTTTTGAACGGAAGATATTTCCTTTTTCACCATAGCCCTCTATGGGCTTCCAAATATCCCTTTGCCAATTCCACAAGAACAGCCTTAGCGAAAGGCTTCTTGAAGGGAAAGATGTAACTCTGTGAGATGAATTAACAGAACACAGAGCAGTTTCTCAGAAAGCTTCTTTCCAGTTTTGAACGGAAGATATTTCCTTTTTCACCATAGCCCTCTATGGGCTTCCAAATATCCCTTTGCCAATTCCACAAGAACAGCCTTAGCGAAAGGCTTCTTGAAGGGAAAGATGTAACTCTGTGAGATGAATTAACAGAACACAGAGCAGTTTCTCAGAAAGCTTCTTTCCAGTTTTGAACGGAAGATATTTCCTTTTTCACCATAGCCCTCTATGGGCTTCCAAATATCCCTTTGCCAATTCCACAAGAACAGCCTTAGCGAAAGGCTTCTTGAAGGGAAAGATGTAACTCTGTGAGATGAATTAGCCGAACACAGAGCAGTTTCTCAGAAAGCTTCTTTCCAGTTTTGAACGGAAGATATTTCCTTTTTCACCATAGCCCTCTATGGGCTTCCAAATATCCCTTTGCCAATTCCACAAGAACAGCCTTAGCGAAAGGCTTCTTGAAGGGAAAGATGTAACTCTGTGAGATGAATTAACAGAACACAGAGCAGTTTCTCAGAAAGCTTCTTTCCAGTTTTGAACGGAAGATATTTCCTTTTTCACCATAGCCCTCTATGGGCTTCCAAATATCCCTTTGCCAATTCCACAAGAACAGCCTTAGCGAAAGGCTTCTTGAAGGGAAAGATGTAAGTCTGTGAGATGAATTAACAGAACACAGAGCAGTTTCTCAGAAAGCTTCTTTCCAGTTTTGAACGGAAGATATTTCCTTTTTCACCATAGCCCTCTATGGGCTTGCAAATATCCCTTTGCCAATTCCACAAGAACAGCCTTAGCGAAAGGCTTCTTGAAGGGAAAGATGTAACTCTGTGAGATGAATTAACAGAACACAGAGCAGTTTCTCAGAAAGCTTCTTTCCAGTTTTGAACGGAAGATATTTCCTTTTTCACCATAGCCCTCTATGGGCTTCCAAGTATCCCTTTGCCAATTCCACAAGAACAGCCTTAGCGAAAGGCTTCTTGAAGGGAAAGATGTAACTCTGTGAGATGAATTAACAGAACACAGAGCAGTTTCTCAGAAAGCTTCTTTCCAGTTTTGAACGGAAGATATTTCCTTTTTCACCATAGCCCTCTATGGGCTTCCAAATATCCCTTTGCCAATTCCACAAGAACAGCCTTAGCGAAAGGCTTCTTGAAGGGAAAGATGTAACTCTGTGAGATGAATTAACAGAACACTGAGCAGTTTCTCAGAAAGCCTCTTTCCAGTTTTGAACGGAAGATATTTCCTTTTTCACCATAGCCCTCTATGGGCTTCCAAATATCCCTTTGCCAATTCCACAAGAACAGCCTTAGCGAAAGGCTTCTTGAAGGGAAAGATATAACTCTGTGAGATGAATTAACAGAACACAGAGCAGTTTCTCAGAAAGCTTCTTTCCAGTTTTGAACGGAAGATATTTCCTTTTTCACCATAGCCCTCTATGGGCTTCCAAATATCCCTTTGCCAATTCCACAAGAACAGCCTTAGCGAAAGGCTTCTTGAAGGGAAAGATGTAACTCTGTGAGATGAATTAACAGAACACAGAGCAGTTTCTCAGAAAGCTTCTTTCCAGTTTTGAACGGAAGATATTTCCTTTTTCACCATAGCCCTCTATGGGCTTCCAAATATCTCTTTGCCAATTCCACAAGAACAGCCTTAGCGAAAGGCTTCTTGAAGGGAAAGATGTAACTCTGTGAGATGAATTAACAGAACACAGAGCAGTTTCTCAGAAAGCTTCTTTCCAGTTTTGAACAGAAGATATTTCCTTTTTCACCATAGCCCTCTAAGGGCTTCCAAATATCCCTTTGCGAATTCCACAAGAACAGCCTTAGCGAAAGGCTTCTTGAAGGGAAAGATATAACTCTGTGAGATGAATTAACAGAACACAGAGCAGTTTCTCAGAAAGCTTCTTTCCAGTTTTGAACGGAAGATATTTCCTTTTTCACCATAGCCCTCTATGGGCTTCCAAATATCCCTTTGCCAATTCCACAAGAACAGCCTTAGCGAAAGGCTTCTTGAAGGGAAAGATGTAACTCTGTGAGATGAATTAACAGAACACAGAGCAGTTTCTCAGAAAGCTTCTTTCCAGTTTTGAACGGAAGATATTTCCTTTTTCACCATAGCCCTCTATGGGCTTCCAAATATCCCTTTGCCAATTCCACAAGAACAGCCTTAGCGAAAGGCTTCTTGAAGGGAAAGATGTAACTCTGTGAGATGAATTAACAGAACACAGAGCAGTTTCTCAGAAAGCTTCTTTCCAGTTTTGAACGGAAGATATTTCCTTTTTCACCATAGCCCTCTATGGGCTTCCAAATATCCCTTTGCCAATTCCACAAGAACAGCCTTAGCGAAAGGCTTCTTGAAGGGAAAGATGTAACTCTGTGAGATGAATTAACAGAACACAGAGCAGTTTCTCAGAAAGCTTCTTTCCAGTTTTGAACGGAAGATATTTCCTTTTTCACCATAGCCCTCTATGGGCTTCCAAATATCCCTTTGCCAATTCCACAAGAACAGCCTTAGCGAAAGGCTTCTTGAAGGGAAAGATGTAACTCTGTGAGATGAATTAACAGAATACAGAGCAGTTTCTCAGAAAGCTTCTTTCCAGTTTTGAACGGAAGATATTTCCTTTTTCACCATAGCCCTCTATGGGCTTCCAAATATCCCTTTGCCAATTCCACAAGAACAGCCTTAGCGAAAGGCTTCTTGAAGGGAAAGATGTAACTCTGTGAGATGAATTAACAGAACACAGAGCAGTTTCTCAGAAAGCTTCTTTCCAGTTTTGAACGGAAGATATTTCCTTTTTCACCATAGCCCTCTATGGGCTTCCAAATATCCCTTTGCCAATTCCGCAAGAACAGCCTTAGCGAAAGGCTTCTTGAAGGGAAAGATGTAACTCTGTGAGATGAATTAACAGAACACTGAGCAGTTTCTCAGAAAGCTTCTTTCCAGTTTTGAACGGAAGATATTTCCTTTTTCACCATAGCCCTCTATGGGCTTCCAAATATCCCTTTGCCAATTCCACAAGAACAGCCTTAGCGAAAGGCTTCTTGAAGGGAAAGATGTAACTCTGTGAGATGAATTAACAGAACACAGAGCAGTTTCTCAGAAAGCTTCTTTCCAGTTTTGAACGGAAGATATTTCCTTTTTCACCATAGCCCTCTATGGGCTTCCAAATATCCCTTTGCCAATTCCACAAGAACAGCCTTAGCGAAAGGCTTCTTGAAGGGAAAGATGTAACTCTGTGAGATGAATTAACAGAACACAGAGCAGTTTCTCAGAAAGCTTCTTTCCAGTTTTGAACGGAAGATATTTCCTTTTTCACCATAGCCCTCTATGGGCTTCCAAATATCCCTTTGCCAATTCCACAAGAACAGCCTTAGCGAAAGGCTTCTTGAAGGGATAGATGTAACTCTGTGAGATGAATTAACAGAACACAGAGCAGTTTCTCAGAAAGCTTCTTTCCAGTTTTGAACGGAAGATATTTCCTTTTTCACCATAGCCCTCTATGGGCTTCCAAATATCCCTTTGCCAATTCCACAAGAACAGCCTTAGCGAAAGGCTTCTTGAAGGGAAAGATGTCACTCTGTGAGATGAATTAGCCGAACACAGAGCAGTTTCTCAGAAAGCTTCTTTCCAGTTTTGAACGGAAGATATTTCCTTTTTCACCATAGCCCTCTATGGGCTTCCAAATATCCCTTTGCCAATTCCACAAGAACAGCCTTAGCGAAAGGCTTCTTGAAGGGAAAGATGTAACTCTGTGAGATGAATTAACAGAACACAGAGCAGTTTCTCAGAATGCTTCTTTCCAATTTTGAACGGAAGATATTTCCTTTTTCACCATAGCCCTCTATGGGCTTCCAAATATCCCTTTGCCAATTCCACAAGAACAGCCTTAGCGAAAGGCTTCTTGAAGGGAAAGATGTAAGTCTGTGAGATGAATTAACAGAAAACAGAGCAGTTTCTCAGAAAGCTTCTTTCCAGTTTTGAACGGAAGATATTTCCTTTTTCACCATAGCCCTCTATGGGCTTCCAAATATCCCTTTGCCAATTCCACAAGAACAGCCTTAGCGAAAGGCTTCTTGAAGGGAAAGATGTAACTCTGTGAGATGAATTAACAGAACACAGAGCAGTTTCTCAGAAAGCTTCTTTCCAGTTTTGAACGGAAGATATTTCCTTTTTCACCATAGCCCTCTATGGGCTTCCAAATATCCCTTTGCCAATTCCACAAGAACAGCCTTAGCGAAAGGCTTCTTGAAGGGAAAGATGTAACTCTGTGAGATGAATTAACAGAACACAGAGCAGTTTCTCAGAAAGCTTCTTTCCAGTTTTGAACGGAAGATATTTCCTTTTTAACCATAGCCCTCTATGGGCTTCCAAATATCCCTTTGCCAATTCCACAAGAACAGCCTTAGCGAAAGGCTTCTTGAAGGGAAAGATGTAACTCTGTGAGATGAATTAACAGAACACTGAGCAGTTTCTCAGAAAGCCTCTTTCCAGTTTTGAACGGAAGATATTTCCTTTTTCACCATAGCCCTCTACGGGCTTCCAAATATCCCTTTGCCAATTCCACAAGAACAGCCTTAGCGAAAGGCTTCTTGAAGGGAAAGATATAACTCTGTGAGATGAATTAACAGAACACAGAGCAGTTTCTCAGAAAGCTTCTTTCCAGTTTTGAACGGAAGATATTTCCTTTTTCACCATAGCCCTCTATGGGCTTCCAAATATCCCTTTGCCAATTCCACAAGAACAGCCTTAGCGAAAGGCTTCTTGAAGGGAAAGATGTAACTCTGTGAGATGAATTAACAGAACACAGAGCAGTTTCTCAGAAAGCTTCTTTCCAGTTTTGAAAGGAAGATATTTCCTTTTTCACCATAGCCCTCTATGGGCTTCCAAATATCTCTTTGCCAATTCCACAAGAACAGCCTTAGCGAAAGGCTTCTTGAAGGGAAAGATGTAACTCTGTGAGATGAATTAACAGAACACAGAGCAGTTTCTCAGAAAGCTTCTTTCCAGTTTTGAACAGAAGATATTTCCTTTTTCACCATAGCCCTCTATGGGCTTCCAAATATCCCTTTGCGAATTCCACAAGAACAGCCTTAGCGAAAGGCTTCTTGAAGGGAAAGATATAACTCTGTGAGATGAATTAACAGAACACAGAGCAGGTTCTCAGAAAGCTTCTTTCCAGTTTTGAACGGAAGATATTTCCTTTTTCACCATAGCCCTCTATGGGCTTCCAAATATCCCTTTGCCAATTCCACAAGAACAGCCTTAGCGAAAGGCTTCTTGAAGGGAAAGATGTAACTCTGTGAGATGAATTAACAGAACACAGAGCAGTTTCTCAGAAAGCTTCTTTCCAGTTTTGAACGGAAGATATTTCCTTTTTCACCATAGCCCTCTATGGGCTTCCAAATATCCCTTTGCCAATTCCACAAGAACAGCCTTAGCGAAAGGCTTCTTGAAGGGAAAGATGTAACTCTGTGAGATGAATTAACAGAACACAGAGCAGTTTCTCAGAAAGCTTCTTTCCAGTTTTGAACGGAAGATATTTCCTTTTTCACCATAGCCCTCTATGGGCTTCCAAATATCCCTTTGCCAATTCCACAAGAACAGCCTTAGCGAAAGGCTTCTTGAAGGGAAAGATGTAACTCTGTGAGATGAATTAACAGAACACAGAGCAGTTTCTCAGAAAGCTTCTTTCCAGTTTTGAACGGAAGATATTTCCTTTTTCACCATAGCCCTCTATGGGCTTCCAAATATCCCTTTGCCAATTCCACAAGAACAGCCTTAGCGAAAGGCTTCTTGAAGGGAAAGATGTAACTCTGTGAGATGAATTAACAGAACACAGAGCAGTTTCTCAGAAAGCTTCTTTCCAGTTTTGAACGGAAGATATTTCCTTTTTCACCATAGCCCTCTATGGGCTTCCAAATATCCCTTTGCCAATTCCACAAGAACAGCCTTAGCGAAAGGCTTCTTGAAGGGAAAGATGTAACTCTGTGAGATGAATTAACAGAACACAGAGCAGTTTCTCAGAAAGCTTCTTTCCAGTTTTGAACGGAAGATATTTCCTTTTTCACCATAGCCCTCTATGGGCTTCCAAATATCCCTTTGCCAATTCCACAAGAACAGCCTTAGCGAAAGGCTTCTTGAAGGGAAAGATGTAACTCTGTGAGATGAATTAACAGAACACAGAGCAGTTTCTCAGAAAGCTTCTTTCCAGTTTTGAACGGAAGATATTTCCTTTTTCACCATTGCCCTCTATGGGCTTCCAAATATCCCTTTGCCAATTCCACAAGAACAGCCTTAGCGAAAGGCTTCTTGAAGGGAAAGATGTAACTCTGTGAGATGAATTAACAGAACACAGAGCAGTTTCTCAGAAAGCTTCTTTCCAGTTTTGAACGGAAGATATTTCCTTTTTCACCATAGCCCTCTATGGGCTTCCAAATATCCCTTTGCCAATTCCACAAGAACAGCCTTAGCGAAAGGCTTCTTGAAGGGAAAGATGTAACTCTGTGAGATGAATTAACAGAACACAGAGCAGTTTCTCAGAAAGCTTCTTTCCAGTTTTGAACGGAAGATATTTCCTTTTTCACCATAGCCCTCTATGGGCTTCCAAATATCCCTTTGCCAATTCCACAAGAACAGCCTTAGCGAAAGGCTTCTTGAAGGGAAAGATGTAACTCTGTGAGATGAATTAACAGAACACAGAGCAGTTTCTCGAAAGCTTCTTTCCAGTTTTGAACGGAAGATATTTCCTTTTTCACCATAGCCCTCTATGGGCTTCCAAATATCCCTTTGCCAATTCCACAAGAACAGCCTTAGCGAAAGGCTTCTTGAAGGGAAAGATGTAACTCTGTGAGATGAGTTAACAGAACACAGAGCAGTTTCTCAGAAAGCTTCTTTCCAGTTTTGAACGGAAGATATTTCCTTTTTCACCATAGCCCTCTATGGGCTTCCAAATACCCCTTGCCAATTCCACAAGAACAGCCTTAGCGAAAGGCTTCTTGAAGGGAAAGATGTAACTCTGTGAGATGAATTAACAGAACACAGAGCAGTTTCTCAGAAAGCTTCTTTCCAGTTTTGAACGGAAGATATTTCCTTTTTCACCATAGCCCTCTATGGGCTTCCAAATATCCCTTTGCCAATTCCACAAGAACAGCCTTAGCGAAAGGCTTCTTGAAGGGAAAGATGTAACTCTGTGAGATGAATTAACAGAACACAGAGCAGTTTCTCAGAAAGCTTATTTCCAGTTTTGAACGGAAGATATTTCCTTTTTCACCATAGCCCTCTATGGGCTTCCAAATATCCCTTTGCCAATTCCACAAGAACAGCCTTAGCGAAAGGCTTCTTGAAGGGAAAGATGTAACTCTGTGAGATGAATTAACAGAACACAGAGCAGTTTCTCAGAAAGCTTCTTTCCAGTTTTGAACGGAAGATATTTCCTTTTTCACCATAGCCCTCTATGGGCTTCCAAATATCCCTTTGCCAATTCCACAAGAACAGCCTTAGCGAAAGGCTTCTTGAAGGGAAAGATGTAACTCTGTGAGATGAATTAACAGAACACAGAGCAGTTTCTCAGAAAGCTTCTTTCCAGTTTTGAACGGAAGATATTTCCTTTTTCACCATAGCCCTCTATGGGCTTCCAAATATCCCTTTGCCAATTCCACAAGAACAGCCTTAGCGAAAGGCTTCTTGAAGGGAAAGATGTAAGTCTGTGAGATGAAATAACAGAACACAGAGCAGTTTCTCAGAAAGCTTCTTTCCAGTTTTGAACGGAAGATATTTCCTTTTTCACCATAGCCCTCTATGGGCTTCCAAATATCCCTTTGCCAATTCCACAAGAACAGCCTTAGCGAAAGGCTTCTTGAAGGGAAAGATATAACTCTGTGAGATGAATTAATAGAACACAGAGCAGTTTCTCAGAAAGCTTCTTTCCAGTTTTGAACGGAAGATATTTCCTTTTTCACCATAGCCCTCTATGGGCTTCCAAATATCCCTTTGCCAATTCCACAAGAACAGCCTTAGCGAAAGGCTTCTTGAAGGGAAAGATGTAACTCTGTGAGATGAATTAACAGAACACAGAGCAGTTTCTCAGAAAGCTTCTTTCCAGTTTTGAACGGAAGATATTTCCTTTTTCACCATAGCCCTCTATGGGCTTCCAAATATCCCTTTGCCAATTCCACAAGAACAGCCTTAGCGAAAGGCTTCTTGAAGGGAAAGATGTAACTCTGTGAGATGAATTAACAGAACACAGAGCAGTTTCTCAGAAAGCTTCTTTCCAGTTTTGAACGGAAGATATTTCCTTTTTCACCATAGCCCTCTATGGGCTTCCAAATATCCCTTTGCCAATTCCACAAGAACAGCCTTAGCGAAAGGCTTCTTGAAGGGAAAGATGTAACTCTGTGAGATGAATTAACAGAACACAGAGCAGTTTCTCAGAAAGCTTCTTTCCAGTTTTGAACGGAAGATATTTCCTTTTTCACCATAGCCCTCTATGGGCTTCCAAATATCCCTTTGCCAATTCCACAAGAACAGCCTTAGCGAAAGGCTTCTTGAAGGGAAAGATGTAACTCTGTGAGATGAATTAACAGAACACAGAGCAGTTTCTCAGAAAGCTTCTTTCCAGTTTTGAACGGAAGATATTTCCTTTTTCACCATAGCCCTCTATGGGCTTCCAAATATCCCTTTGCCAATTCCACAAGAACAGCCTTAGCGAAAGGCTTCTTGAAGGGAAAGATGTAACTCTGTGAGATGAATTAACAGAACACAGAGCAGTTTCTCAGAAAGCTTCTTTCCTGTTTTGAACGGAAGATATTTCCTTTTTCACCATAGCCCTCTATGGGCTTCCAAATATCCCTTTGCCAATTCCGCAAGAACAGCCTTAGCGAAAGGCTTCTTGAAGGGAAAGATGTAACTCTGTGAGATGAATTAACAGAACACTGAGCAGTTTCTCAGAAAGCTTCTTTCCAGTTTTGAACGGAAGATATTTCCTTTTTCACCATAGCCCTCTATGGGCTTCCAAATATCCCTTTGCCAATTCCACAAGAACAGCCTTAGCGAAAGGCTTCTTGAAGGGAAAGATGTAACTCTGTGAGATGAATTAACAGAACACAGAGCAGTTTCTCAGAAAGCTTCTTTCCAGTTTTGAACGGAAGATATTTCCTTTTTCACCATAGCCCTCTATGGGCTTCCAAATATCCCTTTGCCAATTCCACAAGAACAGCCTTAGCGAAAGGCTTCTTGAAGGGAAAGATGTAACTCTGTGAGATGAATTAACAGAACACAGAGCAGTTTCTCAGAAAGCTTCTTTCCAGTTTTGAACGGAAGATATTTCCTTTTTCACCATAGCCCTCTATGGGCTTCCAAATATCCCTTTGCCAATTCCACAAGAACAGCCTTAGCGAAAGGCTTCTTGAAGGGAAAGATGTAACTCTGTGAGATGAATTAACAGAACACAGAGCAGTTTCTCAGAAAGCTTCTTTCCAGTTTTGAACGGAAGATATTTCCTTTTTCACCATAGCCCTCTATGGGCTTCCAAATATCCCTTTGCCAATTCCACAAGAACAGCCTTAGCGAAAGGCTTCTTGAAGGGAAAGATGTCACTCTGTGAGATGAATTAGCCGAACACAGAGCAGTTTCTCAGAAAGCTTCTTTCCAGTTTTGAACGGAAGATATTTCCTTTTTCACCATAGCCCTCTATGGGCTTCCAAATATCCCTTTGCCAATTCCACAAGAACAGCCTTAGCGAAAGGCTTCTTGAAGGGAAAGATGTAACTCTGTGAGATGAATTAACAGAACACAGAGCAGTTTCTCAGAAAGCTTCTTTCCAGTTTTGAACGGAAGATATTTCCTTTTTCACCATAGCCCTCTATGGGCTTCCAAATATCCCTTTGCCAATTCCACAAGAACAGCCTTAGCGAAAGGCTTCTTGAAGGGAAAGATGTAAGTCTGTGAGATGAATTAACAGAACACAGAGCAGTTTCTCAGAAAGCTTCTTTCCAGTTTTGAACGGAAGATATTTCCTTTTTCACCATAGCCCTCTATGGGCTTCCAAATATCCCTTTGCCAATTCCACAAGAACAGCCTTAGCGAAAGGCTTCTTGAAGGGAAAGATGTAACTCTGTGAGATGAATTAACAGAACACAGAGCAGTTTCTCAGAAAGCTTCTTTCCAGTTTTGAACGGAAGATATTTCCTTTTTCACCATAGCCCTCTATGGGCTTCCAAATATCCCTTTGCCAATTCCACAAGAACAGCCTTAGCGAAAGGCTTCTTGAAGGGAAAGATGTAACTCTGTGAGATGAATTAACAGAACACAGAGCAGTTTCTCAGAAAGCTTCTTTCCAGTTTTGAAGGGAAGATATTTCCTTTTTCACCATAGCCCTCTATGGGCTTCCAAATATCCCTTTGCCAATTCCACAAGAACAGCCTTAGCGAAAGGCTTCTTGAAGGGAAAGATGTAACTCTGTGAGATGAATTAACAGAACACTGAGCAGTTTCTCAGAAAGCCTCTTTCCAGTTTTGAACGGAAGATATTTCCTTTTTCACCATAGCCCTCTATGGGCTTCCAAATATCCCTTTGCCAATTCCACAAGAACAGCCTTAGCGAAAGGCTTCTTGAAGGGAAAGATATAACTCTGTGAGATGAATTAACAGAACACAGAGCAGTTTCTCAGAAAGCTTCTTTCCAGTTTTGAACGGAAGATATTTCCTTTTTCACCATAGCCCTCTATGGGCTTCCAAATATCCCTTTGCCAATTCCACAAGAACAGCCTTAGCGAAAGGCTTCTTGAAGGGAAAGATGTAACTCTGTGAGATGAATTAACAGAACACAGAGCAGTTTCTCAGAAAGCTTCTTTCCAGTTTTGAAAGGAAGATATTTCCTTTTTCACCATAGCCCTCTATGGGCTTCCAAATATCTCTTTGCCAATTCCACAAGAACAGCCTTAGCGAAAGGCTTCTTGAAGGGAAAGATGTAACTCTGTGAGATGAATTAACAGAACACAGAGCAGTTTCTCAGAAAGCTTCTTTCCAGTTTTGAACAGAAGATATTTCCTTTTTCACCATAGCCCTCTATGGGCTTCCAAATATCCCTTTGCGAATTCCACAAGAACAGCCTTAGCGAAAGGCTTCTTGAAGGGAAAGATATAACTCTGTGAGATGAATTAACAGAACACAGAGCAGTTTCTCAGAAAGCTTCTTTCCAGTTTTGAACGGAAGATATTTCCTTTTTCACCATAGCCCTCTATGGGCTTCCAAATATCCCTTTGCCAATTCCACAAGAACAGCCTTAGCGAAAGGCTTCTTGAAGGGAAAGATGTAACTCTGTGAGATGAATTAACAGAACACAGAGCAGTTTCTCAGAAAGCTTCTTTCCAGTTTTGAACGGAAGATATTTCCTTTTTCACCATAGCCCTCTATGGGCTTCCAAATATCCCTTTGCCAATTCCACAAGAACAGCCTTAGCGAAAGGCTTCTTGAAGGGAAAGATGTAACTCTGTGAGATGAATTAACAGAACACAGAGCAGTTTCTCAGAAAGCTTCTTTCCAGTTTTGAACGGAAGATATTTCCTTTTTCACCATAGCCCTCTATGGGCTTCCAAATATCCCTTTGCCAATTCCACAAGAACAGCCTTAGCGAAAGGCTTCTTGAAGGGAAAGATGTAACTCTGTGAGATGAATTAACAGAACACAGAGCAGTTTCTCAGAAAGCTTCTTTCCAGTTTTGAACGGAAGATATTTCCTTTTTCACCATAGCCCTCTATGGGCTTCCAAATATCCCTTTGCCAATTCCACAAGAACAGCCTTAGCGAAAGGCTTCTTGAAGGGAAAGATGTAACTCTGTGAGATGAATTAACAGAACACAGAGCAGTTTATCAGAAAGCTTCTTTCCAGTTTTGAAAGGAAGATATTTCCTTTTTCACCATAGCCCTCTATGGGCTTCCAAATATCCCTTTGCCAATTCCACAAGAACAGCCTTAGCGAAAGGCTTCTTGAAGGGAAAGATGTAACTCTGTGAGATGAATTAACAGAACACAGAGCAGTTTCTCAGAAAGCTTCTTTCCAGTTTTGAACGGAAGATATTTCCTTTTTCACCATAGCCCTCTATGGGCTTCCAAATATCCCTTTGCCAATTCCACAAGAACAGCCTTAGCGAAAGGCTTCTTGAAGGGAAAGATGTAACTCTGTGAGATGAATTAACAGAACACAGAGCAATTTCTCAGAAAGCTTCTTTCCAGTTTTGAACGGAAGATATTTCCTTTTTCACCATAGCCCTCTATGGGCTTCCAAATATCCCTTTGACAATTCCACAAGAACAGACTTAGCGAAAGGCTTCTTGAAGGGAAAGATGTAACTCTGTGAGATGAATTAACAGAACACAGAGCAGTTTCTCAGAAAGCTTCTTTCCAGTTTTGAACGGAAGATATTTCCTTTTTCACCATAGCCCACTATGGGCTTCCAAATATCCCTTTGCCAACTCCACAAGAACAGCCTTAGCGAAAGGCTTCTTGAAGGGAAAGATGTAACTCTGTGAGATGAATTAACAGAACACAGAGCAGTTTCTCAGAAAGCTTCTTTCCAGTTTTGAACGGAAGATATTTCCTTTTTCACCATAGCCCTCTATGGGCTTCCAAATATCCCTTAGCCAATTCCACAAGAACAGCCTTAGCGAAAGGCTTCTTGAAGGGAAAGATGTAACTCTGTGAGATGAATTAACCGAACACAGAGCAGTTTCTCAGAAAGCTTCTTTCCAGTTTTGAACGGAAGATATTTCCTTTGTCACCATAGCCCTCTATGGGCTTCCAAATATCCCTTTGCCAATTCCACAAGAACAGCCTTAGCGAAAGGCTTCTTGAAGGGAAAGATGTAACTCTGTGAGATGAATTAACAGAACACAGAGCAGTTTCTCAGAAAGCTTCTTTCCAGTTTTGAACGGAAGATATTTCCTTTTTCACCATAGCCCTCTATGGGCTTCCAAATATCCCTTTGCCAATTCCACAAGAACAGCCTTAGCGAAAGGCTTCTTGAAGGGAAAGATGTAACTCTGTGAGATGAATTAACAGAACACAGAGCAGTTTCTCAGAAAGCTTCTTTCCAGTTTTGAACGGAAGATATTTCCTTTTTCACCATAGCCCTCTATGGGCTTCCAAATATCCCTTTGCCAATTCCACAAGAACAGCCTTAGCGAAAGGCTTCTTGAAGGGAAAGATGTAACTCTGTGAGATGAATTAGCCGAACACAGAGCAGTTTCTCAGAAAGCTTCTTTCCAGTTTTGAACGGAAGATATTTCCTTTTTCACCATAGCCCTCTATGGGCTTCCAAATATCCCTTTGCCAATTCCACAAGAACAGCCTTAGCGAAAGGCTTCTTGAAGGGAAAGATGTAACTCTGTGAGATGAATTAACAGAACACAGAGCAGTTTCTCAGAAAGCTTCTTTCCAGTTTTGAACGGAAGATATTTCCTTTTTCACCATAGCCCTCTATGGGCTTCCAAATATCCCTTTGCCAATTCCACAAGAACAGCCTTAGCGAAAGGCTTCTTGAAGGGAAGATGTAAGTCTGTGAGATGAATTAACAGAACACAGAGCAGTTTCTCAGAAAGCTTCTTTCCAGTTTTGAACGGAAGATATTTCCTTTTTCACCATAGCCCTCTATGGGCTTCCAAATATCCCTTTGCCAATTCCACAAGAACAGCCTTAGCGAAAGGCTTCTTGAAGGGAAAGATGTAACTCTGTGAGATGAATTAACAGAACACAGAGCAGTTTCTCAGAAAGCTTCTTTCCAGTTTTGAACGGAAGATATTTCCTTTTTCACCATAGCCCTCTATGGGCTTCCAAATATCCCTTTGCCAATTCCACAAGAACAGCCTTAGCGAAAGGCTTCTTGAAGGGAAAGATGTAACTCTGTGAGATGAATTAACAGAACACAGAGCAGTATCTCAGAAAGCTTCTTTCCAGTTTTGAACGGAAGATATTTCCTTTTTCACCATAGCCCTCTATGGGCTTCCAAATATCCCTTTGCCAATTCCACAAGAACAGCCTTAGCGAAAGGCTTCTTGAAGGGAAAGATGTAACTCTGTGAGATGAATTAACAGAACACTGAGCAGTTTCTCAGAAAGCCTCTTTCCAGTTTTGAACGGAAGATATTTCCTTTTTCACCATAGCCCTCTATGGGCTTCCAAATATCCCTTTGCCAATTCCACAAGAACAGCCTTAGCGAAAGGCTTCTTGAAGGGAAAGATATAACTCTGTGAGATGAATTAACAGAACACAGAGCAGTTTCTCAGAAAGCTTCTTTCCAGTTTTGAACGGAAGATATTTCCTTTTTCACCATAGCCCTCTATGGGCTTCCAAATATCCCTTTGCCAATTCCACAAGAACAGCCTTAGCGAAAGGCTTCTTGAAGGGAAAGATGTAACTCTGTGAGATGAATTAACAGAACACAGAGCAGTTTCTCAGAAAGCTTCTTTCCAGTTTTGAAAGGAAGATATTTCCTTTTTCACCATAGCCCTCTATGGGCTTCCAAATATCTCTTTGCCAATTCCACAAGAACAGCCTTAGCGAAAGGCTTCTTGAAGGGAAAGATGTAACTCTGTGAGATGAATTAACAGAACACAGAGCAGTTTCTCAGAAAGCTTCTTTCCAGTTTTGAACAGAAGATATTTCCTTTTTCACCATAGCCCTCTATGGGCTTCCAAATATCCCTTTGCGAATTCCACAAGAACAGCCTTAGCGAAAGGCTTCTTGAAGGGAAAGATATAACTCTGTGAGATGAATTAACAGAACACAGAGCAGTTTCTCAGAAAGCTTCTTTCCAGTTTTGAACGGAAGATATTTCCTTTTTCACCATAGCCCTCTATGGGCTTCCAAATATCCCTTTGCCAATTCCACAAGAACAGCCTTAGCGAAAGGCTTCTTGAAGGGAAAGATGTAACTCTGTGAGATGAATTAACAGAACACAGAGCATTTCTCAGAAAGCTTCTTTCCAGTTTTGAAAGGAAGATATTTCCTTTTTCACCATAGCCCTCTATGGGCTTCCAAATATCCCTTTGCCAATTCCGCAGGAACAGCCTTAGCGAAAGGCTTCTTGAAGGGAAAGATGTAACTCTGTGAGATGAATTAACAGAACACTGAGCAGTTTCTCAGAAAGCTTCTTTCCAGTTTTGAACGGAAGATATTTCCTTTTTCACCATAGCCCTCTATGGGCTTCCAAATATCCCTTGGCCAATTCCACAAGAACAGCCTTAGCGAAAGGCTTCTTGAAGGGAAAGATGTAACTCTGTGAGATGAATTAACAGAACACAGAGCAGTTTCTCAGAAAGCTTCTTTCCAGTTTTGAACGGAAGATATTTCCTTTTTCACCATAGCCCTCTATGGGCTTCCAAATATCCCTTTGCCAATTCCACAAGAACAGCCTTAGCGAAAGGCTTCTTGAAGGGAAAGATGTAACTCTGTGAGATGAATTAACAGAACACAGAGCAGTTTCTCAGAAAGCTTCTTTCCAGTTTTGAACGGAAGATATTTCCTTTTTCACCATAGCCCTCTATGGGCTTCCAAATATCCCTTTGCCAATTCCACAAGAACAGCCTTAGCGAAAGGCTTCTTGAAGGGAAAGATGTAACTCTGTGAGATGAATTAACAGAACACAGAGCAGTTTCTCAGAAAGCTTCTTTCCAGTTTTGAACGGAAGATATTTCCTTTTTCACCATAGCCCTCTATGGGCTTCCAAATATCCCTTTGCCAATTCCACAAGAACAGCCTTAGCGAAAGGCTTCTTGAAGGGAAAGATGTAACTCTGTGAGATGAATTAACAGAACACAGAGCAGTTTCTCAGAAAGCTTCTTTCCAGTTTTGAACGGAAGATATTTCCTTTTTCACCATAGCCCTCTATGGGCTTCCAAATATCCCTTTGCCAATTCCACAAGAACAGCCTTAGCGAAAGGCTTCTTGAAGGGAAAGATGTAAGTCTGTGAGATGAATTAACAGAACACAGAGCAGTTTCTCAGAAAGCTTCTTTCCAGTTTTGAACGGAAGATATTTCCTTTTTCACCATAGCCCTCTATGGGCTTCCAAATATCCCTTTGCCAATTCCACAAGAACAGCCTTAGCGAAAGGCTT
This sequence comes from Chlorocebus sabaeus, assembly GCF_047675955.1. Classification (NCBI taxonomy): domain Eukaryota; kingdom Metazoa; phylum Chordata; class Mammalia; order Primates; family Cercopithecidae; genus Chlorocebus; species Chlorocebus sabaeus. Next base: position 134,215 of record NW_027327640.1, read on the forward strand.
CTTGAAGGGAAAGATGTAACTCTGTGAGATGAATTAACAGAACACAGAGCAGTTTCTCAGAAAGCTTCTTTCCAGTTTTGAACGGAAGATATTTCCTTTTTCACCATAGCCCTCTATGGGCTTCCAAATATCCCTTTGCCAATTCCACAAGAACAGCCTTAGCGAAAGGCTTCTTGAAGGGAAAGATGTAACTCTGTGAGATGAATTAACAGAACACAGAGCAGTATCTCAGAAAGCTTCTTTCCAGTTTTGAACGGAAGATATTTCCTTTTTCACCATAGCCCTCTATGGGCTTCCAAATATCCCTTTGCCAATTCCACAAGAACAGCCTTAGCGAAAGGCTTCTTGAAGGGAAAGATGTAACTCTGTGAGATGAATTAACAGAACACTGAGCAGTTTCTCACAAAGCCTCTTTCCAGTTTTGAACGGAAGATATTTCCTTTTTCACCATAGCCCTCTATGGGCTTCCAAATATCCCTTTGCCAATTCCACAAGAACAGCCTTAGCGAAAGGCTTCTTGAAGGGAAAGATGTAACTCTGTGAGATGAATTAACAGAACACTGAGCAGTTTCTCACAAAGCCTCTTTCCAGTTTTGAACGGAAGATATTTCCTTTTTCACCATAGCCCTCTATGGGCTTCCAAATATCCCTTTGCCAATTCCACAAGAACAGCCTTAGCGAAAGGCTTCTTGAAGGGAAAGATGTAACTCTGTGAGATGAATTAACAGAACACAGAGCAGTTTCTCAGAAAGCTTCTTTCCAGTTTTGAACGGAAGATATTTCCTTTTTCACCATAGCCCTCTATGGGCTTCCAAATATCCCTTTGCCAATTCCACAAGAACAGCCTTAGCGAAAGGCTTCTTGAAGGGAAAGATGTAACTCTGTGAGATGAATTAACAGAACACAGAGCAGTTTCTCAGAAAGCTTCTTTCCAGTTTTGAACGGAAGATATTTCCTTTTTCACCATAGCCCTCTATGGGCTTCCAAATATCCCTTTGCCAATTCCACAAGAACAGCCTTAGCGAAAGGCTTCTTGAAGGGAAAGATGTAACTCTGTGAGATGAATTAACAGAACACAGAGCAGTTTCTCAGAAAGCTTCTTTCCAGTTTTGAACGGAAGATATTTCCTTTTTCACCATAGCCCTCTATGGGCTTCCAAATATCCCTTTGCCAATTCCACAAGAACAGCCTTAGCGAAAGGCTTCTTGAAGGGAAAGATGTAACTCTGTGAGATGAATTAACAGAACACAGAGCAGTTTCTCAGAAAGCTTCTTTCCAGTTTTGAACGGAAGATATTTCCTTTTTCACCATAGCCCTCTATGGGCTTCCAAATATCCCTTTGCCAATTCCACAAGAACAGCCTTAGCGAAAGGCTTCTTGAAGGGAAAGATGTAACTCTGTGAGATGAATTAACAGAACACAGAGCAGTTTCTCAGAAAGCTTCTTTCCAGTTTTGAACGGAAGATATTTCCTTTTTCACCATAGCCCTCTATGGGCTTCCAAATATCCCTTTGCCAATTCCACAAGAACAGCCTTAGCGAAAGGCTTCTTGAAGGGAAAGATGTAACTCTATGAGATGAATTAACAGAACACAGAGCAGTTTCTCAGAAAGCTTCTTTCCAGTTTTGAACGGAAGATATTTCCTTTTTCACCATAGCCCTCTAAGGGCTTCCAAATATCCCTTTGCCAATTCCACAAGAACAGCCTTAGCGAAAGGCTTCTTGAAGGGAAAGATGTAACTCTGTGAGATGAATTAACAGAACACAGAGCAGTTTCTCAGAAAGCTTCTTTCCAGTTTTGAACGGAAGATATTTCCTTTTTCACCATAGCCCTCTATGGGCTTCCAAATATCCCTTTGCCAATTCCACCAGAACAGCCTTAGCGAAAGGCTTCTTGAAGGGAAAGATGTAACTCTGTGAGATGAATTAACAGAACACAGAGCAGTTTCTCAGAAAGCTTCTTTCCAGTTTTGAACGGAAGATATTTCCTTTTTCACCATAGCCCTCTACGGGCTTCCAAATATCCCTTTGCCAATTCCACAAGAACAGCCTTAGCGAAAGGCTTCTTGAAGGGAAAGATGTAACTCTGTGAGATGAATTAACAGAACACAGAGCAGTTTCTCAGAAAGCTTCTTTCCAGTTTTGAACGGAAGATATTTCCTTTTTCACCATAGCCCTCTATGGGCTTCCAAATATCCCTTTGCCAATTCCACAAGAACAGCCTTAGCGAAAGGCTTCTTGAAGGGAAAGATGTAACTCTGTGAGATGAATTAACAGAACACAGAGCAGTTTCTCAGAAAGCTTCTTTCCAGTTTTGAACGGAAGATATTTCCTTTTTCACCATAGCCCTCTATGGGCTTCCAAATATCCCTTTGCCAATTCCACAAGAACAGCCTTAGCGAAAGGCTTCTTGAAGGGAAAGATGTAACTCTGTGAGATGAATTAACAGAACACAGAGCAATTTCTCAGAAAGCTTCTTTCCAGTTTTGAACGGAAGATATTTCCTTTTTCACCATAGCCCTCTATGGGCTTCCAAATATCCCTTTGACAATTCCACAAGAACAGACTTAGCGAAAGGCTTCTTGAAGGGAAAGATGTAACTCTGTGAGATGAATTAACAGAACACAGAGCAGTTTCTCAGAAAGCTTCTTTCCAGTTTTGAACGGAAGATATTTCCTTTTTCACCATAGCCCACTATGGGCTTCCAAATATCCCTTTGCCAACTCCACAAGAACAGCCTTAGCGAAAGGCTTCTTGAAGGGAAAGATGTAACTCTGTGAGATGAATTAACAGAACACAGAGCAGTTTCTCAGAAAGCTTCTTTCCAGTTTTGAACGGAAGATATTTCCTTTTTCACCATAGCCCTCTATGGGCTTCCAAATATCCCTTTGCCAATTCCACAAGAACAGCCTTAGCGAAAGGCTTCTTGAAGGGAAAGATGTAACTCTGTGAGATGAATTAACCGAACACAGAGCAGTTTCTCAGAAAGCTTCTTTCCAGTTTTGAACGGAAGATATTTCCTTTTTCACCATAGCCCTCTATGGGCTTCCAAATATCCCTTTGCCAATTCCACAAGAACAGCCTTAGCGAAAGGCTTCTTGAAGGGAAAGATGTAACTCTGTGAGATGAATTAACAGAACACAGAGCAGTTTCTCAGAAAGCTTCTTTCCAGTTTTGAACGGAAGATATTTCCTTTTTCACCATAGCCCTCTATGGGCTTCCAAATATCCCTTTGCCAATTCCACAAGAACAGCCTTAGCGAAAGGCTTCTTGAAGGGAAAGATGTAACTCTGTGAGATGAATTAACAGAACACAGAGCAGTTTCTCAGAAAGCTTCTTTCCAGTTTTGAACGGAAGATATTTCCTTTTTCACCATAGCCCTCTATGGGCTTCCAAATATCCCTTTGCCAATTCCGCAAGAACAGCCTTAGCGAAAGGCTTCTTGAAGGGAAAGATGTAACTCTGTGAGATGAATTAACAGAACACTGAGCAGTTTCTCAGAAAGCTTCTTTCCAGTTTTGAACGGAAGATATTTCCTTTTTCACCATAGCCCTCTATGGGCTTCCAAATATCCCTTGGCCAATTCCACAAGAACAGCCTTAGCGAAAGGCTTCTTGAAGGGAAAGATGTAACTCTGTGAGATGAATTAACAGAACACAGAGCAGTTTCTCAGAAAGCTTCTTTCCAGTTTTGAACGGAAGATATTTCCTTTTTCACCATAGCCCTCTATGGGCTTCCAAATATCCCTTTGCCAATTCCACAAGAACAGCCTTAGCGAAAGGCTTCTTGAAGGGAAAGATGTAACTCTGTGAGATGAATTAACAGAACACAGAGCAGTTTCTCAGAAAGCTTCTTTCCAGTTTTGAACGGAAGATATTTCCTTTTTCACCATAGCCCTCTATGGGCTTCCAAATATCCCTTTGCCAATTCCACAAGAACAGCCTTAGCGAAAGGCTTCTTGAAGGGAAAGATGTAACTCTGTGAGATGAATTAACAGAACACAGAGCAGTTTCTCAGAAAGCTTCTTTCCAGTTTTGAACGGAAGATATTTCCTTTTTCACCATAGCCCTCTATGGGCTTCCAAATATCCCTTTGCCAATTCCACAAGAACAGCCTTAGCGCAAGACTTCTTGAAGGGAAAGATGTAACTCTGTGAGATGAATTAACAGAACACAGAGCAGTTTCTCAGAAAGCTTCTTTCCAGTTTTGAACGGAAGATATTTCCTTTTTCACCATAGCCCTCTATGGGCTTCCAAATATCCCTTTGCCAATTCCACAAGAACAGCCTTAGCGAAAGGCTTCTTGAAGGGAAAGATGTAACTCTGTGAGATGAATTAACAGAACACAGAGCAGTTTCTCAGAAAGCTTCTTTCCAGTTTTGAACGGAAGATATTTCCTTTTTAACCATAGCCCTCTATGGGCTTCCAAATATCCCTTTGCCAATTCCACAAGAACAGCCTTAGCGAAAGGCTTCTTGAAGGGAAAGATGTAAGTCTGTGAGATGAATTAACAGAACACAGAGCAGTTTCTCAGAAAGCTTCTTTCCAGTTTTGAACGGAAGATATTTCCTTTTTCACCATAGCCCTCTATGGGCTTCCAAATATCCCTTTGCCAATTCCACAAGAACAGCCTTAGCGAAAGGCTTCTTGAAGGGAAAGATGTAACTCTGTGAGATGAATTAACAGAACACAGAGCAGTTTCTCAGAAAGCTTCTTTCCAGTTTTGAACGGAAGATATTTCCTTTTTCACCATAGCCCTCTATGGGCTTCCAAATATCCCTTTGCCAATTCCACAAGAACAGCCTTAGCGAAAGGCTTCTTGAAGGGAAAGATGTAACTCTGTGAGATGAATTAACAGAACACAGAGCAGTATCTCAGAAAGCTTCTTTCCAGTTTTGAACGGAAGATATTTCCTTTTTCACCATAGCCCTCTATGGGCTTCCAAATATCCCTTTGCCAATTCCACAAGAACAGCTTTAGCGAAAGGCTTCTTGAAGGGAAAGATGTAACCCTGTGAGATGAATTAACAGAACACTGAGCAGTTTCTCAGAAAGCCTCTTTCCAGTTTTGAACGGAAGATATTTCCTTTTTCACCATAGCCCTCTATGGGCTTCCAAATATCCCTTTGCCAATTCCACAAGAACAGCCTTAGCGAAAGGCTTCTTGAAGGGAAAGATATAACTCTGTGAGATGAATTAACAGAACACAGAGCAGTTTCTCAGAAAGCTTCTTTCCAGTTTTGAACGGAAGATATTTCCTTTTTCACCATAGCCCTCTATGGGCTTCCAAATATCCCTTTGCCAATTCCACAAGAACAGCCTTAGCGAAAGGCTTCTTGAAGGGAAAGATGTAACTCTGTGAGATGAATTAACAGAACACAGAGCAGTTTCTCAGAAAGCTTCTTTCCAGTTTTGAAAGGAAGATATTTCCTTTTTCACCATAGCCCTCTATGGGCTTCCAAATATCTCTTTGCCAATTCCACAAGAACAGCCTTAGCGAAAGGCTTCTTGAAGGGGAAGATGTAACTCTGTGAGATGAATTAACAGAACACAGAGCAGTTTCTCAGAAAGCTTCTTTCCAGTTTTGAACAGAAGATATTTCCTTTTTCACCATAGCCCTCTATGGGCTTCCAAATATCCCTTTGCGAATTCCACAAGAACAGCCTTAGCGAAAGGCTTCTTGAAGGGAAAGATATAACTCTGTGAGATGAATTAACAGAACACAGAGCAGTTTCTCAGAAAGCTTCTTTCCAGTTTTGAACGGAAGATATTTCCTTTTTCACCATAGCCCTCTATGGGCTTCCAAATATCCCTTTGCCAATTCCACAAGAACAGCCTTAGCGAAAGGCTTCTTGAAGGGAAAGATGTAACTCTGTGAGATGAATTAACAGAACACAGAGCATTTCTCAGAAAGCTTCTTTCCAGTTTTGAACGGAAGATATTTCCTTTTTCACCATAGCCCTCTATGGGCTTCCAAATATCCCTTTGCCAATTCCACAAGAACAGCCTTAGCGAAAGGCTTCTTGAAGGGAAAGATGTAACTCTGTGAGATGAATTAACAGAACACAGAGCAGTTTCTCAGAAAGCTTCTTTCCAGTTTTGAACGGAAGATATTTCCTTTTTCACCATAGCCCTCTATGGGCTTCCAAATATCCCTTTGCCAATTCCACAAGAACAGCCTTAGCGAAAGGCTTCTTGAAGGGAAAGATGTAAGTCTGTGAGATGAATTAACAGAACACAGAGCAGTTTCTCAGAAAGCTTCTTTCCAGTTTTGAACGGAAGATATTTCCTTTTTCACCATAGCCCTCTATGGGCTTCCAAATATCCCTTTGCCAATTCCACAAGAACAGCCTTAGCGAAAGGCTTCTTGAAGGGAAAGATGTAAGTCTGTGAGATGAATTAACAGAACACAGAGCAGTTTCTCGAAAGCTTCTTTCCAGTTTTGAACGGAAGATATTTCCTTTTTCACCATAGCCCTCTATGGGCTTCCAAATATCCCTTTGCCAATTCCACAAGAACAGCCTTAGCGAAAGGCTTCTTGAAGGGAAAGATGTAACTCTGTGAGATGAATTAACAGAACACAGAGCAGTTTCTCAGAAAGCTTCTTTCCAGTTTTGAACGGAAGATATTTCCTTTTTCACCATAGCCCTCTATGGGCTTCCAAATATCCCTTTGCCAATTCCACAAGAACAGCCTTAGCGAAAGGCTTCTTGAAGGGAAAGATGTAACTCTGTGAGATGAATTAACAGAACACAGAGCAGTTTCTCAGAAAGCTTCTTTCCAGTTTTGAACGGAAGATATTTCCTTTTTCACCATAGCCCTCTATGGGCTTCCAAATATCCCTTTGCCAATTCCACAAGAACAGCCTTAGCGAAAGGCTTCTTGAAGGGAAAGATGTAACTCTGTGAGATGAATTAACAGAACACAGAGCAGTTTCTCAGAAAGCTTCTTTCCAGTTTTGAACGGAAGATATTTCCTTTTTCACCATAGCCCTCTATGGGCTTCCAAATATCCCTTTGCCAATTCCACAAGAACAGCCTTAGCGAAAGGCTTCTTGAAGGGAAAGATGTAACTCTGTGAGATGAATTAACAGAACACAGAGCAGTTTCTCAGAAAGCTTCTTTCCAGTTTTGAACGGAAGATATTTCCTTTTTCACCATAGCCCTCTATGGGCTTCCAAATATCCCTTTGCCAATTCCACAAGAACAGCCTTAGCGAAAGGCTTCTTGAAGGGAAAGATGTAACTCTGTGAGATGAATTAACAGAACACAGAGCAGTTTCTCTGAAAGCTTCTTTCCAGTTTTGAACGGAAGATATTTCCTTTTTCACCATAGCCCTCTATGGGCTTCCAAATATCCCTTTGCCAATTCCACAAGAACAGCCTTAGCGAAAGGCTTCTTGAAGGGAAAGATGTAACTCTGTGAGATGAATTAACAGAACACAGAGCAGTTTCTCAGAAAGCTTCTTTCCAGTTTTGAACGGAAGATATTTCCTTTTTCACCATAGCCCTCTATGGGCTTCCAAATATCCCTTTGCCAATTCCACAAGAACAGCCTTAGCGAAAGGCTTCTTGAAGGGAAAGATGTAACTCTGTGAGATGAATTAACAGAACACAGAGCAGTTTCTCAGAAAGCTTCTTTCCAGTTTTGAACGGAAGATATTTCCTTTTTCACCATAACCCTCTATGGGCTTCCAAATATCCCTTTGCCAATTCCGCAAGAACAGCCTTAGCGAAAGGCTTCTTGAAGGGAAAGATGTAACTCTGTGAGATGAATTAACAGAACACTGAGCAGTTTCTCAGAAAGCTTCTTTCCAGTTTTGAACGGAAGATATTTCCTTTTTCACCATAGCCCTCTATGGGCTTCCAAATATCCCTTTGCCAATTCCACAAGAACAGCCTTAGCGAAAGGCTTCTTGAAGGGAAAGATGTAACTCTGTGAGATGAATTAACAGAACACAGAGCAGTTTCTCAGAAAGCTTCTTTCCAGTTTTGAACGGAAGATATTTCCTTTTTCACCATAGCCCTCTATGGGCTTCCAAATATCCCTTTGCCAATTCCACAAGAACAGCCTTAGCGAAAGGCTTCTTGAAGGGAAAGATGTAACTCTGTGAGATGAATTAACAGAACACAGAGCAGTTTCTCAGAAAGCTTCTTTCCAGTTTTGAACGGAAGATATTTCCTTTTTCACCATAGCCCTCTATGGGCTTCCAAATATCCCTTTGCCAATTCCACAAGAACAGCCTTAGCGAAAGGCTTCTTGAAGGGAAAGATGTAACTCTGTGAGATGAATTAACAGAACACAGAGCAGTTTCTCAGAAAGCTTCTTTCCAGTTTTGAACGGAAGATATTTCCTTTTTCACCATAGCCCTCTATGGGCTTCCAAATATCCCTTTGCCAATTCCACAAGAACAGCCTTAGCGAAAGGCTTCTTGAAGGGAAAGATGTAACTCTGTGAGATGAATTAACAGAACACAGAGCAGTTTCTCAGAAAGCTTCTTTCCAGTTTTGAACGGAAGATATTTCCTTTTTCACCATAGCCCTCTATGGGCTTCCAAATATCCCTTTGCCAATTCCACAAGAACAGCCTTAGCGAAAGGCTTCTTGAAGGGAAAGATGTAACTCTGTGAGATGAATTAACAGAACACAGAGCAGTTTCTCAGAAAGCTTCTTTCCAGTTTTGAACGGAAGATATTTCCTTTTTCACCATAGCCCTCTATGGGCTTCCAAATATCCCTTTGCCAATTCCACAAGAACAGCCTTAGCGAAAGGCTTCTTGAAGGGAAAGATGTAAGTCTGTGAGATGAATTAACAGAACACAGAGCAGTTTCTCGAAAGCTTCTTTCCAGTTTTGAACGGAAGATATTTCCTTTTTCACCATAGCCCTCTATGGGCTTCCAAATATCCCTTTGCCAATTCCACAAGAACAGCCTTAGCGAAAGGCTTCTTGAAGGGAAAGATGTAACTCTGTGAGATGAATTAACAGAACACAGAGCAGTTTCTCAGAAAGCTTCTTTCCAGTTTTGAACGGAAGATATTTCCTTTTTCACCATAGCCCTCTATGGGCTTCCAAATATCCCTTTGCCAATTCCACAAGAACAGCCTTAGCGAAAGGCTTCTTGAAGGGAAAGATGTAACTCTGTGAGATGAATTAACAGAACACAGAGCAGTTTCTCAGAAAGCTTCTTTCCAGTTTTGAACGGAAGATATTTCCTTTTTCACCATAGCCCTCTATGGGCTTCCAAATATCCCTTTGCCAATTCCACAAGAACAGCCTTAGCGAAAGGCTTCTTGAAGGGAAAGATGTAACTCTGTGAGATGAATTAACAGAACACAGAGCAGTTTCTCAGAAAGCTTCTTTCCAGTTTTGAACGGAAGATATTTCCTTTTTCACCATAGCCCTCTATGGGCTTCCAAATATCCCTTTGCCAATTCCACAAGAACAGCCTTAGCGAAAGGCTTCTTGAAGGGAAAGATGTAACTCTGTGAGATGAATTAACAGAACACAGAGCAGTTTCTCAGAAAGCTTCTTTCCAGTTTTGAACGGAAGATATTTCCTTTTTCACCATAGCCCTCTATGGGCTTCCAAATATCCCTTTGCCAATTCCACAAGAACAGCCTTAGCGAAAGGCTTCTTGAAGGGAAAGATGTAACTCTGTGAGATGAATTAACAGAACACAGAGCAGTTTCTCAGAAAGCTTCTTTCCAGTTTTGAACGGAAGATATTTCCTTTTTCACCATAGCCCTCTATGGGCTTCCAAATATCCCTTTGCCAATTCCACAAGAACAGCCTTAGCGAAAGGCTTCTTGAAGGGAAAGATGTAACTCTGTGAGATGAATTAACAGAACACAGAGCAGTTTCTCAGAAAGCTTCTTTCCAGTTTTGAACGGAAGATATTTCCTTTTTCACCATAGCCCTCTATGGGCTTCCAAATATCCCTTTGCCAATTCCACAAGAACAGCCTTAGCGAAAGGCTTCTTGAAGGGAAAGATGTAAGTCTGTGAGATGAATTAACAGAACACAGAGCAGTTTCTCGAAAGCTTCTTTCCAGTTTTGAACGGAAGATATTTCCTTTTTCACCATAGCCCTCTATGGGCTTCCAAATATCCCTTTGCCAATTCCACAAGAACAGCCTTAGCGAAAGGCTTCTTGAAGGGAAAGATGTAACTCTGTGAGATGAATTAACAGAACACAGAGCAGTTTCTCAGAAAGCTTCTTTCCAGTTTTGAACGGAAGATATTTCCTTTTTCACCATAGCCCTCTATGGGCTTCCAAATATCCCTTTGCCAATTCCACAAGAACAGCCTTAGCGAAAGGCTTCTTGAAGGGAAAGATGTAACTCTGTGAGATGAATTAACAGAACACAGAGCAGTTTCTCAGAAAGCTTCTTTCCAGTTTTGAACGGAAGATATTTCCTTTTTCACCATAGCCCTCTATGGGCTTCCAAATATCCCTTTGCCAATTCCACAAGAACAGCCTTAGCGAAAGGCTTCTTGAAGGGAAAGATGTAACTCTGTGAGATGAATTAACAGAACACAGAGCAGTTTCTCAGAAAGCTTCTTTCCAGTTTTGAACGGAAGATATTTCCTTTTTCACCATAGCCCTCTATGGGCTTCCAAATATCCCTTTGCCAATTCCACAAGAACAGCCTTAGCGAAAGGCTTCTTGAAGGGAAAGATGTAACTCTGTGAGATGAATTAACAGAACACAGAGCAGTTTCTCAGAAAGCTTCTTTCCAGTTTTGAACGGAAGATATTTCCTTTTTCACCATAGCCCTCTATGGGCTTCCAAATATCCCTTTGCCAATTCCACAAGAACAGCCTTAGCGAAAGGCTTCTTGAAGGGAAAGATGTAACTCTATGAGATGAATTAACAGAACACAGAGCAGTTTCTCAGAAAGCTTCTTTCCAGTTTTGAACGGAAGATATTTCCTTTTTCACCATAGCCCTCTATGGGCTTCCAAATATCCCTTTGCCAATTCCACAAGAACAGCCTTAGCGAAAGGCTTCTTGAAGGGAAAGATGTAACTCTGTGAGATGAATTAACAGAACACAGAGCAGTTTCTCAGAAAGCTTCTTTCCAGTTTTGAACGGAAGATATTTCCTTTTTCACCATAGCCCTCTATGGGCTTCCAAATATCCCTTTGCCAATTCCACCAGAACAGCCTTAGCGAAAGGCTTCTTGAAGGGAAAGATGTAACTCTGTGAGATGAATTAACAGAACACAGAGCAGTTTCTCAGAAAGCTTCTTTCCAGTTTTGAACGGAAGATATTTCCTTTTTCACCATAGCCCTCTATGGGCTTCCAAATATCCCTTTGCCAATTCCACAAGAACAGCCTTAGCGAAAGGCTTCTTGAAGGGAAAGATGTAACTCTGTGAGATGAATTAACAGAACACAGAGCAGTTTCTCAGAAAGCTTCTTTCCAGTTTTGAACGGAAGATATTTCCTTTTTCACCATAGCCCTCTATGGGCTTCCAAATATCCCTTTGCCAATTCCACAAGAACAGCCTTAGCGAAAGGCTTCTTGAAGGGAAAGATGTAACTCTGTGAGATGAATTAACAGAACACAGAGCAGTTTCTCAGAAAGCTTCTTTCCAGTTTTGAACGGAAGATATTTCCTTTTTCACCATAGCCCTCTATGGGCTTCCAAATATCCCTTTGCCAATTCCACAAGAACAGCCTTAGCGAAAGGCTTCTTGAAGGGAAAGATGTAACTCTGTGAGATGAATTAACAGAACACAGAGCAGTTTCTCAGAAAGCTTCTTTCCAGTTTTGAACGGAAGATATTTCCTTTTTCACCATAGCCCTCTATGGGCTTCCAAATATCCCTTTGCCAATTCCACAAGAACAGCCTTAGCGAAAGGCTTCTTGAAGGGAAAGATGTAACTCTGTGAGATGAATTAACAGAACACAGAGCAGTTTCTCAGAAAGCTTCTTTCCAGTTTTGAACGGAAGATATTTCCTTTTTCACCATAGCCCTCTATGGGCTTCCAAATATCCCTTTGCCAATTCCACAAGAACAGCCTTAGCGAAAGGCTTCTTGAAGGGAAAGATGTAACTCTGTGAGATGAATTAACAGAACACAGAGCAGTTTCTCAGAAAGCTTCTTTCCAGTTTTGAACGGAAGATATTTCCTTTTTCACCATAGCCCACTATGGGCTTCCAAATATCCCTTTGCCAATTCCACAAGAACAGCCTTAGCGAAAGGCTTCTTGAAGGGAAAGATGTAACTCTGTGAGATGAATTAACAGAACACAGAGCAGTTTCTCAGAAAGCTTCTTTCCAGTTTTGAACGGAAGATATTTCCTTTTTCACCATAGCCCTCTATGGGCTTCCAAATATCCCTTTGCCAATTCCACAAGAACAGCCTTAGCGAAAGGCTTCTTGAAGGGAAAGATGTAACTCTGTGAGATGAATTAACAGAACACAGAGCAGTTTCTCAGAAAGCTTCTTTCCAGTTTTGAACGGAAGATATTTCCTTTTTCACCATAGCCCTCTATGGGCTTCCAAATATCCCTTTGCCAATTCCACAAGAACAGCCTTAGCGAAAGGCTTCTTGAAGGGAAAGATGTAACTCTGTGAGATGAATTAACAGAACACAGAGCAGTTTCTCAGAAAGCTTCTTTCCAGTTTTGAACGGAAGATATTTCCTTTTTCACCATAGCCCTCTATGGGCTTCCAAATATCCCTTTGCCAATTCCACAAGAACAGCCTTAGCGAAAGGCTTCTTGAAGGGAAAGATGTAACTCTGTGAGATGAATTAACAGAACACAGAGCAGTTTCTCAGAAAGCTTCTTTCCAGTTTTGAACGGAAGATATTTCCTTTTTCACCATAGCCCTCTATGGGCTTCCAAATATCCCTTTGCCAATTCCACAAGAACAGCCTTAGCGAAAGGCTTCTTGAAGGGAAAGATGTAACTCTGTGAGATGAATTAACAGAACACAGAGCAGTTTCTCAGAAAGCTTCTTTCCAGTTTTGAACGGAAGATATTTCCTTTTTCACCATAGCCCTCTAAGGGCTTCCAAATATCCCTTTGCCAATTCCACAAGAACAGCCTTAGCGAAAGGCTTCTTGAAGGGAAAGATGTAACTCTGTGAGATGAATTAACAGAACACAGAGCAGTTTCTCGAAAGCTTCTTTCCAGTTTTGAACGGAAGATATTTCCTTTTTCACCATAGCCCTCTATGGGCTTCCAAATATCCCTTTGCCAATTCCACAAGAACAGCCTTAGCGAAAGGCTTCTTGAAGGGAAAGATGTAACTCTGTGAGATGAATTAACAGAACACAGAGCAGTTTCTCAGAAAGCTTCTTTCCAGTTTTGAACGGAAGATATTTCCTTTTTCACCATAGCCCTCTATGGGCTTCCAAATATCCCTTTGCCAATTCCACAAGAACAGCCTTAGCGAAAGGCTTCTTGAAGGGAAAGATGTAACTCTGTGAGATGAATTAACAGAACACAGAGCAGTTTCTCAGAAAGCTTGTTTCCAGTTTTGAACGGAAGATATTTCCTTTTTCACCATAGCCCTCTATGGGCTTCCAAATATCCCTTTGCCAATTCCACAAGAACAGCCTTAGCGAAAGGCTTCTTGAAGGGAAAGATGTAACTCTGTGAGATGAATTAACAGAACACAGAGCAGTTTCTCAGAAAGCTTCTTTCCAGTTTTGAACGGAAGATATTTCCTTTTTCACCATAGCCCTCTATGGGCTTCCAAATATCCCTTTGCCAATTCCACAAGAACAGCCTTAGCGAAAGGCTTCTTGAAGGGAAAGATGTAACTCTGTGAGATGAATTAACAGAACACAGAGCAGTTTCTCAGAAAGCTTCTTTCCAGTTTTGAACGGAAGATATTTCCTTTTTCACCATAGCCCTCTATGGGCTTCCAAATATCCCTTTGCCAATTCCACAAGAACAGCCTTAGCGAAAGGCTTCTTGAAGGGAAAGATGTAACTCTGTGAGATGAATTAACAGAACACAGAGCAGTTTCTCTGAAAGCTTCTTTCCAGTTTTGAACGGAAGATATTTCCTTTTTCACCATAGCCCTCTATGGGCTTCCAAATATCCCTTTGCCAATTCCACAAGAACAGCCTTAGCGAAAGGCTTCTTGAAGGGAAAGATGTAACTCTGTGAGATGAATTAACAGAACACAGAGCAGTTTCTCAGAAAGCTTCTTTCCAGTTTTGAACGGAAGATATTTCCTTTTTCACCATAGCCCTCTATGGGCTTCCAAATATCCCTTTGCCAATTCCACAAGAACAGCCTTAGCGAAAGGCTTCTTGAAGGGAAAGATGTAACTCTGTGAGATGAATTAACAGAACACAGAGCAGTTTCTCAGAAAGCTTCTTTCCAGTTTTGAACGGAAGATATTTCCTTTTTCACCATAACCCTCTATGGGCTTCCAAATATCCCTTTGCCAATTCCGCAAGAACAGCCTTAGCGAAAGGCTTCTTGAAGGGAAAGATGTAACTCTGTGAGATGAATTAACAGAACACTGAGCAGTTTCTCAGAAAGCTTCTTTCCAGTTTTGAACGGAAGATATTTCCTTTTTCACCATAGCCCTCTATGGGCTTCCAAATATCCCTTTGCCAATTCCACAAGAACAGCCTTAGCGAAAGGCTTCTTGAAGGGAAAGATGTAACTCTGTGAGATGAATTAACAGAACACAGAGCAGTTTCTCAGAAAGCTTCTTTCCAGTTTTGAACGGAAGATATTTCCTTTGTCACCATAGCCCTCTATGGGCTTCCAAATATCCCTTTGCCAATTCCACAAGAACAGCCTTAGCGAAAGGCTTCTTGAAGGGAAAGATGTAACTCTGTGAGATGAATTAACAGAACACAGAGCAGTTTCTCAGAAAGCTTCTTTCCAGTTTTGAACGGAAGATATTTCCTTTTTCACCATAGCCCTCTATGGGCTTCCAAATATCCCTTTGCCAATTCCACAAGAACAGCCTTAGCGAAAGGCTTCTTGAAGGGAAAGATGTAACTCTGTGAGATGAATTAACAGAACACAGAGCAGTTTCTCAGAAAGCTTCTTTCCAGTTTTTAACGGAAGTTATTTCCTTTTTCACCATAGCCCTCTATGGGCTTCCAAATATCCCTTTGCCAATTCCACAAGAACAGCCTTAGCGAAAGGCTTCTTGAAGGGAAAGATGTCAGTCTGTGAGATGAATTAACAGAACACAGAGCAGTTTCTCAGAAAGCTTCTTTCCAGTTTTGAACGGAAGATATTTCCTTTTTCACCATAGCCCTCTATGGGCTTCCAAATATCCCTTTGCCAATTCCACAAGAACAGCCTTAGCGAAAGGCTTCTTGAAGGGAAAGATGTAACTCTGTGAGATGAATTAGCCGAACACAGAGCAGTTTCTCAGAAAGCTTCTTTCCAGTTTTGAACGGAAGATATTTCCTTTTTCACCATAGCCCTCTATGGGCTTCCAAATATCCCTTTGCCAATTCCACAAGAACAGCCTTAGCGAAAGGCTTCTTGAAGGGAAAGATGTAACTCTGTGAGATGAATTAACAGAACACAGAGCAGTTTCTCAGAAAGCTTCTTTCCAGTTTTGAACGGAAGATATTTCCTTTTTCACCATAGCCCTCTAAGGGCTTCCAAATATCCCTTTGCCAATTCCACAAGAACAGCCTTAGCGAAAGGCTTCTTGAAGGGAAAAATGTAACTCTGTGAGATGAATTAACAGAACACAGAGCAGTTTCTCGAAAGCTTCTTTCCAGTTTTGAACGGAAGATATTTCCTTTTTCACCATAGCCCTCTATGGGCTTCCAAATATCCCTTTGCCAATTCCACAAGAACAGCCTTAGCGAAAGGCTTCTTGAAGGGAAAGATGTAACTCTGTGAGATGAATTAACAGAACACAGAGCAGTTTCTCAGAAAGCTTCTTTCCAGTTTTGAACGGAAGATATTTCCTTTTTCACCATAGCCCTCTATGGGCTTCCAAATATCCCTTTGCCAATTCCACAAGAACAGCCTTAGCGAAAGGCTTCTTGAAGGGAAAGATGTAACTCTGTGAGATGAATTAACAGAACACAGAGCAGTTTCTCAGAAAGCTTCTTTCCATTTTGAACGGAAGATATTTCCTTTTTCACCATAGCCCTCTATGGGCTTCCAAATATCCCTTTGCCAATTCCACAAGAACAGCCTTAGCGCAAGGCTTCTTGAAGGGAAAGATGTAACTCTGTGAGATGAATTAACAGAACACAGAGCAGTTTCTCAGAAAGCTTCTTTCCAGTTTTGAACGGAAGATATTTCCTTTTTCACCATAGCCCTCTATGGGCTTCCAAATATCCCTTTGCCAATTCCACAAGAACAGCCTTAGCGAAAGGCTTCTTGAAGGGAAAGATGTAACTCTGTGAGATGAATTAACAGAACACAGAGCAGTTTCTCAGAAAGCTTCTTTCCAGTTTTGAACGGAAGATATTTCCTTTTTCACCATAGCCCTCTATGGGCTTCCAAATATCCCTTTGCCAATTCCACAAGAACAGCCTTAGCGAAAGGCTTCTTGAAGGGAAAGATGTAACTCTGTGAGATGAATTAACAGAACACAGAGCAGTTTCTCAGAAAGCTTCTTTCCAGTTTTGAACGGAAGATATTTCCTTTTTCACCATAGCCCTCTATGGGCTTCCAAATATCCCTTTGCCAATTCCACAAGAACAGCCTTAGCGAAAGGCTTCTTGAAGGGAAAGATGTAACTCTGTGAGATGAATTAACAGAACACAGAGCAGTATCTCAGAAAGCTTCTTTCCAGTTTTGAACGGAAGATATTTCCTTTTTCACCATAGCCCTCTATGGGCTTCCAAATATCCCTTTGCCAATTCCACAAGAACAGCCTTAGCGAAAGGCTTCTTGAAGGGAAAGATGTAACCCTGTGAGATGAATTAACAGAACACTGAGCAGTTTCTCAGAAAGCCTCTTTCCAGTTTTGAACGGAAGATATTTCCTTTTTCACCATAGCCCTCTATGGGCTTCCAAATATCCCTTTGCCAATTCCACAAGAACAGCCTTAGCGAAAGGCTTCTTGAAGGGAAAGATATAACTCTGTGAGATGAATTAACAGAACACAGAGCAGTTTCTCAGAAAGCTTCTTTCCAGTTTTGAACGGAAGATATTTCCTTTTTCACCATAGCCCTCTATGGGCTTCCAAATATCCCTTTGCCAATTCCACAAGAACAGCCTTAGCGAAAGGCTTCTTGAAGGGAAAGATGTAACTCTGTGAGATGAATTAACAGAACACAGAGCAGTTTCTCAGAAAGCTTCTTTCCAGTTTTGAACGGAAGATATTTCCTTTTTCACCATAGCCCTCTATGGGCTTCCAAATATCCCTTTGCCAATTCCACAAGAACAGCCTTAGCGAAAGGCTTCTTGAAGGGAAAGATGTAACTCTGTGAGATGAATTAACAGAACACAGAGCAGTTTCTCTGAAAGCTTCTTTCCAGTTTTGAACGGAAGATATTTCCTTTTTCACCATAGCCCTCTATGGGCTTCCAAATATCCCTTTGCCAATTCCACAAGAACAGCCTTAGCGAAAGGCTTCTTGAAGGGAAAGATGTAACTCTGTGAGATGAATTAACAGAACACAGAGCAGTTTCTCAGAAAGCTTCTTTCCAGTTTTGAACGGAAGATATTTCCTTTTTCACCATAGCCCTCTATGGGCTTCCAAATATCCCTTTGCCAATTCCACAAGAACAGCCTTAGCGAAAGGCTTCTTGAAGGGAAAGATGTAAGTCTGTGAGATGAATTAACAGAACACAGAGCAGTTTCTCAGAAAGCTTCTTTCCAGTTTTGAACGGAAGATATTTCCTTTTTCACCATAACCCTCTATGGGCTTCCAAATATCCCTTTGCCAATTCCGCAAGAACAGCCTTAGCGAAAGGCTTCTTGAAGGGAAAGATGTAACTCTGTGAGATGAATTAACAGAACACTGAGCAGTTTCTCAGAAAGCTTCTTTCCAGTTTTGAACGGAAGATATTTCCTTTTTCACCATAGCCCTCTATGGGCTTCCAAATATCCCTTTGCCAATTCCACAAGAACAGCCTTAGCGAAAGGCTTCTTGAAGGGAAAGATGTAACTCTGTGAGATGAATTAACAGAACACAGAGCAGTTTCTCAGAAAGCTTCTTTCCAGTTTTGAACGGAAGATATTTCCTTTGTCACCATAGCCCTCTATGGGCTTCCAAATATCCCTTTGCCAATTCCACAAGAACAGCCTTAGCGAAAGGCTTCTTGAAGGGAAAGATGTAACTCTGTGAGATGAATTAACAGAACACAGAGCAGTTTCTCAGAAAGCTTCTTTCCAGTTTTGAACGGAAGATATTTCCTTTTTCACCATAGCCCTCTATGGGCTTCCAAATATCCCTTTGCCAATTCCACAAGAACAGCCTTAGCGAAAGGCTTCTTGAAGGGAAAGATGTAACTCTGTGAGATGAATTAACAGAACACAGAGCAGTTTCTCAGAAAGCTTCTTTCCAGTTTTTAACGGAAGATATTTCCTTTTTCACCATAGCCCTCTATGGGCTTCCAAATATCCCTTTGCCAATTCCACAAGAACAGCCTTAGCGAAAGGCTTCTTGAAGGGAAAGATGTCAGTCTGTGAGATGAATTAACAGAACACAGAGCAGTTTCTCAGAAAGCTTCTTTCCAGTTTTGAACGGAAGATATTTCCTTTTTCACCATAGCCCTCTATGGGCTTCCAAATATCCCTTTGCCAATTCCACAAGAACAGCCTTAGCGAAAGGCTTCTTGAAGGGAAAGATGTAACTCTGTGAGATGAATTAGCCGAACACAGAGCAGTTTCTCAGAAAGCTTCTTTCCAGTTTTGAACGGAAGATATTTCCTTTTTCACCATAGCCCTCTATGGGCTTCCAAATATCCCTTTGCCAATTCCACAAGAACAGCCTTAGCGAAAGGCTTCTTGAAGGGAAAGATGTAACTCTGTGAGATGAATTAACAGAACACAGAGCAGTTTCTCAGAAAGCTTCTTTCCAGTTTTGAACGGAAGATATTTCCTTTTTCACCATAGCCCTCTAAGGGCTTCCAAATATCCCTTTGCCAATTCCACAAGAACAGCCTTAGCGAAAGGCTTCTTGAAGGGAAAAATGTAACTCTGTGAGATGAATTAACAGAACACAGAGCAGTTTCTCGAAAGCTTCTTTCCAGTTTTGAACGGAAGATATTTCCTTTTTCACCATAGCCCTCTATGGGCTTCCAAATATCCCTTTGCCAATTCCACAAGAACAGCCTTAGCGAAAGGCTTCTTGAAGGGAAAGATGTAACTCTGTGAGATGAATTAACAGAACACAGAGCAGTTTCTCAGAAAGCTTCTTTCCAGTTTTGAACGGAAGATATTTCCTTTTTCACCATAGCCCTCTATGGGCTTCCAAATATCCCTTTGCCAATTCCACAAGAACAGCCTTAGCGAAAGGCTTCTTGAAGGGAAAGATGTAACTCTGTGAGATGAATTAACAGAACACAGAGCAGTTTCTCAGAAAGCTTCTTTCCAGTTTTGAACGGAAGATATTTCCTTTTTCACCATAGCCCTCTATGGGCTTCCAAATATCCCTTTGCCAATTCCACAAGAACAGCCTTAGCGCAAGGCTTCTTGAAGGGAAAGATGTAACTCTGTGAGATGAATTAACAGAACACAGAGCAGTTTCTCAGAAAGCTTCTTTCCAGTTTTGAACGGAAGATATTTCCTTTTTCACCATAGCCCTCTATGGGCTTCCAAATATCCCTT
This sequence comes from Chlorocebus sabaeus, assembly GCF_047675955.1. Taxonomy (NCBI): domain Eukaryota; kingdom Metazoa; phylum Chordata; class Mammalia; order Primates; family Cercopithecidae; genus Chlorocebus; species Chlorocebus sabaeus. The sequence goes on from NW_027327640.1 coordinate 153,951, forward strand.
TGCCAATTCCACAAGAACAGCCTTAGCGAAAGGCTTCTTGAAGGGAAAGATGTAACTCTGTGAGATGAATTAACAGAACACAGAGCAGTTTCTCAGAAAGCTTCTTTCCAGTTTTGAACGGAAGATATTTCCTTTTTAACCATAGCCCTCTATGGGCTTCCAAATATCCCTTTGCCAATTCCACAAGAACAGCCTTAGCGAAAGGCTTCTTGAAGGGAAAGATGTAAGTCTGTGAGATGAATTAACAGAACACAGAGCAGTTTCTCAGAAAGCTTCTTTCCAGTTTTGAACGGAAGATATTTCCTTTTTCACCATAGCCCTCTATGGGCTTCCAAATATCCCTTTGCCAATTCCACAAGAACAGCCTTAGCGAAAGGCTTCTTGAAGGGAAAGATGTAACTCTGTGAGATGAATTAACAGAACACAGAGCAGTTTCTCAGAAAGCTTCTTTCCAGTTTTGAACGGAAGATATTTCCTTTTTCACCATAGCCCTCTATGGGCTTCCAAATATCCCTTTGCCAATTCCACAAGAACAGCCTTAGCGAAAGGCTTCTTGAAGGGAAAGATGTAACTCTGTGAGATGAATTAACAGAACACAGAGCAGTATCTCAGAAAGCTTCTTTCCAGTTTTGAACGGAAGATATTTCCTTTTTCACCATAGCCCTCTATGGGCTTCCAAATATCCCTTTGCCAATTCCACAAGAACAGCCTTAGCGAAAGGCTTCTTGAAGGGAAAGATGTAACCCTGTGAGATGAATTAACAGAACACTGAGCAGTTTCTCAGAAAGCCTCTTTCCAGTTTTGAACGGAAGATATTTCCTTTTTCACCATAGCCCTCTATGGGCTTCCAAATATCCCTTTGCCAATTCCACAAGAACAGCCTTAGCGAAAGGCTTCTTGAAGGGAAAGATATAACTCTGTGAGATGAATTAACAGAACACAGAGCAGTTTCTCAGAAAGCTTCTTTCCAGTTTTGAACGGAAGATATTTCCTTTTTCACCATAGCCCTCTATGGGCTTCCAAATATCCCTTTGCCAATTCCACAAGAACAGCCTTAGCGAAAGGCTTCTTGAAGGGAAAGATGTAACTCTGTGAGATGAATTAACAGAACACAGAGCAGTTTCTCAGAAAGCTTCTTTCCAGTTTTGAAAGGAAGATATTTCCTTTTTCACCATAGCCCTCTATGGGCTTCCAAATATCTCTTTGCCAATTCCACAAGAACAGCCTTAGCGAAAGGCTTCTTGAAGGGGAAGATGTAACTCTGTGAGATGAATTAACAGAACACAGAGCAGTTTCTCAGAAAGCTTCTTTCCAGTTTTGAACAGAAGATATTTCCTTTTTCACCATAGCCCTCTATGGGCTTCCAAATATCCCTTTGCGAATTCCACAAGAAAAGCCTTAGCGAAAGGCTTCTTGAAGGGAAAGATATAACTCTGTGAGATGAATTAACAGAACACAGAGCAGTTTCTCAGAAAGCTTCTTTCCAGTTTTGAACGGAAGATATTTCCTTTTTCACCATAGCCCTCTATGGGCTTCCAAATATCCCTTTGCCAATTCCACAAGAACAGCCTTAGCGAAAGGCTTCTTGAAGGGAAAGATGTAACTCTGTGAGATGAATTAACAGAACACAGAGCATTTCTCAGAAAGCTTCTTTCCAGTTTTGAACGGAAGATATTTCCTTTTTCACCATAGCCCTCTATGGGCTTCCAAATATCCCTTTGCCAATTCCACAAGAACAGCCTTAGCGCAAGGCTTCTTGAAGGGAAAGATGTAACTCTGTGAGATGAATTAACAGAACACAGAGCAGTTTCTCAGAAAGCTTCTTTCCAGTTTTGAACGGAAGATATTTCCTTTTTCACCATAGCCCTCTATGGGCTTCCAAATATCCCTTTGCCAATTCCACAAGAACAGCCTTAGCGAAAGGCTTCTTGAAGGGAAAGATGTAACTCTGTGAGATGAATTAACAGAACACAGAGCAGTTTCTCAGAAAGCTTCTTTCCAGTTTTGAACGGAAGATATTTCCTTTTTCACCATAGCCCTCTATGGGCTTCCAAATATCCCTTTGCCAATTCCACAAGAACAGCCTTAGCGAAAGGCTTCTTGAAGGGAAAGATGTAACTCTGTGAGATGAATTAACAGAACACAGAGCAGTTTCTCAGAAAGCTTCTTTCCAGTTTTGAACGGAAGATATTTCCTTTTTCACCATAGCCCTCTATGGGCTTCCAAATATCCCTTTGCCAATTCCACAAGAACAGCCTTAGCGAAAGGCTTCTTGAAGGGAAAGATGTAAGTCTGTGAGATGAATTAACAGAACACAGAGCAGTTTCTCGAAAGCTTCTTTCCAGTTTTGAACGGAAGATATTTCCTTTTTCACCATAGCCCTCTATGGGCTTCCAAATATCCCTTTGCCAATTCCACAAGAACAGCCTTAGCGAAAGGCTTCTTGAAGGGAAAGATGTAACTCTGTGAGATGAATTAACAGAACACAGAGCAGTTTCTCAGAAAGCTTCTTTCCAGTTTTGAACGGAAGATATTTCCTTTTTCACCATAGCCCTCTATGGGCTTCCAAATATCCCTTTGCCAATTCCACAAGAACAGCCTTAGCGAAAGGCTTCTTGAAGGGAAAGATGTAACTCTGTGAGATGAATTAACAGAACACAGAGCAGTTTCTCAGAAAGCTTCTTTCCAGTTTTGAACGGAAGATATTTCCTTTTTCACCATAGCCCTCTATGGGCTTCCAAATATCCCTTTGCCAATTCCACAAGAACAGCCTTAGCGAAAGGCTTCTTGAAGGGAAAGATGTAACTCTGTGAGATGAATTAACAGAACACAGAGCAGTTTCTCAGAAAGCTTCTTTCCAGTTTTGAACGGAAGATATTTCCTTTTTCACCATAGCCCTCTATGGGCTTCCAAATATCCCTTTGCCAATTCCACAAGAACAGCCTTAGCGAAAGGCTTCTTGAAGGGAAAGATGTAACTCTGTGAGATGAATTAACAGAACACAGAGCAGTTTCTCAGAAAGCTTCTTTCCAGTTTTGAACGGAAGATATTTCCTTTTTCACCATAGCCCTCTATGGGCTTCCAAATATCCCTTTGCCAATTCCACAAGAACAGCCTTAGCGAAAGGCTTCTTGAAGGGAAAGATGTAACTCTATGAGATGAATTAACAGAACACAGAGCAGTTTCTCAGAAAGCTTCTTTCCAGTTTTGAACGGAAGATATTTCCTTTTTCACCATAGCCCTCTATGGGCTTCCAAATATCCCTTTGCCAATTCAACAAGAACAGCCTTAGCGAAAGGCTTCTTGAAGGGAAAGATGTAACTCTGTGAGATGAATTAACAGAACACAGAGCAGTTTCTCAGAAAGCTTCTTTCCAGTTTTGAACGGAAGATATTTCCTTTTTCACCATAGCCCTCTATGGGCTTCCAAATATCCCTTTGCCAATTCCACCAGAACAGCCTTAGCGAAAGGCTTCTTGAAGGGAAAGATGTAACTCTGTGAGATGAATTAACAGAACACAGAGCAGTTTCTCAGAAAGCTTCTTTCCAGTTTTGAACGGAAGATATTTCCTTTTTCACCATAGCCCTCTATGGGCTTCCAAATATCCCTTTGCCAATTCCACAAGAACAGCCTTAGCGAAAGGCTTTTTGAAGGGAAAGATGTAACTCTGTGAGATGAATTAACAGAACACAGAGCAGTTTCTCAGAAAGCTTCTTTCCAGTTTTGAACGGAAGATATTTCCTTTTTCACCATAGCCCTCTATGGGCTTCCAAATATCCCTTTGCCAATTCCACAAGAACAGCCTTAGCGAAAGGCTTCTTGAAGGGAAAGATGTAACTCTGTGAGATGAATTAACAGAACACAGAGCAGTTTCTCAGAAAGCTTCTTTCCAGTTTTGAACGGAAGATATTTCCTTTTTCACCATAGCCCTCTATGGGCTTCCAAATATCCCTTTGCCAATTCCACAAGAACAGCCTTAGCGCAAGGCTTCTTGAAGGGAAAGATGTAACTCTGTGAGATGAATTAACAGAACACAGAGCAGTTTCTCAGAAAGCTTCTTTCCAGTTTTGAACGGAAGATATTTCCTTTTTCACCATAGCCCTCTATGGGCTTCCAAATATCCCTTTGCCAATTCCACAAGAACAGCCTTAGCGAAAGGCTTCTTGAAGGGAAAGATGTAACTCTGTGAGATGAATTAACAGAACACAGAGCAGTTTCTCAGAAAGCTTCTTTCCAGTTTTGAACGGAAGATATTTCCTTTTTAACCATAGCCCTCTATGGGCTTCCAAATATCCCTTTGCCAATTCCACAAGAACAGCCTTAGCGAAAGGCTTCTTGAAGGGAAAGATGTAAGTCTGTGAGATGAATTAACAGAACACAGAGCAGTTTCTCAGAAAGCTTCTTTCCAGTTTTGAACGGAAGATATTTCCTTTTTCACCATAGCCCTCTATGGGCTTCCAAATATCCCTTTGCCAATTCCACAAGAACAGCCTTAGCGAAAGGCTTCTTGAAGGGAAAGATGTAACTCTGTGAGATGAATTAACAGAACACAGAGCAGTTTCTCAGAAAGCTTCTTTCCAGTTTTGAACGGAAGATATTTCCTTTTTCACCATAGCCCTCTATGGGCTTCCAAATATCCCTTTGCCAATTCCACAAGAACAGCCTTAGCGAAAGGCTTCTTGAAGGGAAAGATGTAACTCTGTGAGATGAATTAACAGAACACAGAGCAGTATCTCAGAAAGCTTCTTTCCAGTTTTGAACGGAAGATATTTCCTTTTTCACCATAGCCCTCTATGGGCTTCCAAATATCCCTTTGCCAATTCCACAAGAACAGCCTTAGCGAAAGGCTTCTTGAAGGGAAAGATGTAACCCTGTGAGATGAATTAACAGAACACTGAGCAGTTTCTCAGAAAGCCTCTTTCCAGTTTTGAACGGAAGATATTTCCTTTTTCACCATAGCCCTCTATGGGCTTCCAAATATCCCTTTGCCAATTCCACAAGAACAGCCTTAGCGAAAGGCTTCTTGAAGGGAAAGATATAACTCTGTGAGATGAATTAACAGAACACAGAGCAGTTTCTCAGAAAGCTTCTTTCCAGTTTTGAACGGAAGATATTTCCTTTTTCACCATAGCCCTCTATGGGCTTCCAAATATCCCTTTGCCAATTCCACAAGAACAGCCTTAGCGAAAGGCTTCTTGAAGGGAAAGATGTAACTCTGTGAGATGAATTAACAGAACACAGAGCAGTTTCTCAGAAAGCTTCTTTCCAGTTTTGAAAGGAAGATATTTCCTTTTTCACCATAGCCCTCTATGGGCTTCCAAATATCTCTTTGCCAATTCCACAAGAACAGCCTTAGCGAAAGGCTTCTTGAAGGGGAAGATGTAACTCTGTGAGATGAATTAACAGAACACAGAGCAGTTTCTCAGAAAGCTTCTTTCCAGTTTTGAACAGAAGATATTTCCTTTTTCACCATAGCCCTCTATGGGCTTCCAAATATCCCTTTGCGAATTCCACAAGAACAGCCTTAGCGAAAGGCTTCTTGAAGGGAAAGATATAACTCTGTGAGATGAATTAACAGAACACAGAGCAGTTTCTCAGAAAGCTTCTTTCCAGTTTTGAACGGAAGATATTTCCTTTTTCACCATAGCCCTCTATGGGCTTCCAAATATCCCTTTGCCAATTCCACAAGAACAGCCTTAGCGAAAGGCTTCTTGAAGGGAAAGATGTAACTCTGTGAGATGAATTAACAGAACACAGAGCATTTCTCAGAAAGCTTCTTTCCAGTTTTGAACGGAAGATATTTCCTTTTTCACCATAGCCCTCTATGGGCTTCCAAATATCCCTTTGCCAATTCCACAAGAACAGCCTTAGCGAAAGGCTTCTTGAAGGGAAAGATGTAACTCTGTGAGATGAATTAACAGAACACAGAGCAGTTTCTCAGAAAGCTTCTTTCCAGTTTTGAACGGAAGATATTTCCTTTTTCACCATAGCCCTCTATGGGCTTCCAAATATCCCTTTGCCAATTCCACAAGAACAGCCTTAGCGAAAGGCTTCTTGAAGGGAAAGATGTAACTCTGTGAGATGAATTAACAGAACACAGAGCAGTTTCTCAGAAAGCTTCTTTCCAGTTTTGAACGGAAGATATTTCCTTTTTCACCATAGCCCTCTATGGGCTTCCAAATATCCCTTTGCCAATTCCACAAGAACAGCCTTAGCGAAAGGCTTCTTGAAGGGAAAGATGTAACTCTGTGAGATGAATTAACAGAACACAGAGCAGTTTCTCAGAAAGCTTCTTTCCAGTTTTGAACGGAAGATATTTCCTTTTTCACCATAGCCCTCTATGGGCTTCCAAATATCCCTTTGCCAATTCCACAAGAACAGCCTTAGCGAAAGGCTTCTTGAAGGGAAAGATGTAACTCTGTGAGATGAATTAACAGAACACAGAGCAGTTTCTCAGAAAGCTTCTTTCCAGTTTTGAACGGAAGATATTTCCTTTTTCACCATAGCCCTCTATGGGCTTCCAAATATCCCTTTGCCAATTCCACAAGAACAGCCTTAGCGAAAGGCTTCTTGAAGGGAAAGATGTAACTCTGTGAGATGAATTAACAGAACACAGAGCAGTTTCTCAGAAAGCTTCTTTCCAGTTTTGAACGGAAGATATTTCCTTTTTCACCATAGCCCTCTATGGGCTTCCAAATATCCCTTTGCCAATTCCACAAGAACAGCCTTAGCGAAAGGCTTCTTGAAGGGAAAGATGTAAGTCTGTGAGATGAATTAACAGAACACAGAGCAGTTTCTCGAAAGCTTCTTTCCAGTTTTGAACGGAAGATATTTCCTTTTTCACCATAGCCCTCTATGGGCTTCCAAATATCCCTTTGCCAATTCCACAAGAACAGCCTTAGCGAAAGGCTTCTTGAAGGGAAAGATGTAACTCTGTGAGATGAATTAACAGAACACAGAGCAGTTTCTCAGAAAGCTTCTTTCCAGTTTTGAACGGAAGATATTTCCTTTTTCACCATAGCCCTCTATGGGCTTCCAAATATCCCTTTGCCAATTCCACAAGAACAGCCTTAGCGAAAGGCTTCTTGAAGGGAAAGATGTAACTCTGTGAGATGAATTAACAGAACACAGAGCAGTTTCTCAGAAAGCTTCTTTCCAGTTTTGAACGGAAGATATTTCCTTTTTCACCATAGCCCTCTATGGGCTTCCAAATATCCCTTTGCCAATTCCACAAGAACAGCCTTAGCGAAAGGCTTCTTGAAGGGAAAGATGTAACTCTGTGAGATGAATTAACAGAACACAGAGCAGTTTCTCAGAAAGCTTCTTTCCAGTTTTGAACGGAAGATATTTCCTTTTTCACCATAGCCCTCTATGGGCTTCCAAATATCCCTTTGCCAATTCCACAAGAACAGCCTTAGCGAAAGGCTTCTTGAAGGGAAAGATGTAACTCTGTGAGATGAATTAACAGAACACAGAGCAGTTTCTCAGAAAGCTTCTTTCCAGTTTTGAACGGAAGATATTTCCTTTTTCACCATAGCCCTCTATGGGCTTCCAAATATCCCTTTGCCAATTCCACAAGAACAGCCTTAGCGAAAGGCTTCTTGAAGGGAAAGATGTAACTCTATGAGATGAATTAACAGAACACAGAGCAGTTTCTCAGAAAGCTTCTTTCCAGTTTTGAACGGAAGATATTTCCTTTTTCACCATAGCCCTCTATGGGCTTCCAAATATCCCTTTGCCAATTCAACAAGAACAGCCTTAGCGAAAGGCTTCTTGAAGGGAAAGATGTAACTCTGTGAGATGAATTAACAGAACACAGAGCAGTTTCTCAGAAAGCTTCTTTCCAGTTTTGAACGGAAGATATTTCCTTTTTCACCATAGCCCTCTATGGGCTTCCAAATATCCCTTTGCCAATTCCACCAGAACAGCCTTAGCGAAAGGCTTCTTGAAGGGAAAGATGTAACTCTGTGAGATGAATTAACAGAACACAGAGCAGTTTCTCAGAAAGCTTCTTTCCAGTTTTGAACGGAAGATATTTCCTTTTTCACCATAGCCCTCTATGGGCTTCCAAATATCCCTTTGCCAATTCCACAAGAACAGCCTTAGCGAAAGGCTTTTTGAAGGGAAAGATGTAACTCTGTGAGATGAATTAACAGAACACAGAGCAGTTTCTCAGAAAGCTTCTTTCCAGTTTTGAACGGAAGATATTTCCTTTTTCACCATAGCCCTCTATGGGCTTCCAAATATCCCTTTGCCAATTCCACAAGAACAGCCTTAGCGAAAGGCTTCTTGAAGGGAAAGATGTAACTCTGTGAGATGAATTAACAGAACACAGAGCAGTTTCTCAGAAAGCTTCTTTCCAGTTTTGAACGGAAGATATTTCCTTTTTCACCATAGCCCTCTATGGGCTTCCAAATATCCCTTTGCCAATTCCACAAGAACAGCCTTAGCGAAAGGCTTCTTGAAGGGAAAGATGTAACTCTGTGAGATGAATTAACAGAACACAGAGCAGTTTCTCAGAAAGCTTCTTTCCAGTTTTGAACGGAAGATATTTCCTTTTTCACCATAGCCCTCTATGGGCTTCCAAATATCCCTTTGCCAATTCCACAAGAACAGCCTTAGCGAAAGGCTTCTTGAAGGGAAAGATGTAACTCTGTGAGATGAATTAACAGAACACAGAGCAGTTTCTCAGAAAGCTTCTTCCCAGTTTTGAACGGAAGATATTTCCTTTTTCACCATAGCCCTCTATGGGCTTCCAAATATCCCTTTGCCAATTCCACAAGAACAGCCTTAGCGAAAGGCTTCTTGAAGGGAAAAATGTAACTCTGTGAGATGAATTAACAGAACACAGAGCAGTTTCTCAGAAAGCTTCTTTCCAGTTTTAAACGGAAGATATTTCCTTTTTCACCATAGCCCTCTATGGGCTTCCAAATATCCCTTTGCCAATTCCACAAGAACAGCCTTAGCGAAAGGCTTCTTGAAGGGAAAGATGTAACTCTGTGAGATGAATTAACAGAACACAGAGCAGTTTCTCAGAAAGCTTCTTTCCAGTTTTGAACGGAAGATATTTCCTTTTTCACCATAGCCCTCTATGGGCTTCCAAATATCCCTTTGCCAATTCCACAAGAACAGCCTTAGCGAAAGGCTTCTTGAAGGGAAAGATGTAACTCTGTGAGATGAATTAACAGAACACAGAGCAGTTTCTCAGAAAGCTTCTTTCCAGTTTTGAACGGAAGATATTTCCTTTTTCACCATAGCCCTCTATGGGCTTCCAAATATCCCTTTGCCAATTCCACAAGAACAGCCTTAGCGAAAGGCTTCTTGAAGGGAAAGATGTAACTCTGTGAGATGAATTAACAGAACACAGAGCAGTTTCTCAGAAAGCTTCTTTCCAGTTTTGAACGGAAGATATTTCCTTTTTCACCATAGCCCTCTATGGGCTTCCAAATATCCCTTTGCCAATTCCACAAGAACAGCCTTAGCGAAAGGCTTCTTGAAGGGAAAGATGTAACTCTGTGAGATGAATTAACAGAACACAGAGCAGTTTCTCAGAAAGCTTCTTTCCAGTTTTGAACGGAAGATATTTCCTTTTTCACCATAGCCCACTATGGGCTTCCAAATATCCCTTTGCCAATTCCACAAGAACAGCCTTAGCGAAAGGCTTCTTGAAGGGAAAGATGTAACTCTGTGAGATGAATTAACAGAACACAGAGCAGTTTCTCAGAAAGCTTCTTTCCAGTTTTGAACGGAAGATATTTCCTTTTTCACCATAGCCCTCTATGGGCTTCCAAATATCCCTTTGCCAATTCCACAAGAACAGCCTTAGCGAAAGGCTTCTTGAAGGGAAAGATGTAACTCTGTGAGATGAATTAACAGAACACAGAGCAGTTTCTCAGAAAGCTTCTTTCCAGTTTTGAACGGAAGATATTTCCTTTTTCACCATAGCCCTCTATGGGCTTCCAAATATCCCTTTGCCAATTCCACAAGAACAGCCTTAGCGAAAGGCTTCTTGAAGGGAAAGATGTAACTCTGTGAGATGAATTAACAGAACACAGAGCAGTTTCTCAGAAAGCTTCTTTCCAGTTTTGAACGGAAGATATTTCCTTTTTCACCATAGCCCTCTATGGGCTTCCAAATATCCCTTTGCCAATTCCACAAGAACAGCCTTAGCGAAAGGCTTCTTGAAGGGAAAGATGTAACTCTGTGAGATGAATTAACAGAACACAGAGCAGTTTCTCTGAAAGCTTCTTTCCAGTTTTGAACGGAAGATATTTCCTTTTTCACCATAGCCCTCTATGGGCTTCCAAATATCCCTTTGCCAATTCCACAAGAACAGCCTTAGCGAAAGGCTTCTTGAAGGGAAAGATGTAACTCTGTGAGATGAATTAACAGAACACAGAGCAGTTTCTCAGAAAGCTTCTTTCCAGTTTTGAACGGAAGATATTTCCTTTTTCACCATAGCCCTCTATGGGCTTCCAAATATCCCTTTGCCAATTCCACAAGAACAGCCTTAGCGAAAGGCTTCTTGAAGGGAAAGATGTAACTCTGTGAGATGAATTAACAGAACACAGAGCAGTTTCTCAGAAAGCTTCTTTCCAGTTTTGAACGGAAGATATTTCCTTTTTCACCATAGCCCTCTATGGGCTTCCAAATATCCCTTTGCCAATTCCGCAAGAACAGCCTTAGCGAAAGGCTTCTTGAAGGGAAAGATGTAACTCTGTGAGATGAATTAACAGAACCCTGAGCAGTTTCTCAGAAAGCTTCTTTCCAGTTTTGAACGGAAGATATTTCCTTTTTCACCATAGCCCTCTATGGGCTTCCAAATATCCCTTTGCCAATTCCACAAGAACAGCCTTAGCGAAAGGCTTCTTGAAGGGAAAGATGTAACTCTGTGAGATGAATTAACAGAACACAGAGCAGTTTCTCAGAAAGCTTCTTTCCAGTTTTGAACGGAAGATATTTCCTTTGTCACCATAGCCCTCTATGGGCTTCCAAATATCCCTTTGCCAATTCCACAAGAACAGCCTTAGCGAAAGGCTTCTTGAAGGGAAAGATGTAACTCTGTGAGATGAATTAACAGAACACAGAGCAGTTTCTCAGAAAGCTTCTTTCCAGTTTTGAACGGAAGATATTTCCTTTATCACCATAGCCCTCTATGGGCTTCCAAATATCCCTTTGCCAATTCCACAAGAACAGCCTTAGCGAAAGGCTTCTTGAAGGGAAAGATGTAACTCTGTGAGATGAATTAACAGAACACAGAGCAGTTTCTCAGAAAGCTTCTTTCCAGTTTTGAACGGAAGATATTTCCTTTTTCACCATAGCCCTCTATGGGCTTCCAAATATCCCTTTGCCAATTCCACAAGAACAGCCTTAGCGAAAGGCTTCTTGAAGGGAAAGATGTCAGTCTGTGAGATGAATTAACAGAACACAGAGCAGTTTCTCAGAAAGCTTCTTTCCAGTTTTGAACGGAAGATATTTCCTTTTTCACCATAGCCCTCTATGGGCTTCCAAATATCCCTTTGCCAATTCCACAAGAACAGCCTTAGCGAAAGGCTTCTTGAAGGGAAAGATGTAACTCTGTGAGATGAATTAGCCGAACACAGAGCAGTTTCTCAGAAAGCTTCTTTCCAGTTTTGAACGGAAGATATTTCCTTTTTCACCATAGCCCTCTATGGGCTTCCAAATATCCCTTTGCCAATTCCACAAGAACAGCCTTAGCGAAAGGCTTCTTGAAGGGAAAGATGTAACTCTGTGAGATGAATTAACAGAACACAGAGCAGTTTCTCAGAAAGCTTCTTTCCAGTTTTGAACGGAAGATATTTCCTTTTTCACCATAGCCCTCTAAGGGCTTCCAAATATCCCTCTGCCAATTCCACAAGAAGAGCCTTAGCGAAAGGCTTCTTGAAGGGAAAGATGTAACTCTGTGAGATGAATTAACAGAACACAGAGCAGTTTCTCGAAAGCTTCTTTCCAGTTTTGAACGGAAGATATTTCCTTTTTCACCATAGCCCTCTATGGGCTTCCAAATATCCCTTTGCCAATTCCACAAGAACAGCCTTAGCGAAAGGCTTCTTGAAGGGAAAGATGTAACTCTGTGAGATGAATTAACAGAACACAGAGCAGTTTCTCAGAAAGCTTCTTTCCAGTTTTGAACGGAAGATATTTCCTTTTTCACCATAGCCCTCTATGGGCTTCCAAATATCCCTTTGCCAATTCCACAAGAACAGCCTTAGCGAAAGGCTTCTTGAAGGGAAAGATGTAACTCTGTGAGATGAATTAACAGAACACAGAGCAGTTTCTCAGAAAGCTTCTTTCCAGTTTTGAACGGAAGATATTTCCTTTTTCACCATAGCCCTCTATGGGCTTCCAAATATCCCTTTGCCAATTCCACAAGAACAGCCTTAGCGAAAGGCTTCTTGAAGGGAAAGATGTAACTCTGTGAGATGAATTAGCCGAACACAGAGCAGTTTCTCAGAAAGCTTCTTTCCAGTTTTGAACGGAAGATATTTCCTTTTTCACCATAGCCCTCTATGGGCTTCCAAATATCCCTTTGCCAATTCCACAAGAACAGCCTTAGCGAAAGGCTTCTTGAAGGGAAAGATGTAACTCTGTGAGATGAATTAACAGAACACAGAGCAGTTTCTCAGAAAGCTTCTTTCCAGTTTTGAACGGAAGATATTTCCTTTTTCACCATAGCCCTCTAAGGGCTTCCAAATATCCCTCTGCCAATTCCACAAGAAGAGCCTTAGCGAAAGGCTTCTTGAAGGGAAAGATGTAACTCTGTGAGATGAATTAACAGAACACAGAGCAGTTTCTCGAAAGCTTCTTTCCAGTTTTGAACGGAAGATATTTCCTTTTTCACCATAGCCCTCTATGGGCTTCCAAATATCCCTTTGCCAATTCCACAAGAACAGCCTTAGCGAAAGGCTTCTTGAAGGGAAAGATGTAACTCTGTGAGATGAATTAACAGAACACAGAGCAGTTTCTCAGAAAGCTTCTTTCCAGTTTTGAACGGAAGATATTTCCTTTTTCACCATAGCCCTCTATGGGCTTCCAAATATCCCTTTGCCAATTCCACAAGAACAGCCTTAGCGAAAGGCTTCTTGAAGGGAAAGATGTAACTCTGTGAGATGAATTAACAGAACACAGAGCAGTTTCTCAGAAAGCTTCTTTCCAGTTTTGAACGGAAGATATTTCCTTTTTCACCATAGCCCTCTATGGGCTTCCAAATATCCCTTTGCCAATTCCACAAGAACAGCCTTAGCGAAAGGCTTCTTGAAGGGAAAGATGTAACTCTGTGAGATGAATTAACAGAACACAGAGCAGTTTCTCAGAAAGCTTCTTTCCAGTTTTGAACGGAAGATATTTCCTTTTTCACCATAGCCCTCTATGGGCTTCCAAATATCCCTTTGCCAATTCCACAAGAACAGCTTTAGCGAAAGGCTTCTTGAAGGGAAAGATGTAACTCTGTGAGATGAATTAACAGAACACAGAGCAGTTTCTCAGAAAGCTTCTTTCCAGTTTTGAACGGAAGATATTTCCTTTTTCACCATAGCCCTCTATGGGCTTCCAAATATCCCTTTGCCAATTCCACAAGAACAGCCTTAGCGAAAGGCTTCTTGAAGGGAAAGATGTAAGTCTGTGAGATGAATTAACAGAACACAGAGCAGTTTCTCGAAAGCTTCTTTCCAGTTTTGAACGGAAGATATTTCCTTTTTCACCATAGCCCTCTATGGGCTTCCAAATATCCCTTTGCCAATTCCACAAGAACAGCCTTAGCGAAAGGCTTCTTGAAGGGAAAGATGTAACTCTGTGAGATGAATTAACAGAACACAGAGCAGTTTCTCAGAAAGCTTCTTTCCAGTTTTGAACGGAAGATATTTCCTTTTTCACCATAGCCCTCTATGGGCTTCCAAATATCCCTTTGCCAATTCCACAAGAACAGCCTTAGCGAAAGGCTTCTTGAAGGGAAAGATGTAACTCTGTGAGATGAATTAACAGAACACAGAGCAGTTTCTCAGAAAGCTTCTTTCCAGTTTTGAACGGAAGATATTTCCTTTTTCACCATAGCCCTCTATGGGCTTCCAAATATCCCTTTGCCAATTCCACAAGAACAGCCTTAGCGAAAGGCTTCTTGAAGGGAAAGATGTAACTCTGTGAGATGAATTAACAGAACACAGAGCAGTTTCTCAGAAAGCTTCTTTCCAGTTTTGAACGGAAGATATTTCCTTTTTCACCATAGCCCTCTATGGGCTTCCAAATATCCCTTTGCCAATTCCACAAGAACAGCCTTAGCGAAAGGCTTCTTGAAGGGAAAGATGTAACTCTGTGAGATGAATTAACAGAACACAGAGCAGTTTCTCAGAAAGCTTCTTTCCAGTTTTGAACGGAAGATATTTCCTTTTTCACCATAGCCCTCTATGGGCTTCCAAATATCCCTTTGCCAATTCCACAAGAACAGCCTTAGCGAAAGGCTTCTTGAAGGGAAAGAGGTAACTCTATGAGATGAATTAACAGAACACAGAGCAGTTTCTCAGAAAGCTTCTTTCCAGTTTTGAACGGAAGATATTTCCTTTTTCACCATAGCCCTCTATGGGCTTCCAAATATCCCTTTGCCAATTCAACAAGAACAGCCTTAGCGAAAGGCTTCTTGAAGGGAAAGATGTAACTCTGTGAGATGAATTAACAGAACACAGAGCAGTTTCTCAGAAAGCTTCTTTCCAGTTTTGAACGGAAGATATTTCCTTTTTCACCATAGCCCTCTATGGGCTTCCAAATATCCCTTTGCCAATTCCACCAGAACAGCCTTAGCGAAAGGCTTCTTGAAGGGAAAGATGTAACTCTGTGAGATGAATTAACAGAACACAGAGCAGTTTCTCAGAAAGCTTCTTTCCAGTTTTGAACGGAAGATATTTCCTTTTTCACCATAGCCCTCTATGGGCTTCCAAATATCCCTTTGCCAATTCCACAAGAACAGCCTTAGCGAAAGGCTTCTTGAAGGGAAAGATGTAACTCTGTGAGATGAATTAACAGAACACAGAGCAGTTTCTCAGAAAGCTTCTTTCCAGTTTTGAACGGAAGATATTTCCTTTTTCACCATAGCCCTCTATGGGCTTCCAAATATCCCTTTGCCAATTCCACAAGAACAGCCTTAGCGAAAGGCTTTTTGAAGGGAAAGATGTAACTCTGTGAGATGAATTAACAGAACACAGAGCAGTTTCTCAGAAAGCTTCTTTCCAGTTTTGAACGGAAGATATTTCCTTTTTCACCATAGCCCTCTATGGGCTTCCAAATATCCCTTTGCCAATTCCGCAAGAACAGCCTTAGCGAAAGGCTTCTTGAAGGGAAAGATGTAACTCTGTGAGATGAATTAACAGAACACTGAGCAGTTTCTCAGAAAGCTTCTTTCCAGTTTTGAACGGAAGATATTTCCTTTTTCACCATAGCCCTCTATGGGCTTCCAAATATCCCTTTGCCAATTCCACAAGAACAGCCTTAGCGAAAGGCTTCTTGAAGGGAAAGATGTAACTCTGTGAGATGAATTAACAGAACACAGAGCAGTTTCTCAGAAAGCTTCTTTCCAGTTTTGAACGGAAGATATTTCCTTTTTCACCATAGCCCTCTATGGGCTTCCAAATATCCCTTTGCCAATTCCACAAGAACAGCCTTAGCGAAAGGCTTCTTGAAGGGAAAGATGTAACTCTGTGAGATGAATTAACAGAACACAGAGCAGTTTCTCAGAAAGCTTCTTTCCAGTTTTGAACGGAAGATATTTCCTTTTTCACCATAGCCCTCTATGGGCTTCCAAATATCCCTTTGCCAATTCCACAAGAACAGCCTTAGCGAAAGGCTTCTTGAAGGGAAAGATGTAACTCTGTGAGATGAATTAACAGAACACAGAGCAGTTTCTCAGAAAGCTTCTTTCCAGTTTTGAACGGAAGATATTTCCTTTTTCACCATAGCCCTCTATGGGCTTCCAAATATCCCTTTGCCAATTCCACAAGAACAGCCTTAGCGAAAGGCTTCTTGAAGGGAAAGATGTCAGTCTGTGAGATGAATTAACAGAACACAGAGCAGTTTCTCAGAAAGCTTCTTTCCAGTTTTGAACGGAAGATATTTCCTTTTTCACCATAGCCCTCTATGGGCTTCCAAATATCCCTTTGCCAATTCCAGAAGAACAGCCTTAGCGAAAGGCTTCTTGAAGGGAAAGATGTAACTCTGTGAGATGAATTAGCCGAACACAGAGCAGTTTCTCAGAAAGCTTCTTTCCAGTTTTGAACGGAAGATATTTCCTTTTTCACCATAGCCCTCTATGGGCTTCCAAATATCCCTTTGCCAATTCCACAAGAACAGCCTTAGCGAAAGGCTTCTTGAAGGGAAAGATGTAACTCTGTGAGATGAATTAACAGAACACAGAGCAGTTTCTCAGAAAGCTTCTTTCCAGTTTTGAACGGAAGATATTTCCTTTTTCACCATAGCCCTCTAAGGGCTTCCAAATATCCCTTTGCCAATTCCACAAGAACAGCCTTAGCGAAAGGCTTCTTGAAGGGAAAGATGTAACTCTGTGAGATGAATTAACAGAACACAGAGCAGTTTCTCGAAAGCTTCTTTCCAGTTTTGAACGGAAGATATTTCCTTTTTCACCATAGCCCTCTATGGGCTTCCAAATATCCCTTTGCCAATTCCACAAGAACAGCCTTAGCGAAAGGCTTCTTGAAGGGAAAGATGTAACTCTGTGAGATGAATTAACAGAACACAGAGCAGTTTCTCAGAAAGCTTCTTTCCAGTTTTGAACGGAAGATATTTCCTTTTTCACCATAGCCCTCTATGGGCTTCCAAATATCCCTTTGCCAATTCCACAAGAACAGCCTTAGCGAAAGGCTTCTTGAAGGGAAAGATGTAACTCTGTGAGATGAATTAACAGAACACAGAGCAGTTTCTCAGAAAGCTTCTTTCCAGTTTTGAACGGAAGATATTTCCTTTTTCACCATAGCCCTCTATGGGCTTCCAAATATCCCTTTGCCAATTCCACAAGAACAGCCTTAGCGAAAGGCTTCTTGAAGGGAAAGATGTAACTCTGTGAGATGAATTAACAGAACACAGAGCAGTTTCTCAGAAAGCTTCTTTCCAGTTTTGAACGGAAGATATTTCCTTTTTCACCATAGCCCTCTATGGGCTTCCAAATATCCCTTTGCCAATTCCACAAGAACAGCCTTAGCGAAAGGCTTCTTGAAGGGAAAGATGTAACTCTGTGAGATGAATTAACAGAACACAGAGCAGTTTCTCAGAAAGCTTCTTTCCAGTTTTGAACGGAAGATATTTCCTTTTTCACCATAGCCCTCTATGGGCTTCCAAATATCCCTTTGCCAATTCCACAAGAACAGCCTTAGCGAAAGGCTTCTTGAAGGGAAAGATGTCAGTCTGTGAGATGAATTAACAGAACACAGAGCAGATTCTCAGAAAGCTTCTTTCCAGTTTTGAACGGAAGATATTTCCTTTTTCACCATAGCCCTCTATGGGCTTCCAAATATCCCTTTGCCAATTCCACAAGAACAGCCTTAGCGAAAGGCTTCTTGAAGGGAAAGATGTAACTCTGTGAGATGAATTAGCCGAACACAGAGCAGTTTCTCAGAAAGCTTCTTTCCAGTTTTGAACGGAAGATATTTCCTTTTTCACCATAGCCCTCTATGGGCTTCCAAATATCCCTTTGCCAATTCCACAAGAACAGCCTTAGCGAAAGGCTTCTTGAAGGGAAAGATGTAACTCTGTGAGATGAATTAACAGAACACAGAGCAGTTTCTCAGAAAGCTTCTTTCCAGTTTTGAACGGAAGATATTTCCTTTTTCACCATAGCCCTCTAAGGGCTTCCAAATATCCCTTTGCCAATTCCACAAGAACAGCCTTAGCGAAAGGCTTCTTGAAGGGAAAGATGTAACTCTGTGAGATGAATTAACAGAACACAGAGCAGTTTCTCGAAAGCTTCTTTCCAGTTTTGAACGGAAGATATTTCCTTTTTCACCATAGCCCTCTATGGGCTTCCAAATATCCCTTTGCCAATTCCACAAGAACAGCCTTAGCGAAAGGCTTCTTGAAGGGAAAGATGTAACTCTGTGAGATGAATTAACAGAACACAGAGCAGTTTCTCAGAAAGCTTCTTTCCAGTTTTGAACGGAAGATATTTCCTTTTTCACCATAGCCCTCTATGGGCTTCCAAATATCCCTTTGCCAATTCCACAAGAACAGCCTTAGCGAAAGGCTTCTTGAAGGGAAAGATGTAACTCTGTGAGATGAATTAACAGAACACAGAGCAGTTTCTCAGAAAGCTTCTTTCCAGTTTTGAACGGAAGATATTTCCTTTTTCACCATAGCCCTCTATGGGCTTCCAAATATCCCTTTGCCAATTCCACAAGAACAGCCTTAGCGAAAGGCTTCTTGAAGGGAAAGATGTAACTCTGTGAGATGAATTAACAGAACACAGAGCAGTTTCTCAGAAAGCTTCTTTCCAGTTTTGAACGGAAGATATTTCCTTTTTCACCATAGCCCTCTATGGGCTTCCAAATATCCCTTTGCCAATTCCACAAGAACAGCCTTAGCGAAAGGCTTCTTGAAGGGAAAGATGTAACTCTGTGAGATGAATTAACAGAACACAGAGCAGTTTCTCAGAAAGCTTCTTTCCAGTTTTGAACGGAAGATATTTCCTTTTTCACCATAGCCCTCTATGGGCTTCCAAATATCCCTTTGCCAATTCCACAAGAACAGCTTTAGCGAAAGGCTTCTTGAAGGGAAAGATGTAACTCTGTGAGATGAATTAACAGAACACAGAGCAGTTTCTCAGAAAGCTTCTTTCCAGTTTTGAACGGAAGATATTTCCTTTTTCACCATAGCCCTCTAAGGGCTTCCAAATATCCCTTTGCCAATTCCACAAGAACAGCCTTAGCGAAAGGCTTCTTGAAGGGAAAGATGTAAGTCTGTGAGATGAATTAACAGAACACAGAGCAGTTTCTCGAAAGCTTCTTTCCAGTTTTGAACGGAAGATATTTCCTTTTTCACCATAGCCCTCTATGGGCTTCCAAATATCCCTTTGCCAATTCCACAAGAACAGCCTTAGCGAAAGGCTTCTTGAAGGGAAAGATGTAACTCTGTGAGATGAATTAACAGAACACAGAGCAGTTTCTCAGAAAGCTTCTTTCCAGTTTTGAACGGAAGATATTTCCTTTTTCACCATAGCCCTCTATGGGCTTCCAAATATCCCTTTGCCAATTCCACAAGAACAGCCTTAGCGAAAGGCTTCTTGAAGGGAAAGATGTAACTCTGTGAGATGAATTAACAGAACACAGAGCAGTTTCTCAGAAAGCTTCTTTCCAGTTTTGAACGGAAGATATTTCCTTTTTCACCATAGCCCTCTATGGGCTTCCAAATATCCCTTTGCCAATTCCACAAGAACAGCCTTAGCGAAAGGCTTCTTGAAGGGAAAGATGTAACTCTGTGAGATGAATTAACAGAACACAGAGCAGTTTCTCAGAAAGCTTCTTTCCAGTTTTGAACGGAAGATATTTCCTTTTTCACCATAGCCCTCTATGGGCTTCCAAATATCCCTTTGCCAATTCCACAAGAACAGCCTTAGCGAAAGGCTTCTTGAAGGGAAAGATGTAACTCTGTGAGATGAATTAGCAGAACACAGAGCAGTTTCTCAGAAAGCTTCTTTCCAGTTTTGAACGGAAGATATTTCCTTTTTCACCATAGCCCTCTATGGGCTTCCAAATATCCCTTTGCCAATTCCACAAGAACAGCCTTAGCGAAAGGCTTCTTGAAGGGAAAGAGGTAACTCTATGAGATGAATTAACAGAACACAGAGCAGTTTCTCAGAAAGCTTCTTTCCAGTTTTGAACGGAAGATATTTCCTTTTTCACCATAGCCCTCTATGGGCTTCCAAATATCCCTTTGCCAATTCAACAAGAACAGCCTTAGCGAAAGGCTTCTTGAAGGGAAAGATGTAACTCTGTGAGATGAATTAACAGAACACAGAGCAGTTTCTCAGAAAGCTTCTTTCCAGTTTTGAACGGAAGATATTTCCTTTTTCACCATAGCCCTCTATGGGCTTCCAAATATCCCTTTGCCAATTCCACCAGAACAGCCTTAGCGAAAGGCTTCTTGAAGGGAAAGATGTAACTCTGTGAGATGAATTAACAGAACACAGAGCAGTTTCTCAGAAAGCTTCTTTCCAGTTTTGAACGGAAGATATTTCCTTTTTCACCATAGCCCTCTATGGGCTTCCAAATATCCCTTTGCCAATTCCACAAGAACAGCCTTAGCGAAAGGCTTCTTGAAGGGAAAGATGTAACTCTGTGAGATGAATTAACAGAACACAGAGCAGTTTCTCAGAAAGCTTCTTTCCAGTTTTGAACGGAAGATATTTCCTTTTTCACCATAGCCCTCTATGGGCTTCCAAATATCCCTTTGCCAATTCCACAAGAACAGCCTTAGCGAAAGGCTTCTTGAAGGGAAAGATGTAACTCTGTGAGATGAATTAACAGAACACAGAGCAGTTTGTCAGAAAGCTTCTTCCCAGTTTTGAACGGAAGATATTTCCTTTTTCACCATAGCCCTCTAT
This sequence comes from Chlorocebus sabaeus, assembly GCF_047675955.1. Lineage (NCBI taxonomy): Eukaryota > Metazoa > Chordata > Mammalia > Primates > Cercopithecidae > Chlorocebus > Chlorocebus sabaeus. Next base: position 174,562 of record NW_027327640.1, read on the forward strand.
GGGCTTCCAAATATCCCTTTGCCAATTCCACAAGAACAGCCTTAGCGAAAGGCTTCTTGAAGGGAAAAATGTAACTCTGTGAGATGAATTAACAGAACACAGAGCAGTTTCTCAGAAAGCTTCTTTCCAGTTTTAAACGGAAGATATTTCCTTTTTCACCATAGCCCTCTATGGGCTTCCAAATATCCCTTTGCCAATTCCACAAGAACAGCCTTAGCGAAAGGCTTCTTGAAGGGAAAGATGTAACTCTGTGACATGAATTAACAGAACACAGAGCAGTTTCTCAGAAAGCTTCTTTCCAGTTTTGAACGGAAGATATTTCCTTTTTCACCATAGCCCTCTATGGGCTTCCAAATATCCCTTTGCCAATTCCACAAGAACAGCCTTAGCGAAAGGCTTCTTGAAGGGAAAGATGTAACTCTGTGAGATGAATTAACAGAACACAGAGCAGTTTCTCAGAAAGCTTCTTTCCAGTTTTGAACGGAAGATATTTCCTTTTTCACCATAGCCCTCTATGGGCTTCCAAATATCCCTTTGCCAATTCCACAAGAACAGCCTTAGCGAAAGGCTTCTTGAAGGGAAAGATGTAACTCTGTGAGATGAATTAACAGAACACAGAGCAGTTTCTCAGAAAGCTTCTTTCCAGTTTTGAACGGAAGATATTTCCTTTTTCACCATAGCCCTCTATGGGCTTCCAAATATCCCTTTGCCAATTCCACAAGAACAGCCTTAGCGAAAGGCTTCTTGAAGGGAAAGATGTAACTCTGTGAGATGAATTAACAGAACACAGAGCAGTTTCTCAGAAAGCTTCTTTCCAGTTTTGAACGGAAGATATTTCCTTTTTCACCATAGCCCTCTATGGGCTTCCAAATATCCCTTTGCCAATTCCACAAGAACAGCCTTAGCGAAAGGCTTCTTGAAGGGAAAGATGTAACTCTGTGAGATGAATTAACAGAACACAGAGCAGTTTCTCTGAAAGCTTCTTTCCAGTTTTGAACGGAAGATATTTCCTTTTTCACCATAGCCCTCTATGGGCTTCCAAATATCCCTTTGCCAATTCCACAAGAACAGCCTTAGCGAAAGGCTTCTTGAAGGGAAAGATGTAACTCTGTGAGATGAATTAACAGAACACAGAGCAGTTTCTCAGAAAGCTTCTTTCCAGTTTTGAACGGAAGATATTTCCTTTTTCACCATAGCCCTCTATGGGCTTCCAAATATCCCTTTGCCAATTCCACAAGAACAGCCTTAGCGAAAGGCTTCTTGAAGGGAAAGATGTAACTCTGTGAGATGAATTAACAGAACACAGAGCAGTTTCTCAGAAAGCTTCTTTCCAGTTTTGAACGGAAGATATTTCCTTTTTCACCATAGCCCTCTATGGGATTCCAAATATCCCTTTGCCAATTCCACAAGAACAGCCTTAGCGAAAGGCTTCTTGAAGGGAAAGATGTAACTCTGTGAGATGAATTAACAGAACACTGAGCAGTTTCTCAGAAAGCTTCTTTCCAGTTTTGAACGGAAGATATTTCCTTTTTCACCATAGCCCTCTATGGGCTTCCAAATATCCCTTTGCCAATTCCACAAGAACAGCCTTAGCGAAAGGCTTCTTGAAGGGAAAGATGTAACTCTGTGAGATGAATTAACAGAACACAGAGCAGTTTCTCAGAAAGCTTCTTTCCAGTTTTGAACGGAAGATATTTCCTTTTTCACCATAGCCCTCTATGGGCTTCCAAATATCCCTTTGCCAATTCCACAAGAACAGCCTTAGCGAAAGGCTTCTTGAAGGGAAAGATGTAACTCTGTGAGATGAATTAGCCGAACACAGAGCAGTTTCTCAGAAAGCTTCTTTCCAGTTTTGAACGGAAGATATTTCCTTTTTCACCATAGCCCTCTATGGGCTTCCAAATATCCCTTTGCCAATTCCACAAGAACAGCCTTAGCGAAAGGCTTCTTGAAGGGAAAGATGTAACTCTGTGAGATGAATTAACAGAACACAGAGCAGTTTCTCAGAAAGCTTCTTTCCAGTTTTGAACGGAAGATATTTCCTTTTTCACCATAGCCCTCTATGGGCTTCCAAATATCCCTTTGCCAATTCCACAAGAACAGCCTTAGCGAAAGGCTTCTTGAAGGGAAAGATGTCACTCTGTGAGATGAATTAACAGAACACAGAGCAGTTTCTCAGAAAGCTTCTTTCCAGTTTTGAACGGAAGATATTTCCTTTTTCACCATAGCCCTCTATGGGCTTCCAAATATCCCTTTGCCAATTCCACAAGAACAGCCTTAGCGAAAGGCTTCTTGAAGGGAAAGATGTAACTCTGTGAGATGAATTAACAGAACACAGAGCAGTTTCTCGAAAGCTTCTTTCCAGTTTTGAACGGAAGATATTTCCTTTTTCACCATAGCCCTCTATGGGCTTCCAAATATCCCTTTGCCAATTCCACAAGAACAGCCTTAGCGAAAGGCTTCTTGAAGGGAAAGATGTAACTCTGTGAGATGAATTAACAGAACACAGAGCAGTTTCTCAGAAAGCTTCTTTCCAGTTTTGAACGGAAGATATTTCCTTTTTCACCATAGCCCTCTATGGGCTTCCAAATATCCCTTTGCCAATTCCACAAGAACAGCCTTAGCGAAAGGCTTCTTGAAGGGAAAGATGTAACTCTGTGAGATGAATTAACAGAACACAGAGCAGTTTCTCAGAAAGCTTCTTTCCAGTTTTGAACGGAAGATATTTCCTTTTTCACCATAGCCCTCTATGGGCTTCCAAATATCCCTTTGCCAATTCCACAAGAACAGCCTTAGCGAAAGGCTTCTTGAAGGGAAAGATGTAACTCTGTGAGATGAATTAACAGAACACAGAGCAGTTTCTCAGAAAGCTTCTTTCCAGTTTTGAACGGAAGATATTTCCTTTTTCACCATAGCCCTCTATGGGCTTCCAAATATCCCTTTGCCAATTCCACAAGAACAGCCTTAGCGAAAGGCTTCTTGAAGGGAAAGATGTAACTCTGTGAGATGAATTAACAGAACACAGAGCAGTTTCTCGAAAGCTTCTTTCCAGTTTTGAACGGAAGATATTTCCTTTTTCACCATAGCCCTCTATGGGCTTCCAAATATCCCTTTGCCAATTCCACAAGAACAGCCTTAGCGAAAGGCTTCTTGAAGGGAAAGATGTAACTCTGTGAGATGAATTAACAGAACACAGAGCAGTTTCTCAGAAAGCTTCTTTCCAGTTTTGAACGGAAGATATTTCCTTTTTCACCATAGCCCTCTATGGGCTTCCAAATATCCCTTTGCCAATTCCACAAGAACAGCCTTAGCGAAAGGCTTCTTGAAGGGAAAGATGTAACTCTGTGAGATGAATTAACAGAACACAGAGCAGTTTCTCAGAAAGCTTCTTTCCAGTTTTGAACGGAAGATATTTCCTTTTTCACCATAGCCCTCTATGGGCTTCCAAATATCCCTTTGCCAATTCCACAAGAACAGCCTTAGCGAAAGGCTTCTTGAAGGGAAAGATGTAACTCTGTGAGATGAATTAACAGAACACAGAGCAGTTTCTCAGAAAGCTTCTTTCCAGTTTTGAACGGAAGATATTTCCTTTTTCACCATAGCCCTCTATGGGCTTCCAAATATCCCTTTGCCAATTCCACAAGAACAGCCTTAGCGAAAGGCTTCTTGAAGGGAAAGATGTAACTCTGTGAGATGAATTAACAGAACACAGAGCAGTTTCTCAGAAAGCTTCTTTCCAGTTTTGAACGGAAGATATTTCCTTTTTCACCATAGCCCTCTATGGGCTTCCAAATATCCCTTTGCCAATTCCACAAGAACAGCCTTAGCGAAAGGCTTCTTGAAGGGAAAGATGTAACTCTGTGAGATGAATTAACAGAACACAGAGCAGTTTCTCTGAAAGCTTCTTTCCAGTTTTGAACGGAAGATATTTCCTTTTTCACCATAGCCCTCTATGGGCTTCCAAATATCCCTTTGCCAATTCCACAAGAACAGCCTTAGCGAAAGGCTTCTTGAAGGGAAAGATGTAACTCTGTGAGATGAATTAACAGAACACAGAGCAGTTTCTCAGAAAGCTTCTTTCCAGTTTTGAACGGAAGATATTTCCTTTTTCACCATAGCCCTCTATGGGCTTCCAAATATCCCTTTGCCAATTCCACAAGAACAGCCTTAGCGAAAGGCTTCTTGAAGGGAAAGATGTAACTCTGTGAGATGAATTAACAGAACACAGAGCAGTTTCTCAGAAAGCTTCTTTCCAGTTTTGAACGGAAGATATTTCCTTTTTCACCATAGCCCTCTATGGGCTTCCAAATATCCCTTTGCCAATTCCACAAGAACAGCCTTAGCGAAAGGCTTCTTGAAGGGAAAGATGTAACTCTGTGAGATGAATTAACAGAACACAGAGCAGTTTCTCAGAAAGCTTCTTTCCAGTTTTGAACGGAAGATATTTCCTTTTTCACCATAGCCCTCTATGGGCTTCCAAATATCCCTTTGCCAATTCCACAAGAACAGCCTTAGCGAAAGGCTTCTTGAAGGGAAAGATGTCACTCTGTGAGATGAATTAACAGAACACAGAGCAGTTTCTCAGAAAGCTTCTTTCCAGTTTTGAACGGAAGATATTTCCTTTTTCACCATAGCCCTCTATGGGCTTCCAAATATCCCTTTGCCAATTCCACAAGAACAGCCTTAGCGAAAGGCTTCTTGAAGGGAAAGATGTAACTCTGTGAGATGAATTAGCCGAACACAGAGCAGTTTCTCAGAAAGCTTCTTTCCAGTTTTGAACGGAAGATATTTCCTTTTTCACCATAGCCCTCTATGGGCTTCCAAATATCCCTTTGCCAATTCCACAAGAACAGCCTTAGCGAAAGGCTTCTTGAAGGGAAAGATGTAACTCTGTGAGATGAATTAACAGAACACAGAGCAGTTTCTCAGAAAGCTTCTTTCCAGTTTTGAACGGAAGATATTTCCTTTTTCACCATAGCCCTCTATGGGCTTCCAAATATCCCTTTGCCAATTCCACAAGAACAGCCTTAGCGAAAGGCTTCTTGAAGGGAAAGATGTAACTCTGTGAGATGAATTAACAGAACACAGAGCAGTTTCTCAGAAAGCTTCTTTCCAGTTTTGAACGGAAGATATTTCCTTTTTCACCATAGCCCTCTATGGGCTTCCAAATATCCCTTTGCCAATTCCACAAGAACAGCCTTAGCGCAAGGCTTCTTGAAGGGAAAGATGTAACTCTGTGAGATGAATTAGCCGAACACAGAGCAGTTTCTCAGAAAGCTTCTTTCCAGTTTTGAACGGAAGATATTTCCTTTTTCACCATAGCCCTCTATGGGCTTCCAAATATCCCTTTGCCAATTCCACAAGAACAGCCTTAGCGAAAGGCTTCTTGAAGGGAAAGATGTAACTCTGTGAGATGAATTAACAGAACACAGAGCAGTTTCTCAGAAAGCTTCTTTCCAGTTTTGAACGGAAGATATTTCCTTTTTAACCATAGCCCTCTATGGGCTTCCAAATCTCCCTTTGCCAATTCCACAAGAACAGCCTTAGCGAAAGGCTTCTTGAAGGGAAAGATGTAACTCTGTGAGATGAATTAACAGAACACTGAGCAGTTTCTCAGAAAGCCTCTTTCCAGTTTTGAACGGAAGATATTTCCTTTTTCACCATAGCCCTCTATGGGCTTCCAAATATCCCTTTGCCAATTCCACAAGAACAGCCTTAGCGAAAGGCTTCTTGAAGGGAAAGATATAACTCTGTGAGATGAATTAACAGAACACAGAGCAGTTTCTCAGAAAGCTTCTTTCCAGTTTTGAACGGAAGATATTTCCTTTTTCACCATAGCCCTCTATGGGCTTCCAAATATCCCTTTGCCAATTCCACAAGAACAGCCTTAGCGAAAGGCTTCTTGAAGGGAAAGATGTAACTCTGTGAGATGAATTAACAGAACACAGAGCAGTTTCTCAGAAAGCTTCTTTCCAGTTTTGAAAGGAAGATATTTCCTTTTTCACCATAGCCCTCTATGGGCTTCCAAATATCTCTTTGCCAATTCCACAAGAACAGCCTTAGCGAAAGGCTTCTTGAAGGGAAAGATGTAACTCTGTGAGATGAATTAACAGAACACAGAGCAGTTTCTCAGAAAGCTTCTTTCCAGTTTTGAACAGAAGATATTTCCTTTTTCACCATAGCCCTCTATGGGCTTCCAAATATCCCTTTGCGAATTCCACAAGAACAGCCTTAGCGAAAGGCTTCTTGAAGGGAAAGATATAACTCTGTGAGATGAATTAACAGAACACAGAGCAGTTTCTCAGAAAGATTCTTTCCAGTTTTGAACGGAAGATATTTCCTTTTTCACCATAGCCCTCTATGGGCTTCCAAATATCCCTTTGCCAATTCCACAAGAACAGCCTTAGCGAAAGGCTTCTTGAAGGGAAAGATGTAACTCTGTGAGATGAATTAACAGAACACAGAGCAGTTTCTCAGAAAGCTTCTTTCCAGTTTTGAACGGAAGATATTTCCTTTTTCACCATAGCCCTCTATGGGCTTCCAAATATCCCTTTGCCAATTCCACAAGAACAGCCTTAGCGAAAGGCTTCTTGAAGGGAAAGATGTAACTCTGTGAGATGAATTAACAGAACACAGAGCAGTTTCTCAGAAAGCTTCTTTCCAGTTTTGAACGGAAGATATTTCCTTTTTCACCATAGCCCTCTATGGGCTTCCAAATATCCCTTTGCCAATTCCACAAGAACAGCCTTAGCGAAAGGCTTCTTGAAGGGAAAGATGTAACTCTGTGAGATGAATTAACAGAACACAGAGCAGTTTCTCAGAAAGCTTCTTTCCAGTTTTGAACGGAAGATATTTCCTTTTTCACCATAGCCCTCTATGGGCTTCCAAATATCCCTTTGCCAATTCCACAAGAACAGCCTTAGCGAAAGGCTTCTTGAAGGGAAAGATGTAACTCTGTGAGATGAATTAACAGAACACAGAGCAGTTTCTCAGAAAGCTTCTTTCCAGTTTTGAACGGAAGATATTTCCTTTTTCACCATAGCCCTCTATGGGCTTCCAAATATCCCTTTGCCAATTCCACAAGAACAGCCTTAGCGAAAGGCTTCTTGAAGGGAAAGATGTAACTCTGTGAGATGAATTAACAGAACACAGAGCAGTTTCTCGAAAGCTTCTTTCCAGTTTTGAACAGAAGATATTTCCTTTTTCACCATAGCCCTCTATGGGCTTCCAAATATCCCTTTGCCAATTCCACAAGAACAGCCTTAGCGAAAGGCTTCTTGAAGGGAAAGATGTAACTCTGTGAGATGAATTAACAGAACACAGAGCAGTTTCTCAGAAAGCTTCTTTCCAGTTTTGAACGGAAGATATTTCCTTTTTCACCATAGCCCTCTATGGGCTTCCAAATATCCCTTTGCCAATTCCACAAGAACAGCCTTAGCGAAAGGCTTCTTGAAGGGAAAGATGTAACTCTGTGAGATGAATTAACAGAACACAGAGCAGTTTCTCAGAAAGCTTCTTTCCAGTTTTGAACGGAAGATATTTCCTTTTTCACCATAGCCCTCTATGGGCTTCCAAATATCCCTTTGCCAATTCCACAAGAACAGCCTTAGCGAAAGGCTTCTTGAAGGGAAAGATGTAACTCTGTGAGATGAATTAACAGAACACAGAGCAGTTTCTCAGAAAGCTTCTTTCCAGTTTTGAACGGAAGATATTTCCTTTTTCACCATAGCCCTCTATGGGCTTCCAAATATCCCTTTGCCAATTCCACAAGAACAGCCTTAGCGAAAGGCTTCTTGAAGGGAAAGATGTAACTCTGTGAGATGAATTAACAGAACACAGAGCAGTTTCTCAGAAAGCTTCTTTCCAGTTTTGAACGGAAGATATTTCCTTTTTCACCATAGCCCTCTATGGGCTTCCAAATATCCCTTTGCCAATTCCACAAGAACAGCCTTAGCGAAAGGCTTCTTGAAGGGAAAGATGTAACTCTGTGAGATGAATTAACAGAACACAGAGCAGTTTCTCAGAAAGCTTCTTTCCAGTTTTGAACGGAAGATATTTCCTTTTTCACCATAGCCCTCTATGGGCTTCCAAATATCCCTTTGCCAATTCCACAAGAACAGCCTTAGCGAAAGGCTTCTTGAAGGGAAAGATGTAACTCTGTGAGATGAATTAACAGAACACAGAGCAGTTTCTCAGAAAGCTTCTTTCCAGTTTTGAACGGAAGATATTTCCTTTTTCACCATAGCCCTCTATGGGCTTCCAAATATCCCTTTGCCAATTCCACAAGAACAGCCTTAGCGAAAGGCTTCTTGAAGGGAAAGATGTAACTCTGTGAGATGAATTAACAGAACACAGAGCAGTTTCTCGAAAGCTTCTTTCCAGTTTTGAACGGAAGATATTTCCTTTTTCACCATAGCCCTCTATGGGCTTCCAAATATCCCTTTGCCAATTCCACAAGAACAGCCTTAGCGAAAGGCTTCTTGAAGGGAAAGATGTAACTCTGTGAGATGAATTAACAGAACACAGAGCAGTTTCTCAGAAAGCTTCTTTCCAGTTTTGAACGGAAGATATTTCCTTTTTCACCATAGCCCTCTATGGGCTTCCAAATATCCCTTTGCCAATTCCACAAGAACAGCCTTAGCGAAAGGCTTCTTGAAGGGAAAGATGTAACTCTGTGAGATGAATTAACAGAACACAGAGCAGTTTCTCAGAAAGCTTCTTTCCAGTTTTGAACGGAAGATATTTCCTTTTTCACCATAGCCCTCTATGGGCTTCCAAATATCCCTTTGCCAATTCCACAAGAACAGCCTTAGCGAAAGGCTTCTTGAAGGGAAAGATGTAACTCTGTGAGATGAATTAACAGAACACAGAGCAGTTTCTCAGAAAGCTTCTTTCCAGTTTTGAACGGAAGATATTTCCTTTTTCACCATAGCCCTCTATGGGCTTCCAAATATCCCTTTGCCAATTCCACAAGAACAGCCTTAGCGAAAGGCTTCTTGAAGGGAAAGATGTAACTCTGTGAGATGAATTAACAGAACACAGAGCAGTTTCTCAGAAAGCTTCTTTCCAGTTTTGAACGGAAGATATTTCCTTTTTCACCATAGCCCTCTATGGGCTTCCAAATATCCCTTTGCCAATTCCACAAGAACAGCCTTAGCGAAAGGCTTCTTGAAGGGAAAGATGTAACTCTGTGAGATGAATTAACAGAACACAGAGCAGTTTCTCAGAAAGCTTCTTTCCAGTTTTGAACGGAAGATATTTCCTTTTTCACCATAGCCCTCTATGGGCTTCCAAATATCCCTTTGCCAATTCCACAAGAACAGCCTTAGCGAAAGGCTTCTTGAAGGGAAAGATGTAAGTCTGTGAGATGAAATAACAGAACACAGAGCAGTTTCTCAGAAAGCTTCTTTCCAGTTTTGAACGGAAGATATTTCCTTTTTCACCATAGCCCTCTATGGGCTTCCAAATATCCCTTTGCCAATTCCACAAGAACAGCCTTAGCGAAAGGCTTCTTGAAGGGAAAGATGTAACTCTGTGAGATGAATTAACAGAACACAGAGCAGTTTCTCAGAAAGCTTCTTTCCAGTTTTGAACGGAAGATATTTCCTTTTTCACCATAGCCCTCTATGGGCTTCCAAATATCCCTTTGCCAATTCCACAAGAACAGCCTTAGCGAAAGGCTTCTTGAAGGGAAAGATGTAACTCTGTGAGATGAATTAACAGAACACAGAGCAGTTTCTCAGAAAGCTTCTTTCCAGTTTTGAACGGAAGATATTTCCTTTTTCACCATAGCCCTCTATGGGCTTCCAAATATCCCTTTGCCAATTCCACAAGAACAGCCTTAGCGAAAGGCTTCTTGAAGGGAAAGATGTAACTCTGTGAGATGAATTAACAGAACACTGAGCAGTTTCTCAGAAAGACTCTTTCCAGTTTTGAACGGAAGATATTTCCTTTTTCACCATAGCCCTCTATGGGCTTCCAAATATCCCTTTGCCAATTCCACAAGAACAGCCTTAGCGAAAGGCTTCTTGAAGGGAAAGATATAACTCTGTGAGATGAATTAACAGAACACAGAGCAGTTTCTCAGAAAGCTTCTTTCCAGTTTTGAACGGAAGATATTTCCTTTTTCACCATAGCCCTCTATGGGCTTCCAAATATCCCTTTGCCAATTCCACAAGAACAGCCTTAGCGAAAGGCTTCTTGAAGGGAAAGATGTAACTCTGTGAGATGAATTAACAGAACACAGAGCAGTTTCTCAGAAAGCTTCTTTCCAGTTTTGAAAGGAAGATATTTCCTTTTTCACCATAGCCCTCTATGGGCTTCCAAATATCTCTTTGCCAATTCCACAAGAACAGCCTTAGCGAAAGGCTTCTTGAAGGGAAAGATGTAACTCTGTGAGATGAATTAACAGAACACAGAGCAGTTTCTCAGAAAGCTTCTTTCCAGTTTTGAACAGAAGATATTTCCTTTTTCACCATAGCCCTCTATGGGCTTCCAAATATCCCTTTGCGAATTCCACAAGAACAGCCTTAGCGAAAGGCTTCTTGAAGGGAAAGATATATCTCTGTGAGATGAATTAACAGAACACAGAGCAGTTTCTCAGAAAGCTTCTTTCCAGTTTTGAACGGAAGATATTTCCTTTTTCACCATAGCCCTCTATGGGCTTCCAAATATCCCTTGGCCAATTCCACAAGAACAGCCTTAGCGAAAGGCTTCTTGAAGGGAAAGATGTAACTCTGTGAGATGAATTAACAGAACACAGAGCAGTTTCTCAGAAAGCTTCTTTCCAGTTTTGAACGGAAGATATTTCCTTTTTCACCATAGCCCTCTATGGGCTTCCAAATATCCCTTTGCCAATTCCACAAGAACAGCCTTAGCGAAAGGCTTCTTGAAGGGAAAGATGTAACTCTGTGAGATGAATTAACAGAACACAGAGCAGTTTCTCAGAAAGCTTCTTTCCAGTTTTGAACGGAAGATATTTCCTTTTTCACCATAGCCCTCTATGGGCTTCCAAATATCCCTTTGCCAATTCCACAAGAACAGCCTTAGCGAAAGGCTTCTTGAAGGGAAAGATGTAACTCTGTGAGATGAATTAACAGAACACAGAGCAGTTTCTCAGAAAGCTTCTTTCCAGTTTTGAACGGAAGATATTTCCTTTTTCACCATAGCCCTCTATGGGCTTCCAAATATCCCTTTGCCAATTCCACAAGAACAGCCTTAGCGAAAGGCTTCTTGAAGGGAAAGATGTAACTCTGTGAGATGAATTAACAGAACACAGAGCAGTTTCTCAGAAAGCTTCTTTCCAGTTTTGAACGGAAGATATTTCCTTTTTCACCATAGCCCTCTATGGGCTTCCAAATATCCCTTTGCCAATTCCACAAGAACAGCCTTAGCGAAAGGCTTCTTGAAGGGAAAGATGTAACTCTGTGAGATGAATTAACAGAACACAGAGCAGTTTCTCAGAAAGCTTCTTTCCAGTTTTGAACGGAAGATATTTCCTTTTTCACCATAGCCCTCTATGGGCTTCCAAATATCCCTTTGCCAATTCCACAAGAACAGCCTTAGCGAAAGGCTTCTTGAAGGGAAAGATGTAACTCTGTGAGATGAATTAACAGAACACAGAGCAGTTTCTCGAAAGCTTCTTTCCAGTTTTGAACGGAAGATATTTCCTTTTTCACCATAGCCCTCTATGGGCTTCCAAATATCCCTTTGCCAATTCCACAAGAACAGCCTTAGCGAAAGGCTTCTTGAAGGGAAAGATGTAACTCTGTGAGATGAATTAACAGAACACAGAGCAGTTTCTCAGAAAGCTTCTTTCCAGTTTTGAACGGAAGATATTTCCTTTTTCACCATAGCCCTCTATGGGCTTCCAAATATCCCTTTGCCAATTCCACAAGAACAGCCTTAGCGAAAGGCTTCTTGAAGGGAAAGATATAACTCTGTGAGATGAATTAATAGAACACAGAGCAGTTTCTCAGAAAGCTTCTTTCCAGTTTTGAACGGAAGATATTTCCTTTTTCACCATAGCCCTCTATGGGCTTCCAAATATCCCTTTGCCAATTCCACAAGAACAGCCTTAGCGAAAGGCTTCTTGAAGGGAAAGATGTAACTCTGTGAGATGAATTAACAGAACACAGAGCAGTTTCTCAGAAAGCTTCTTTCCAGTCTTGAACGGAAGATATTTCCTTTTTCACCATAGCCCTCTATGGGCTTCCAAATATCCCTTTGCCAATTCCACAAGAACAGCCTTAGCGAAAGGCTTCTTGAAGGGAAAGATGTAACTCTGTGAGATGAATTAACAGAACACAGAGCAGTTTCTCAGAAAGCTTCTTTCCAGTTTTGAACGGAAGATATTTCCTTTTTCACCATAGCCCTCTATGGGCTTCCAAATATCCCTTTGCCAATTCCACAAGAACAGCCTTAGCGAAAGGCTTCTTGAAGGGAAAGATGTAACTCTGTGAGATGAATTAACAGAACACAGAGCAGTTTCTCAGAAAGCTTCTTTCCAGTTTTGAACGGAAGATATTTCCTTTTTCACCATAGCCCTCTATGGGCTTCCAAATATCCCTTTGCCAATTCCACAAGAACAGCCTTAGCGAAAGGCTTCTTGAAGGGAAAGATGTAAGTCTGTGAGATGAAATAACAGAACACAGAGCAGTTTCTCAGAAAGCTTCTTTCCAGTTTTGAACGGAAGATATTTCCTTTTTCACCATAGCCCTCTATGGGCTTCCAAATATCCCTTTGCCAATTCCACAAGAACAGCCTTAGCGAAAGGCTTCTTGAAGGGAAAGATGTAACTCTGTGAGATGAATTAACAGAACACAGAGCAGTTTCTCAGAAAGCTTCTTTCCAGTTTTGAACGGAAGATATTTCCTTTTTCACCATAGCCCTCTATGGGCTTCCAAATATCCCTTTGCCAATTCCACAAGAACAGCCTTAGCGAAAGGCTTCTTGAAGGGAAAGATGTAACTCTGTGAGATGAATTAACAGAACACAGAGCAGTTTCTCAGAAAGCTTCTTTCCAGTTTTGAAAGGAAGATATTTCCTTTTTCACCATAGCCCTGTATGGGCTTCCAAATATCCCTTTGCCAATTCCACAAGAACAGCCTTAGCGAAAGGCTTCTTGAAGGGAAAGATGTAACTCTGTGAGATGAATTAACAGAACACTGAGCAGTTTCTCAGAAAGCCTCTTTCCAGTTTTGAACGGAAGATATTTCCTTTTTCACCATAGCCCTCTATGGGCTTCCAAATATCCCTTTGCCAATTCCACAAGAACAGCCTTAGCGAAAGGCTTCTTGAAGGGAAAGATATAACTCTGTGAGATGAATTAACAGAACACAGAGCAGTTTCTCAGAAAGCTTCTTTCCAGTTTTGAACGGAAGATATTTCCTTTTTCACCATAGCCCTCTATGGGCTTCCAAATATCCCTTTGCCAATTCCACAAGAACAGCCTTAGCGAAAGGCTTCTTGAAGGGAAAGATGTAACTCTGTGAGATGAATTAACAGAACACAGAGCAGTTTCTCAGAAAGCTTCTTTCCAGTTTTGAACGGAAGATATTTCCTTTTTCACCATAGCCCTCTATGGGCTTCCAAATATCCCTTTGCCAATTCCACAAGAACAGCCTTAGCGAAAGGCTTCTTGAAGGGAAAGATGTAACTCTGTGAGATGAATTAACAGAACACTGAGCAGTTTCTCAGAAAGCCTCTTTCCAGTTTTGAACGGAAGATATTTCCTTTTTCACCATAGCCCTCTATGGGCTTCCAAATATCCCTTTGCCAATTCCACAAGAACAGCCTTAGCGAAAGGCTTCTTGAAGGGAAAGATGTAACTCTGTGAGATGAATTAGCAGAACACAGAGCAGTTTCTCAGAAAGCTTCTTTCCAGTTTTGAACGGAAGATATTTCCTTTTTCACCATAGCCCTCTATGGGCTTCCAAATATCCCTTTACCAATTCCACAAGAACAGCCTTAGCGAAAGGCTTCTTGAAGGGAAGATGTAAGTCTGTGAGATGAATTAACAGAACACAGAGCAGTTTCTCGAAAGCTTCTTTCCAGTTTTGAACGGAAGATATTTCCTTTTTCACCATAGCCCTCTATGGGCTTCCAAATATCCCTTTGCCAATTCCACAAGAACAGCCTTAGCGAAAGGCTTCTTGAAGGGAAAGATGTAACTCTGTGAGATGAATTAACAGAACACAGAGCAGTTTCTCAGAAAGCTTCTTTCCAGTTTTGAACGGAAGATATTTCCTTTTTCACCATAGCCCTCTATGGGCTTCCAAATATCCCTTTGCCAATTCCACAAGAACAGCCTTAGCGAAAGGCTTCTTGAAGGGAAAGATGTAACTCTGTGAGATGAATTAACAGAACACAGAGCAGTTTCTCAGAAAGCTTCTTTCCAGTTTTGAACGGAAGATATTTCCTTTTTCACCATAGCCCTCTATGGGCTTCCAAATATCCCTTTGCCAATTCCACCAGAACAGCCTTAGCGAAAGGCTTCTTGAAGGGAAAGATGTAACTCTGTGAGATGAATTAACAGAACACAGAGCAGTTTCTCAGAAAGCTTCTTTCCAGTTTTGAACGGAAGATATTTCCTTTTTCACCATAGCCCTCTATGGGCTTCCAAATATCCCTTTGCCAATTCCACAAGAACAGCCTTAGCGAAAGGCTTCTTGAAGGGAAAGATGTAACTCTGTGAGATGAATTAACAGAACACAGAGCAGTTTCTCAGAAAGCTTCTTTCCAGTTTTGAACGGAAGATATTTCCTTTTTCACCATAGCCCTCTATGGGCTTCCAAATATCCCTTTGCCAATTCCACAAGAACAGCCTTAGCGAAAGGCTTCTTGAAGGGAAAGATGTAACTCTGTGAGATGAATTAACAGAACACAGAGCAGTTTCTCAGAAAGCTTCTTTCCAGTTTTGAACGGAAGATATTTCCTTTTTCACCATAGCCCTCTATGGGCTTCCAAATATCCCTTTGCCAATTCCACAAGAACAGCCTTAGCGAAAGGCTTCTTGAAGGGAAAGATGTAACTCTGTGAGATGAATTAACAGAACACAGAGCAGTTTCTCAGAAAGCTTCTTTCCAGTTTTGAACGGAAGATATTTCCTTTTTCACCATAGCCCTCTATGGGCTTCCAAATATCCCTTTGCCAATTCCACAAGAACAGCCTTAGCGAAAGGCTTCTTGAAGGGAAAGATGTAACTCTGTGAGATGAATTAGCAGAACACAGAGCAGTTTCTCAGAAAGCTTCTTTCCAGTTTTGAACGGAAGATATTTCCTTTTTCACCATAGCCTTCTATGGGCTTCCAAATATCCCTTTGCCAATTCCACAAGAACAGCCTTAGCGAAAGGCTTCTTGAAGGGAAGATGTAAGTCTGTGAGATGAATTAAGAGAACACAGAGCAGTTTCTCGAAAGCTTCTTTCCAGTTTTGAACGGAAGATATTTCCTTTTTCACCATAGCCCTCTATGGGCTTCCAAATATCCCTTTGCCAATTCCACAAGAACAGCCTTAGCGAAAGGCTTCTTGAAGGGAAAGATGTCACTCTGTGAGATGAATTAACAGAACACAGAGCAGTTTCTCAGAAAGCTTCTTTCCAGTTTTGAACGGAAGATATTTCCTTTTTCACCATAGCCCTCTATGGGCTTCCAAATATCCCTTTGCCAATTCCACAAGAACAGCCTTAGCGAAAGGCTTCTTGAAGGGAAAGATGTAACTCTGTGAGATGAATTAACAGAACACAGAGCAGTTTCT
Source organism: Chlorocebus sabaeus (assembly GCF_047675955.1). Classification (NCBI taxonomy): domain Eukaryota; kingdom Metazoa; phylum Chordata; class Mammalia; order Primates; family Cercopithecidae; genus Chlorocebus; species Chlorocebus sabaeus. The sequence goes on from NW_027327640.1 coordinate 190,317, forward strand.
CAGAAAGCTTCTTTCCAGTTTTGAACGGAAGATATTTCCTTTTTCACCATAGCCCTCTATGGGCTTCCAAATATCCCTTTGCCAATTCCACAAGAACAGCCTTAGCGAAAGGCTTCTTGAAGGGAAAGATGTAACTCTGTGAGATGAATTAACAGAACACAGAGCAGTTTCTCAGAAAGCTTCTTTCCAGTTTTGAACGGAAGATATTTCCTTTTTCACCATAGCCCTCTATGGGCTTCCAAATATCCCTTTGCCAATTCCACAAGAACAGCCTTAGCGAAAGGCTTCTTGAAGGGAAAGATGTCACTCTGTGAGATGAATTAACAGAACACAGAGCAGTTTCTCAGAAAGCTTCTTTCCAGTTTTGAACGGAAGATATTTCCTTTTTCACCATAGCCCTCTATGGGCTTCCAAATATCCCTTTGCCAATTCCAAAGAACAGCCTTAGCGAAAGGCTTCTTGAAGGGAAAGATGTAACTCTGTGAGATGAATTAACAGAACACTGAGCAGTTTCTCAGAAAGCCTCTTTCCAGTTTTGAACGGAAGATATTTCCTTTTTCACCATAGCCCTCTATGGGCTTCCAAATATCCCTTTGCCAATTCCACAAGAACAGCCTTAGCGAAAGGCTTCTTGAAGGGAAAGATGTAACTCTGTGAGATGAATTAACAGAACACAGAGCAGTTTCTCAGAAAGCTTCTTTCCAGTTTTGAACGGAAGATATTTCCTTTTTCACCATAGCCCTCTATGGGCTTCCAAATATCCCTTTGCCAATTCCACAAGAACAGCCTTAGCGAAAGGCTTCTTGAAGGGAAAGATGTAACTCTGTGAGATGAATTAACAGAACACAGAGCAGTTTCTCAGAAAGCTTCTTTCCAGTTTTGAAAGGAAGATATTTCCTTTTTCACCATAGCCCTGTATGGGCTTCCAAATATCCCTTTGCCAATTCCACAAGAACAGCCTTAGCGAAAGGCTTCTTGAAGGGAAAGATGTAACTCTGTGAGATGAATTAACAGAACACTGAGCAGTTTCTCAGAAAGCCTCTTTCCAGTTTTGAACGGAAGATATTTCCTTTTTCACCATAGCCCTCTATGGGCTTCCAAATATCCCTTTGCCAATTCCACAAGAACAGCCTTAGCGAAAGGCTTCTTGAAGGGAAAGATATAACTCTGTGAGATGAATTAACAGAACACAGAGCAGTTTCTCAGAAAGCTTCTTTCCAGTTTTGAACGGAAGATATTTCCTTTTTCACCATAGCCCTCTATGGGCTTCCAAATATCCCTTTGCCAATTCCACAAGAACAGCCTTAGCGAAAGGCTTCTTGAAGGGAAAGATGTAACTCTGTGAGATGAATTAACAGAACACAGAGCAGTTTCTCAGAAAGCTTCTTTCCAGTTTTGAACGGAAGATATTTCCTTTTTCACCATAGCCCTCTATGGGCTTCCAAATATCCCTTTGCCAATTCCACAAGAACAGCCTTAGCGAAAGGCTTCTTGAAGGGAAAGATGTAACTCTGTGAGATGAATTAACAGAACACAGAGCAGTTTCTCAGAAAGCTTCTTTCCAGTTTTGAAAGGAAGATATTTCCTTTTTCACCATAGCCCTCTATGGGCTTCCAAATATCCCTTTGCCAATTCCACAAGAACAGCCTTAGCGAAAGGCTTCTTGAAGGGAAAGATGTAACTCTGTGAGATGAATTAACAGAACACTGAGCAGTTTCTCAGAAAGCCTCTTTCCAGTTTTGAACGGAAGATATTTCCTTTTTCACCATAGCCCTCTATGGGCTTCCAAATATCCCTTTGCCAATTCCACAAGAACAGCCTTAGCGAAAGGCTTCTTGAAGGGAAAGATGTAACTCTGTGAGATGAATTAGCAGAACACAGAGCAGTTTCTCAGAAAGCTTCTTTCCAGTTTTGAACGGAAGATATTTCCTTTTTCACCATAGCCCTCTATGGGCTTCCAAATATCCCTTTACCAATTCCACAAGAACAGCCTTAGCGAAAGGCTTCTTGAAGGGAAGATGTAAGTCTGTGAGATGAATTAACAGAACACAGAGCAGTTTCTCGAAAGCTTCTTTCCAGTTTTGAACGGAAGATATTTCCTTTTTCACCATAGCCCTCTATGGGCTTCCAAATATCCCTTTGCCAATTCCACAAGAACAGCCTTAGCGAAAGGCTTCTTGAAGGGAAAGATGTAACTCTGTGAGATGAATTAACAGAACACAGAGCAGTTTCTCAGAAAGCTTCTTTCCAGTTTTGAACGGAAGATATTTCCTTTTTCACCATAGCCCTCTATGGGCTTCCAAATATCCCTTTGCCAATTCCACAAGAACAGCCTTAGCGAAAGGCTTCTTGAAGGGAAAGATGTAACTCTGTGAGATGAATTAACAGAACACAGAGCAGTTTCTCAGAAAGCTTCTTTCCAGTTTTGAACGGAAGATATTTCCTTTTTCACCATAGCCCTCTATGGGCTTCCAAATATCCCTTTGCCAATTCCACCAGAACAGCCTTAGCGAAAGGCTTCTTGAAGGGAAAGATGTAACTCTGTGAGATGAATTAACAGAACACAGAGCAGTTTCTCAGAAAGCTTCTTTCCAGTTTTGAACGGAAGATATTTCCTTTTTCACCATAGCCCTCTATGGGCTTCCAAATATCCCTTTGCCAATTCCACAAGAACAGCCTTAGCGAAAGGCTTCTTGAAGGGAAAGATGTAACTCTGTGAGATGAATTAACAGAACACAGAGCAGTTTCTCAGAAAGCTTCTTTCCAGTTTTGAACGGAAGATATTTCCTTTTTCACCATAGCCCTCTATGGGCTTCCAAATATCCCTTTGCCAATTCCACAAGAACAGCCTTAGCGAAAGGCTTCTTGAAGGGAAAGATGTAACTCTGTGAGATGAATTAACAGAACACAGAGCAGTTTCTCAGAAAGCTTCTTTCCAGTTTTGAACGGAAGATATTTCCTTTTTCACCATAGCCCTCTATGGGCTTCCAAATATCCCTTTGCCAATTCCACAAGAACAGCCTTAGCGAAAGGCTTCTTGAAGGGAAAGATGTAACTCTGTGAGATGAATTAACAGAACACAGAGCAGTTTCTCAGAAAGCTTCTTTCCAGTTTTGAACGGAAGATATTTCCTTTTTCACCATAGCCCTCTATGGGCTTCCAAATATCCCTTTGCCAATTCCACAAGAACAGCCTTAGCGAAAGGCTTCTTGAAGGGAAAGATGTAACTCTGTGAGATGAATTAGCAGAACACAGAGCAGTTTCTCAGAAAGCTTCTTTCCAGTTTTGAACGGAAGATATTTCCTTTTTCACCATAGCCTTCTATGGGCTTCCAAATATCCCTTTGCCAATTCCACAAGAACAGCCTTAGCGAAAGGCTTCTTGAAGGGAAGATGTAAGTCTGTGAGATGAATTAAGAGAACACAGAGCAGTTTCTCGAAAGCTTCTTTCCAGTTTTGAACGGAAGATATTTCCTTTTTCACCATAGCCCTCTATGGGCTTCCAAATATCCCTTTGCCAATTCCACAAGAACAGCCTTAGCGAAAGGCTTCTTGAAGGGAAAGATGTCACTCTGTGAGATGAATTAACAGAACACAGAGCAGTTTCTCAGAAAGCTTCTTTCCAGTTTTGAACGGAAGATATTTCCTTTTTCACCATAGCCCTCTATGGGCTTCCAAATATCCCTTTGCCAATTCCACAAGAACAGCCTTAGCGAAAGGCTTCTTGAAGGGAAAGATGTAACTCTGTGAGATGAATTAACAGAACACAGAGCAGTTTCTCAGAAAGCTTCTTTCCAGTTTTGAACGGAAGATATTTCCTTTTTCACCATAGCCCTCTATGGGCTTCCAAATATCCCTTTGCCAATTCCACAAGAACAGCCTTAGCGAAAGGCTTCTTGAAGGGAAAGATGTAACTCTGTGAGATGAATTAACAGAACACAGAGCAGTTTCTCAGAAAGCTTCTTTCCAGTTTTGAACGGAAGATATTTCCTTTTTCACCATAGCCCTCTATGGGCTTCCAAATATCCCTTTGCCAATTCCACAAGAACAGCCTTAGCGAAAGGCTTCTTGAAGGGAAAGATGTAACTCTGTGAGATGAATTAACAGAACACAGAGCAGTTTCTCAGAAAGCTTCTTTCCAGTTTTGAACGGAAGATATTTCCTTTTTCACCATAGCCCTCTATGGGCTTCCAAATATCCCTTTGCCAATTCCAAAGAACAGCCTTAGCGAAAGGCTTCTTGAAGGGAAAGATGTAACTCTGTGAGATGAATTAACAGAACACTGAGCAGTTTCTCAGAAAGCCTCTTTCCAGTTTTGAACGGAAGATATTTCCTTTTTCACCATAGCCCTCTATGGGCTTCCAAATATCCCTTTGCCAATTCCACAAGAACAGCCTTAGCGAAAGGCTTCTTGAAGGGAAAGATGTAACTCTGTGAGATGAATTAACAGAACACAGAGCAGTTTCTCAGAAAGCTTCTTTCCAGTTTTGAACGGAAGATATTTCCTTTTTCACCATAGCCCTCTATGGGCTTCCAAATATCCCTTTGCCAATTCCACAAGAACAGCCTTAGCGAAAGGCTTCTTGAAGGGAAAGATGTAACTCTGTGAGATGAATTAACAGATCACAGAGCAGTTTCTCAGAAAGCTTCTTTCCAGTTTTGAAAGGAAGATATTTCCTTTTTCACCATAGCCCTCTATGGGCTTCCAAATATCTCTTTGCCAATTCCACAAGAACAGCCTTAGCGAAAGGCTTCTTGAAGGGAAAGATGTAACTCTGTGAGATGAATTAACAGAACACAGAGCAGTTTCTCAGAAAGCTTCTTTCCAGTTTTGAACAGAAGATATTTCCTTTTTCACCATAGCCCTCTATGGGCTTCCAAATATCCCTTTGCGAATTCCACAAGAACAGCCTTAGCGAAAGGCTTCTTGAAGGGAAAGATATAACTCTGTGAGATGAATTAACAGAACACAGAGCAGTTTCTCAGAAAGCTTCTTTCCAGTTTTGAACGGAAGATATTTCCTTTTTCACCATAGCCCTCTATGGGCTTCCAAATATCCCTTTGCCAATTCCACAAGAACAGCCTTAGCGAAAGGCTTCTTGAAGGGAAAGATGTAACTCTGTGAGATGAATTAACAGAACACAGAGCAGTTTCTCAGAAAGCTTCTTTCCAGTTTTGAACGGAAGATATTTCCTTTTTCACCATAGCCCTCTATGGGCTTCCAAATATCCCTTTGCCAATTCCACAAGAACAGCCTTAGCGAAAGGCTTCTTGAAGGGAAAGATGTAACTCTGTGAGATGAATTAACAGAACACAGAGCAGTTTCTCAGAAAGCTTCTTTCCAGTTTTGAACGGAAGATATTTCCTTTTTCACCATAGCCCTCTATGGGCTTCCAAATATCCCTTTGCCAATTCCACAAGAACAGCCTTAGCGAAAGGCTTCTTGAAGGGAAAGATGTAACTCTGTGAGATGAATTAACAGAACACAGAGCAGTTTCTCAGAAAGCTTCTTTCCAGTTTTGAACGGAAGATATTTCCTTTTTCACCATAGCCCTCTATGGGCTTCCAAATATCCCTTTGCCAATTCCACAAGAACAGCCTTAGCGAAAGGCTTCTTGAAGGGAAAGATGTAACTCTGTGAGATGAATTAACAGAACACAGAGCAGTTTCTCAGAAAGCTTCTTTCCAGTTTTGAACGGAAGATATTTCCTTTTTCACCATAGCCCTCTATGGGCTTCCAAATATCCCTTTGCCAATTCCACAAGAACAGCCTTAGCGAAAGGCTTCTTGAAGGGAAAGATGTAACTCTGTGAGATGAATTAACAGAACACAGAGCAGTTTCTCAGAAAGCTTCTTTCCAGTTTTGAACGGAAGATATTTCCTTTTTCACCATAGCCCTCTATGGGCTTCCAAATATCCCTTTGCCAATTCCACAAGAACAGCCTTAGCGAAAGGCTTCTTGAAGGGAAAGATGTAACTCTGTGAGATGAATTAACAGAACACAGAGCAGTTTCTCAGAAAGCTTCTTTCCAGTTTTGAACGGAAGATATTTCCTTTTTCACCATAGCCCTCTATGGGCTTCCAAATATCCCTTTGCCAATTCCACAAGAACAGCCTTAGCGAAAGGCTTCTTGAAGGGAAAGATGTAAGTCTGTGAGATGAATTAACAGAACACAGAGCAGTTTCTCGAAAGCTTCTTTCCAGTTTTGAACGGAAGATATTTCCTTTTTCACCATAGCCCTCTATGGGCTTCCAAATATCCCTTTGCCAATTCCACAAGAACAGCCTTAGCGAAAGGCTTCTTGAAGGGAAAGATGTAACTCTGTGAGATGAATTAACAGAACACAGAGCAGTTTCTCAGAAAGCTTCTTTCCAGTTTTGAACGGAAGATATTTCCTTTTTCACCATAGCCCTCTATGGGCTTCAAAATATCCCTTTGCCAATTCCACAAGAACAGCCTTAGCGAAAGGCTTCTTGAAGGGAAAGATGTAACTCTGTGAGATGAATTAACAGAACACAGAGCAGTTTCTCAGAAAGCTTCTTTCCAGTTTTGAACGGAAGATATTTCCTTTTTCACCATAGCCCTCTATGGGCTTCCAAATATCCCTTTGCCAATTCCACAAGAACAGCCTTAGCGAAAGGCTTCTTGAAGGGAAAGATGTAACTCTGTGAGATGAATTAACAGAACACAGAGCAGTTTCTCAGAAAGCTTCTTTCCAGTTTTGAACGGAAGATATTTCCTTTTTCACCATAGCCCTCTATGGGCTTCCAAATATCCCTTTGCGAATTCCACAAGAACAGCCTTAGCGAAAGGCTTCTTGAAGGGAAAGATGTAACTCTGTGAGATGAATTAACAGAACACAGAACAGTTTCTCAGAAAGCTTCTTTCCAGTTTTGAACGGAAGATATTTCCTTTTTCACCATAGCCCTCTATGGGCTTCCAAATATCCCTTTGCCAATTCCACAAGAACAGCCTTAGCGAAAGGCTTCTTGAAGGGAAAGATGTAACTCTGTGAGATGAATTAACAGAACACAGAGCAGTTTCTCAGAAAGCTTCTTTCCAGTTTTGAACGGAAGATATTTCCTTTTTCACCATAGCCCTCTATGGGATTCCAAATATCCCTTTGCCAATTCCACAAGAGCAGCCTTAGCGAAAGGCTTCTTGAAGGGAAAGATGTAACACTGTGAGATGAATTAACAGAACACAGAGCAGTTTCTCAGAAAGCTTCTTTCCAGTTTTGAACGGAAGATATTTCCTTTTTCACCATAGCCCTCTATGGGCTTCCAAATATCGCTTTGCCAATTCCACAAGAACAGCCTTAGCGAAAGGCTTCTTGAAGGGAAAGATGTAACTCTGTGAGATGAATTAACAGAACACAGAGCAGTTTCTCAGAAAGCTTCTTTCCAGTTTTGAACGGAAGATATTTCCTTTTTCACCATAGCCCTCTATGGGCTTCCAAATATCCCTTTGCCAATTCCACAAGAACAGCCTTAGCGAAAGGCTTCTTGAAGGGAAAGATGTAAGTCTGTGAGATGAATTAACAGAACACAGAGCAGTTTCTCAGAAAGCTTCTTTCCAGTTTTGAACGGAAGATATTTCCTTTTTCACCATAGCCCTCTATGGGCTTCCAAATATCCCTTTGCCAATTCCACCAGAACAGCCTTAGCGAAAGGCTTCTTGAAGGGAAAGATGTAACTCTGTGAGATGAATTAACAGAACACAGAGCAGTTTCTCAGAAAGCTTCTTTCCAGTTTTGAACGGAAGATATTTCCTTTTTCACCATAGCCCTCTATGGGCTTCCAAATATCCCTTTGCCAATTCCACAAGAACAGCCTTAGCGAAAGGCTTCTTGAAGGGAAAGATGTAACTCTGTGAGATGAATTAACAGAACACAGAGCAGTTTCTCAGAAAGCTTCTTTCCAGTTTTGAACGGAAGATATTTCCTTTTTCACCATAGCCCTCTATGGGCTTCCAAATATCCCTTTGCCAATTCCACAAGAACAGCCTTAGCGAAAGGCTTCTTGAAGGGAAAGATGTAACTCTGTGAGATGAATTAACAGAACACAGAGCAGTTTCTCAGAAAGCTTCTTTCCAGTTTTGAACGGAAGATATTTCCTTTTTCACCATAGCCCTCTATGGGCTTCCAAATATCCCTTTGCCAATTCCACAAGAACAGCCTTAGCGAAAGGCTTCTTGAAGGGAAAGATGTAACTCTGTGAGATGAATTAACAGAACACAGAGCAGTTTCTCAGAAAGCTTCTTTCCAGTTTTGAACGGAAGATATTTCCTTTTTCACCATAGCCCTCTATGGGCTTCCAAATATCCCTTTGCCAATTCCACAAGAACAGCCTTAGCGAAAGGCTTCTTGAAGGGAAAGATGTAACTCTGTGAGATGAATTAACAGAACACAGAGCAGTTTCTCAGAAAGCTTCTTTCCAGTTTTGAACGGAAGATATTTCCTTTTTCACCATAGCCCTCTATGGGCTTCCAAATATCCCTTTGCCAATTCCACAAGAACAGCCTTAGCGAAAGGCTTCTTGAAGGGAAAAATGTAACTCTGTGAGATGAATTAACAGAACACAGAGCAGTTTCTCAGAAAGCTTCTTTCCAGTTTTAAACGGAAGATATTTCCTTTTTCACCATAGCCCTCTATGGGCTTCCAAATATCCCTTTGCCAATTCCACAAGAACAGCCTTAGCGAAAGGCTTCTTGAAGGGAAAGATGTAACTCTGTGAGATGAATTAACAGAACACAGAGCAGTTTCTCAGAAAGCTTCTTTCCAGTTTTGAACGGAAGATATTTCCTTTTTCACCATAGCCCTCTATGGGCTTCCAAATATCCCTTTGCCAATTCCACAAGAACAGCCTTAGCGAAAGGCTTCTTGAAGGGAAAGATGTAACTCTGTGAGATGAATTAACAGAACACAGAGCAGTTTCTCAGAAAGCTTCTTTCCAGTTTTGAACGGAAGATATTTCCTTTTTCACCATAGCCCTCTATGGGCTTCCAAATATCGCTTTGCCAATTCCACAAGAACAGCCTTAGCGAAAGGCTTCTTGAAGGGAAAGATGTAACTCTGTGAGATGAATTAACAGAACACAGAGCAGTTTCTCAGAAAGCTTCTTTCCAGTTTTGAACGGAAGATATTTCCTTTTTCACCATAGCCCTCTATGGGCTTCCAAATATCCCTTTGCCAATTCCACAAGAACAGCCTTAGCGAAAGGCTTCTTGAAGGGAAAGATGTAAGTCTGTGAGATGAATTAACAGAACACAGAGCAGTTTCTCAGAAAGCTTCTTTCCAGTTTTGAACGGAAGATATTTCCTTTTTCACCATAGCCCTCTATGGGCTTCCAAATATCCCTTTGCCAATTCCACCAGAACAGCCTTAGCGAAAGGCTTCTTGAAGGGAAAGATGTAACTCTGTGAGATGAATTAACAGAACACAGAGCAGTTTCTCAGAAAGCTTCTTTCCAGTTTTGAACGGAAGATATTTCCTTTTTCACCATAGCCCTCTATGGGCTTCCAAATATCCCTTTGCCAATTCCACAAGAACAGCCTTAGCGAAAGGCTTCTTGAAGGGAAAGATGTAACTCTGTGAGATGAATTAACAGAACACAGAGCAGTTTCTCAGAAAGCTTCTTTCCAGTTTTGAACGGAAGATATTTCCTTTTTCACCATAGCCCTCTATGGGCTTCCAAATATCCCTTTGCCAATTCCACAAGAACAGCCTTAGCGAAAGGCTTCTTGAAGGGAAAGATGTAACTCTGTGAGATGAATTAACAGAACACAGAGCAGTTTCTCAGAAAGCTTCTTTCCAGTTTTGAACGGAAGATATTTCCTTTTTCACCATAGCCCTCTATGGGCTTCCAAATATCCCTTTGCCAATTCCACAAGAACAGCCTTAGCGAAAGGCTTCTTGAAGGGAAAGATGTAACTCTGTGAGATGAATTAACAGAACACAGAGCAGTTTCTCAGAAAGCTTCTTTCCAGTTTTGAACGGAAGATATTTCCTTTTTCACCATAGCCCTCTATGGGCTTCCAAATATCCCTTTGCCAATTCCACAAGAACAGCCTTAGCGAAAGGCTTCTTGAAGGGAAAGATGTAACTCTGTGAGATGAATTAACAGAACACAGAGCAGTTTCTCAGAAAGCTTCTTTCCAGTTTTGAACGGAAGATATTTCCTTTTTCACCATAGCCCTCTATGGGCTTCCAAATATCCCTTTGCCAATTCCACAAGAACAGCCTTAGCGAAAGGCTTCTTGAAGGGAAAAATGTAACTCTGTGAGATGAATTAACAGAACACAGAGCAGTTTCTCAGAAAGCTTCTTTCCAGTTTTAAACGGAAGATATTTCCTTTTTCACCATAGCCCTCTATGGGCTTCCAAATATCCCTTTGCCAATTCCACAAGAACAGCCTTAGCGAAAGGCTTCTTGAAGGGAAAGATGTAACTCTGTGAGATGAATTAACAGAACACAGAGCAGTTTCTCAGAAAGCTTCTTTCCAGTTTTGAACGGAAGATATTTCCTTTTTCACCATAGCCCTCTATGGGCTTCCAAATATCCCTTTGCCAATTCCACAAGAACAGCCTTAGCGAAAGGCTTCTTGAAGGGAAAGATGTAACTCTGTGAGATGAATTAACAGAACACAGAGCAGTTTCTCAGAAAGCTTCTTTCCAGTTTTGAACGGAAGATATTTCCTTTTTCACCATAGCCCTCTATGGGCTTCCAAATATCCCTTTGCCAATTCCACAAGAACAGCCTTAGCGAAAGGCTTCTTGAAGGGAAAGATGTAACTCTGTGAGATGAATTAACAGAACACAGAGCAGTTTCTCAGAAAGCTTCTTTCCAGTTTTGAACGGAAGATATTTCCTTTTTCACCATAGCCCTCTATGGGCTTCCAAATATCCCTTTGCCAATTCCACAAGAACAGCCTTAGCGAAAGGCTTCTTGAAGGGAAAGATGTAACTCTGTGAGATGAATTAACAGAACACAGAGCAGTTTCTCAGAAAGCTTCTTTCCAGTTTTGAACGGAAGATATTTCCTTTTTCACCATAGCCCACTATGGGCTTCCAAATATCCCTTTGCCAATTCCACAAGAACAGCCTTAGCGAAAGGCTTCTTGAAGGGAAAGATGTAACTCTGTGAGATGAATTAATAGAACACAGAGCAGTTTCTCAGAAAGCTTCTTTCCAGTTTTGAACGGAAGATATTTCCTTTTTCACCATAGCCCTCTATGGGCTTCCAAATATCCCTTTTCCAATTCCACAAGAACAGCCTTAGCGAAAGGCTTCTTGAAGGGAAAGATGTAACTCTGTGAGATGAATTAACAGAACACAGAGCAGTTTCTCAGAAAGCTTCTTTCCAGTTTTGAACGGAAGATATTTCCTTTTTCACCATAGCCCTCTATGGGCTTCCAAATATCCCTTTGCCAATTCCACAAGAACAGCCTTAGCGAAAGGCTTCTTGAAGGGAAAGATGTAACTCTGTGAGATGAATTAACAGAACACAGAGCAGTTTCTCAGAAAGCTTCTTTCCAGTTTTGAACGGAAGATATTTCCTTTTTCACCATAGCCCTCTATGGGCTTCCAAATATCCCTTTGCCAATTCCACAAGAACAGCCTTAGCGAAAGGCTTCTTGAAGGGAAAGATGTAACTCTGTGAGATGAATTAACAGAACACAGAGCAGTTTCTCAGAAAGCTTCTTTCCAGTTTTGAACGGAAGATATTTCCTTTTTCACCATAGCCCTCTATGGGCTTCCAAATATCCCTTTGCCAATTCCACAAGAACAGCCTTAGCGAAAGGCTTCTTGAAGGGAAAGATGTAACTCTGTGAGATGAATTAACAGAACACAGAGCAGTTTCTCAGAAAGCTTCTTTCCAGTTTTGAACGGAAGATATTTCCTTTTTCACCATAGCCCTCTATGGGCTTCCAAATATCCCTTTGCCAATTCCACAAGAACAGCCTTAGCGAAAGGCTTCTTGAAGGGAAAGATGTAACTCTGTGAGATGAATTAACAGAACACAGAGCAGTTTCTCAGAAAGCTTCTTTCCAGTTTTGAACGGAAGATATTTCCTTTTTCACCATAGCCCTCTATGGGCTTCCAAATATCCCTTTGCCAATTCCACAAGAACAGCCTTAGCGAAAGGCTTCTTGAAGGGAAAGATGTAACTCTGTGAGATGAATTAACAGAACACAGAGCAGTTTCTCAGAAAGCTTCTTTCCAGTTTTGAACGGAAGATATTTCCTTTTTCACCATAGCCCTCTATGGGCTTCCAAATATCCCTTTGCCAATTCCACAAGAACAGCCTTAGCGAAAGGCTTCTTGAAGGGAAAGATGTAAGTCTGTGAGATGAATTAACAGAACACAGAGCAGTTTCTCAGAAAGCTTCTTTCCAGTTTTGAACGGAAGATATTTCCTTTTTCACCATAGCCCTCTATGGGCTTCCAAATATCCCTTTGCCAATTCCACAAGAACAGCCTTAGCGAAAGGCTTCTTGAAGGGAAAGATGTAACTCTGTGAGATGAATTAACAGAACACAGAGCAGTTTCTCAGAAAGCTTCTTTCCAGTTTTGAACGGAAGATATTTCCTTTTTCACCATAGCCCTCTATGGGCTTCCAAATATCCCTTTGCCAATTCCACAAGAACAGCCTTAGCGAAAGGCTTCTTGAAGGGAAAGATGTAACTCTGTGAGATGAATTAACAGAACACAGAGCAGTTTCTCAGAAAGCTTCTTTCCAGTTTTGAACGGAAGATATTTCCTTTTTCACCATAGCCCTCTATGGGCTTCCAAATATCCCTTTGCCAATTCCACAAGAACAGCCTTAGCGAAAGGCTTCTTGAAGGGAAAGATGTAACTCTGTGAGATGAATTAACAGAACACAGAGCAGTTTCTCAGAAAGCTTCTTTCCAGTTTTGAACGGAAGATATTTCCTTTTTCACCATAGCCCTCTATGGGCTTCCAAATATCCCTTTGCCAATTCCACAAGAACAGCCTTAGCGAAAGGCTTCTTGAAGGGAAAGATGTAACTCTGTGAGATGAATTAACAGAACACAGAGCAGTTTCTCAGAAAGCTTCTTTCCAGTTTTGAACGGAAGATATTTCCTTTTTCACCATAGCCCTCTATGGGCTTCCAAATATCCCTTTGCCAATTCCACAAGAACAGCCTTAGCGAAAGGCTTCTTGAAGGGAAAGATGTAACTCTGTGAGATGAATTAACAGAACACAGAGCAGTTTCTCAGAAAGCTTCTTTCCAGTTTTGAACGGAAGATATTTCCTTTTTCACCATAGCCCTCTATGGGCTTCCAAATATCCCTTTGCCAATTCCACAAGAACAGCCTTAGCGAAAGGCTTCTTGAAGGGAAAGATGTAACTCTGTGAGATGAATTAACAGAACACAGAGCAGTTTCTCAGAAAGCTTCTTTCCAGTTTTGAACGGAAGATATTTCCTTTTTCACCATAGCCCTCTATGGGCTTCCAAATATCCCTTTGCCAATTCCACAAGAACAGCCTTAGCGAAAGGCTTCTTGAAGGGAAAGATGTAACTCTGTGAGATGAATTAACAGAACACAGAGCAGTTTCTCAGAAAGCTTCTTTCCAGTTTTGAACGGAAGATATTTCCTTTTTCACCATAGCCCTCTATGGGCTTCCAAATATCCCTTTGCCAATTCCACAAGAACAGCCTTAGCGAAAGGCTTCTTGAAGGGAAAGATGTAACTCTGTGAGATGAATTAACAGAACACAGAGCAGTTTCTCAGAAAGCTTCTTTCCAGTTTTGAACGGAAGATATTTCCTTTTTCACCATAGCCCTCTATGGGCTTCCAAATATCCCTTTGCCAATTCCACAAGAACAGCCTTAGCGAAAGGCTTCTTGAAGGGAAAGATGTAACTCTGTGAGATGAATTAACAGAACACAGAGCAGTTTCTCAGAAAGCTTCTTTCCAGTTTTGAACGGAAGATATTTCCTTTTTCACCATAGCCCTCTATGGGCTTCCAAATATCCCTTTGCCAATTCCACAAGAACAGCCTTAGCGAAAGGCTTCTTGAAGGGAAAGATGTAACTCTGTGAGATGAATTAACAGAACACAGAGCAGTTTCTCAGAAAGCTTCTTTCCAGTTTTGAAGGGAAGATATTTCCTTTTTCACCATAGCCCTCTATGGGCTTCCAAATATCCCTTTGCCAATTCCACAAGAACAGCCTTAGCGAAAGGCTTCTTGAAGGGAAAGATGTAACTCTGTGAGATGCATTAACAGAACACAGAGCAGTTTCTCAGAAAGCTTCTTTCCAGTTTTGAACGGAAGATATTTCCTTTTTCACCATAGCCCTCTATGGGCTTCCAAATATCCCTTTGCCAATTCCACAAGAACAGCCTTAGCGAAAGGCTTCTTGAAGGGAAAGATGTAACTCTGTGAGATGAATTAACAGAACACAGAGCAGTTTCTCAGAAAGCTTCTTTCCAGTTTTGAACGGAAGATATTTCCTTTTTCACCATAGCCCTCTATGGGCTTCCAAATATCCCTTTGCCAATTCCACAAGAACAGCCTTAGCGAAAGGCTTCTTGAAGGGAAAGATGTAACTCTGTGAGATGAATTAACAGAACACAGAGCAGTTTCTCAGAAAGCTTCTTTCCAGTTTTGAACGGAAGATATTTCCTTTTTCACCATAGCCCTCTATGGGCTTCCAAATATCCCTTTGCCAATTCCACAAGAACAGCCTTAGCGAAAGGCTTCTTGAAGGGAAAGATGTAACTCTGTGAGATGAATTAACAGAACACAGAGCAGTTTCTCGAAAGCTTCTTTCCAGTTTTGAACGGAAGATATTTCCTTTTTCACCATAGCCCTCTATGGGCTTCCAAATATCCCTTTGCCAATTCCACAAGAACAGCCTTAGCGAAAGGCTTCTTGAAGGGAAAGATGTAACTCTGTGAGATGAATTAACAGAACACAGAGCAGTTTCTCAGAAAGCTTCTTTCCAGTTTTGAACGGAAGATATTTCCTTTTTCACCATAGCCCTCTATGGGCTTCCAAATATCCCTTTGCCAATTCCACAAGAACAGCCTTAGCGAAAGGCTTCTTGAAGGGAAAGATGTAACTCTGTGAGATGAATTAACAGAACACAGAGCAGTTTCTCAGAAAGCTTCTTTCCAGTTTTGAACGGAAGATATTTCCTTTTTCACCATAGCCCTCTATGGGCTTCCAAATATCCCTTTGCCAATTCCACAAGAACAGCCTTAGCGAAAGGCTTCTTGAAGGGAAAGATGTAACTCTGTGAGATGAATTAACAGAACACAGAGCAGTTTCTCAGAAAGCTTCTTTCCAGTTTTGAACGGAAGATATTTCCTTTTTCACCATAGCCCTCTATGGGCTTCCAAATATCCCTTTGCCAATTCCACAAGAACAGCCTTAGCGAAAGGCTTCTTGAAGGGAAAGATGTAACTCTGTGAGGTGAATTAACAGAACACAGAGCAGTTTCTCAGAAAGCTTCTTTCCAGTTTTGAACGGAAGATATTTCCTTTTTCACCATAGCCCTCTATGGGCTTCCAAATATCCCTTTGCCAATTCCACAAGAACAGCCTTAGCGAAAGGCTTCTTGAAGGGAAAGATGTAACTCTGTGAGATGAATTAACAGAACACAGAGCAGTTTCTCAGAAAGCTTCTTTCCAGTTTTGAACGGAAGATATTTCCTTTTTCACCATAGCCCTCTATGGGCTTCCAAATATCCCTTTGCCAATTCCACAAGAACAGCCTTAGCGAAAGGCTTCTTGAAGGGAAAGATGTAACTCTGTGAGATGAATTAACAGAACACAGAGCAGTTTCTCAGAAAGCTTCTTTCCAGTTTTGAACGGAAGATATTTCCTTTTTCACCATAGCCCTCTATGGGCTTCCAAATATCCCTTTGCCAATTCCACAAGAACAGCCTTAGCGAAAGGCTTCTTGAAGGGAAAGATGTAACTCTGTGAGATGAATTAACAGAACACAGAGCAGTTTCTCGAAAGCTTCTTTCCAGTTTTGAACGGAAGATATTTCCTTTTTCACCATAGCCCTCTATGGGCTTCCAAATATCCCTTTGCCAATTCCACAAGAACAGCCTTAGCGAAAGGCTTCTTGAAGGGAAAGATGTAACTCTGTGAGATGAATTAACAGAACACAGAGCAGTTTCTCAGAAAGCTTCTTTCCAGTTTTGAACGGAAGATATTTCCTTTTTCACCATAGCCCTCTATGGGCTTCCAAATATCCCTTTGCCAATTCCACAAGAACAGCCTTAGCGAAAGGCTTCTTGAAGGGAAAGATGTAACTCTGTGAGATGAATTAACAGAACACAGAGCAGTTTCTCAGAAAGCTTCTTTCCAGTTTTGAACGGAAGATATTTCCTTTTTCACCATAGCCCTCTATGGGCTTCCAAATATCCCTTTGCCAATTCCACAAGAACAGCCTTAGCGAAAGGCTTCTTGAAGGGAAAGATGTAACTCTGTGAGATGAATTAACAGAACACAGAGCAGTTTCTCAGAAAGCTTCTTTCCAGTTTTGAACGGAAGATATTTCCTTTTTCACCATAGCCCTCTATGGGCTTCCAAATATCCCTTTGCCAATTCCACAAGAACAGCCTTAGCGAAAGGCTTCTTGAAGGGAAAGATGTAACTCTGTGAGATGAATTAACAGAACACAGAGCAGTTTCTCGAAAGCTTCTTTCCAGTTTTGAACGGAAGATATTTCCTTTTTCACCATAGCCCTCTATGGGCTTCCAAATATCCCTTTGCCAATTCCACAAGAACAGCCTTAGCGAAAGGCTTCTTGAAGGGAAAGATGTAACTCTGTGAGATGAATTAACAGAACACAGAGCAGTTTCTCAGAAAGCTTCTTTCCAGTTTTGAACGGAAGATATTTCCTTTTTCACCATAGCCCTCTATGGGCTTCCAAATATCCCTTTGCCAATTCCACAAGAACAGCCTTAGCGAAAGGCTTCTTGAAGGGAAAGATGTAACTCTGTGAGATGAATTAACAGAACACAGAGCAGTTTCTCAGAAAGCTTCTTTCCAGTTTTGAACGGAAGATATTTCCTTTTTCACCATAGCCCTCTATGGGCTTGCAAATATCCCTTTGCCAATTCCACAAGAACAGCCTTAGCGAAAGGCTTCTTGAAGGGAAAGATGTAACTCTGTTAGATGAATTAGCCGAACACAGAGCAGTTTCTCAGAAAGCTTCTTTCCAGTTCTGAACGGAAGATATTTCCTTTTTCACCATAGCCCTCTATGGGCTTCCAAATATCCCTTTGCCAATTCCACAAGAACAGCCTTAGCGAAAGGCTTCTTGAAGGGAAAGATGTAACTCTGTGAGATGAATTAACAGAACACAGAGCAGTTTCTCAGAAAGCTTCTTTCCAGTTTTGAACGGAAGATATTTCCTTCTTCACCATAGCCCTCTATGGGCTTCCAAATATCCCTTTGCCAATTCCACAAGAACAGCCTTAGCGAAAGGCTTCTTGAAGGGAAAGATGTAAGTCTGTGAGATGAATTAACAGAACACAGAGCAGTTTCTCAGAAAGCTTCTTTCCAGTTTTGAACGGAAGATATTTCCTTTTTCACCATAGCCCTCTATGGGCTTCCAAATATCCCTTTGCCAATTCCACAAGAACAGCCTTAGCGAAAGGCTTCTTGAAGGGAAAGATGTAACTCTGTGAGATGAATTCACAGAACACAGAGCAGTTTCTCAGAAAGCTTCTTTCCAGTTTTGAACGGAAGATATTTCCTTTTTCACCATAGCCCTCTATGGGCTTCCAAATATCCCTTTGCCAATTCCACAAGAACAGCCTTAGCGAAAGGCTTCTTGAAGGGAAAGATGTAACTCTGTGAGATGAATTAACAGAACACAGAGCAGTTTCTCGAAAGCTTCTTTCCAGTTTTGAACGGAAGATATTTCCTTTTTCACCATAGCCCTCTATGGGCTTCCAAATATCCCTTTGCCAATTCCACAAGAACAGCCTTAGCGAAAGGCTTCTTGAAGGGAAAGATGTAACTCTGTGAGATGAATTAACAGAACACAGAGCAGTTTCTCAGAAAGCTTCTTTCCAGTTTTGAACGGAAGATATTTCCTTTTTCACCATAGCCCTCTATGGGCTTCCAAATATCCCTTTGCCAATTCCACAAGAACAGCCTTAGCGAAAGGCTTCTTGAAGGGAAAGATGTAACTCTGTGAGATGAATTAACAGAACACAGAGCAGTTTCTCGAAAGCTTCTTTCCAGTTTTGAACGGAAGATATTTCCTTTTTCACCATAGCCCTCTATGGGCTTCCAAATATCCCTTTGCCAATTCCACAAGAACAGCCTTAGCGAAAGGCTTCTTGAAGGGAAAGATGTAACTCTGTGAGATGAATTAACAGAACACAGAGCAGTTTCTCAGAAAGCTTCTTTCCAGTTTTGAACGGAAGATATTTCCTTTTTCACCATAGCCCTCTATGGGCTTCCAAATATCCCTTTGCGAATTCCACAAGAACAGCCTTAGCGAAAGGCTTCTTGAAGGGAAAGATGTAACTCTGTGAGATGAATTAACAGAACACAGAGCAGTTTCTCAGAAAGCTTCTTTCCAGTTTTGAACGGAAGATATTTCCTTTTTCACCATAGCCCTCTATGGGCTTCCAAATATCCCTTTGCCAATTCCACAAGAACAGCCTTAGCGAAAGGCTTCTTGAAGGGAAAGATGTAACTCTGTGAGATGAATTAACAGAACACAGAGCAGTTTCTCAGAAAGCTTCTTTCCAGTTTTGAACGGAAGATATTTCCTTTTTCACCATAGCCCTCTATGGGCTTCCAAATATCCCTTTGCCAATTCCACAAGAACAGCCTTAGCGAAAGGCTTCTTGAAGGGAAAGATGTAACTCTGTGAGATGAATTAACAGAACACAGAGCAGTTTCTCAGAAAGCTTCTTTCCAGTTTTGAACGGAAGATATTTCCTTTTTCACCATAGCCCTCTATGGGCTTCCAAATATCCCTTTGCCAATTCCACAAGAACAGCCTTAGCGAAAGGCTTCTTGAAGGGAAAGATGTAACTCTGTGAGATGAATTAACAGAACACAGAGCAGTTTCTCGAAAGCTTCTTTCCAGTTTTGAACGGAAGATATTTCCTTTTTCACCATAGCCCTCTATGGGCTTCCAAATATCCCTTTGCCAATTCCACAAGAACAGCCTTAGCGAAAGGCTTCTTGAAGGGAAAGATGTAACTCTGTGAGATGAATTAACAGAACACAGAGCAGTTTCTCAGAAAGCTTCTTTCCAGTTTTGAACGGAAGATATTTCCTTTTTCACCATAGCCCTCTATGGGCTTCCAAATATCCCTTTGCCAATTCCACAAGAACAGCCTTAGCGAAAGGCTTCTTGAAGGGAAAGATGTAACTCTGTGAGATGAATTAACAGAACACAGAGCAGTTTCTCAGAAAGCTTCTTTCCAGTTTTGAACGGAAGATATTTCCTTTTTCACCATAGCCCTCTATGGGCTTGCAAATATCCCTTTGCCAATTCCACAAGAACAGCCTTAGCGAAAGGCTTCTAGAAGGGAAAGATGTAACTCTGTGAGATGAATTAGCCGAACACAGAGCAGTTTCTCAGAAAGCTTCTTTCCAGTTTTGAACGGAAGATATTTCCTTTTTCACCATAGCCCTCTATGGGCTTCCAAATATCCCTTTGCCAATTCCACAAGAACAGCCTTAGCGAAAGGCTTCTTGAAGGGAAAGATGTAAGTCTGTGAGATGAATTAACAGAACACAGAGCAGTTTCTCAGAAAGCTTCTTTCCAGTTTTGAACGGAAGATATTTCCTTTTTCACCATAGCCCTCTATGGGCTTCCAAATATCCCTTTGCCAATTCCACAAGAACAGCCTTAGCGAAAGGCTTCTTGAAGGGAAAGATGTAACTCTGTGAGATGAATTAACAGAACACAGAGCAGTTTCTCGAAAGCTTCTTTCCAGTTTTGAACGGAAGATATTTCCTTTTTCACCATAGCCCTCTATGGGCTTCCAAATATCCCTTTGCCAATTCCACAAGAACAGCCTTAGCGAAAGGCTTCTTGAAGGGAAAGATGTAACTCTGTGAGATGAATTAACAGAACACAGAGCAGTTTCTCGAAAGCTTCTTTCCAGTTTTGAACGGAAGATATTTCCTTTTTCACCATAGCCCTCTATGGGCTTCCAAATATCCCTTTGCCAATTCCACAAGAACAGCCTTAGCGAAAGGCTTCTTGAAGGGAAAGATGTAACTCTGTGAGATGAATTAACAGAACACAGAGCAGTTTCTCAGAAAGCTTCTTTCCAGTTTTGAACGGAAGATATTTCCTTTTTCACCATAGCCCTCTATGGGCTTCCAAATATCCCTTTGCCAATTCCACAAGAACAGCCTTAGCGAAAGGCTTCTTGAAGGGAAAGATGTAACTCTGTGAGATGAATTAACAGAACACAGAGCAGTTTCTCAGAAAGCTTCTTTCCAGTTTTGAACGGAAGATATTTCCTTTTTCACCATAGCCCTCTATGGGCTTCCAAATATCCCTTTGCCAATTCCACAAGAACAGCCTTAGCGAAAGGCTTCTTGAAGGGAAAGATGTAACTCTGTGAGATGAATTAACAGAACACAGAGCAGTTTCTCAGAAAGCTTCTTTCCAGTTTTGAACGGAAGATATTTCCTTTTTCACCATAGCCCTCTATGGGCTTCCAAATATCCCTTTGCCAATTCCACAAGAACAGCCTTAGCGAAAGGCTTCTTGAAGGGAAAGATGTAACTCTGTGAGATGAATTAACAGAACACAGAGCAGTTTCTCGAAAGCTTCTTTCCAGTTTTGAACGGAAGATATTTCCTTTTTCACCATAGCCCTCTATGGGCTTCCAAATATCCCTTTGCCAATTCCACAAGAACAGCCTTAGCGAAAGGCTTCTTGAAGGGAAAGATGTAACTCTGTGAGATGAATTAACAGAACACAGAGCAGTTTCTCAGAAAGCTTCTTTCCAGTTTTGAACGGAAGATATTTCCTTTTTCACCATAGCCCTCTATGGGCTTCCAAATATCCCTTTGCCAATTCCACAAGAACAGCCTTAGCGAAAGGCTTCTTGAAGGGAAAGATGTAACTCTGTGAGATGAATTAACAGAACACAGAGCAGTTTCTCAGAAAGCTTCTTTCCAGTTTTGAACGGAAGATATTTCCTTTTTCACCATAGCCCTCTATGGGCTTGCAAATATCCCTTTGCCAATTCCACAAGAACAGCCTTAGCGAAAGGCTTCTTGAAGGGAAAGATGTAACTCTGTTAGATGAATTAGCCGAACACAGAGCAGTTTCTCAGAAAGCTTCTTTCCAGTTCTGAACGGAAGATATTTCCTTTTTCACCATAGCCCTCTATGGGCTTCCAAATATCCCTTTGCCAATTCCACAAGAACAGCCTTAGCGAAAGGCTTCTTGAAGGGAAAGATGTAACTCTGTGAGATGAATTAGCCGAACACAGAGCAGTTTCTCAGAAAGCTTCTTTCCAGTTTTGAACGGAAGATATTTCCTTCTTCACCATAGCCCTCTATGGGCTTCCAAATATCCCTTTGCCAATTCCACAAGAACAGCCTTAGCGAAAGGCTTCTTGAAGGGAAAGATGTAAGTCTGTGAGATGAATTAACAGAACACAGAGCAGTTTCTCAGAAAGCTTCTTTCCAGTTTTGAACGGAAGATATTTCCTTTTTCACCATAGCCCTCTATGGGCTTCCAAATATCCCTTTGCCAATTCCACAAGAACAGCCTTAGCGAAAGGCTTCTTGAAGGGAAAGATGTAACTCTGTGAGATGAATTCACAGAACACAGAGCAGTTTCTCAGAAAGCTTCTTTCCAGTTTTGAACGGAAGATATTTCCTTTTTCACCATAGCCCTCTATGGGCTTCCAAATATCCCTTTGCCAATTCCACAAGAACAGCCTTAGCGAAAGGCTTCTTGAAGGGAAAGATGTAACTCTGTGAGATGAATTAACAGAACACAGAGCAGTTTCTCGAAAGCTTCTTTCCAGTTTTGAACGGAAGATATTTCCTTTTTCACCATAGCCCTCTATGGGCTTCCAAATATCCCTTTGCCAATTCCACAAGAACAGCCTTAGCGAAAGGCTTCTTGAAGGGAAAGATGTAACTCTGTGAGATGAATTAACAGAACACAGAGCAGTTTCTCAGAAAGCTTCTTTCCAGTTTTGAACGGAAGATATTTCCTTTTTCACCATAGCCCTCTATGGGCTTCCAAATATCCCTTTGCCAATTCCACAAGAACAGCCTTAGCGAAAGGCTTCTTGAAGGGAAAGATGTAACTCTGTGAGATGAATTAACAGAACACAGAGCAGTTTCTCGAAAGCTTCTTTCCAGTTTTGAACGGAAGATATTTCCTTTTTCACCATAGCCCTCTATGGGCTTCCAAATATCCCTTTGCCAATTCCACAAGAACAGCCTTAGCGAAAGGCTTCTTGAAGGGAAAGATGTAACTCTGTGAGATGAATTAACAGAACACAGAGCAGTTTCTCAGAAAGCTTCTTTCCAGTTTTGAACGGAAGATATTTCCTTTTTCACCATAGCCCTCTATGGGCTTCCAAATATCCCTTTGCGAATTCCACAAGAACAGCCTTAGCGAAAGGCTTCTTGAAGGGAAAGATGTAACTCTGTGAGATGAATTAACAGAACACAGAGCAGTTTCTCAGAAAGCTTCTTTCCAGTTTTGAACGGAAGATATTTCCTTTTTCACCATAGCCCTCTATGGGCTTCCAAATATCCCTTTGCCAATTCCACAAGAACAGCCTTAGCGAAAGGCTTCTTGAAGGGAAAGATGTAACTCTGTGAGATGAATTAACAGAACACAGAGCAGTTTCTCAGAAAGCTTCTTTCCAGTTTTGAACGGAAGATATTTCCTTTTTCACCATAGCCCTCTATGGGCTTCCAAATATCCCTTTGCCAATTCCACAAGAACAGCCTTAGCGAAAGGCTTCTTGAAGGGAAAGATGTAACTCTGTGAGATGAATTAACAGAACACAGAGCAGTTTCTCAGAAAGCTTCTTTCCAGTTTTGAACGGAAGATATTTCCTTTTTCACCATAGCCCTCTATGGGCTTCCAAATATCCCTTTGCCAATTCCACAAGAACAGCCTTAGCGAAAGGCTTCTTGAAGGGAAAGATGTAACTCTGTGAGATGAATTAACAGAACACAGAGCAGTTTCTCGAAAGCTTCTTTCCAGTTTTGAACGGAAGATATTTCCTTTTTCACCATAGCCCTCTATGGGCTTCCAAATATCCCTTTGCCAATTCCACAAGAACAGCCTTAGCGAAAGGCTTCTTGAAGGGAAAGATGTAACTCTGTGAGATGAATTAACAGAACACAGAGCAGTTTCTCAGAAAGCTTCTTTCCAGTTTTGAACGGAAGATATTTCCTTTTTCACCATAGCCCTCTATGGGCTTCCAAATATCCCTTTGCCAATTCCACAAGAACAGCCTTAGCGAAAGGCTTCTTGAAGGGAAAGATGTAACTCTGTGAGATGAATTAACAGAACACAGAGCAGTTTCTCAGAAAGCTTCTTTCCAGTTTTGAACGGAAGATATTTCCTTTTTCACCATAGCCCTCTATGGGCTTGCAAATATCCCTTTGCCAATTCCACAAGAACAGCCTTAGCGAAAGGCTTCTTGAAGGGAAAGATGTAACTCTGTGAGATGAATTAGCCGAACACAGAGCAGTTTCTCAGAAAGCTTCTTTCCAGTTTTGAACGGAAGATATTTCCTTTTTCACCATAGCCCTCTATGGGCTTCCAAATATCCCTTTGCCAATTCCACAAGAACATCCTTAGCGAAAGGCTTCTTGAAGGGAAAGATGTAACTCTGTGAGATGAATTAACAGAACACAGAGCAGTTTCTCAGAAAGCTTCTTTCCAGTTTTGAACGGAAGATATTTCCTTTTTCACCATAGCCCTCTATGGGCTTCCAAATATCCCTTTGCCAATTCCACAAGAACAGCCTTAGCGAAAGGCTTCTTGAAGGGAAAGATGTAAGTCTGTGAGATGAATTAACAGAACACAGAGCAGTTTCTCAGAAAGCTTCTTTCCAGTTTTGAACGGAAGATATTTCCTTTTTCACCATAGCCCTCTATGGGCTTCCAAATATCCCTTTGCCAATTCCACAAGAACAGCCTTAGCGAAAGGCTTCTTGAAGGGAAAGATGTAACTCTGTGAGATGAATTAACAGAACACAGAGCAGTTTCTCGAAAGCTTCTTTCCAGTTTTGAACGGAAGATATTTCCTTTTTCACCATAGCCCTCTATGGGCTTCCAAATATCCCTTTGCCAATTCCACAAGAACAGCCTTAGCGAAAGGCTTCTTGAAGGGAAAGATGTAACTCTGTGAGATGAATTAACAGAACACAGAGCAGTTTCTCAGAAAGCTTCTTTCCAGTTTTGAACGGAAGATATTTCCTTTTTCACCATAGCCCTCTATGGGCTTCCAAATATCCCTTTGCCAATTCCACAAGAACAGCCTTAGCGAAAGGCTTCTTGAAGGGAAAGATGTAACTCTGTGAGATGAATTAACAGAACACAGAGCAGTTTCTCGAAAGCTTCTTTCCAGTTTTGAACGGAAGATATTTCCTTTTTCACCATAGCCCTCTATGGGCTTCCAAATATCCCTTTGCCAATTCCACAAGAACAGCCTTAGCGAAAGGCTTCTTGAAGGGAAAGATGTAACTCTGTGAGATGAATTAACAGAACACAGAGCAGTTTCTCAGAAAGCTTCTTTCCAGTTTTGAACGGAAGATATTTCCTTTTTCACCATAGCCCTCTATGGGCTTCCAAATATCCCTTTGCCAATTCCACAAGAACAGCCTTAGCGAAAGGCTTCTTGAAGGGAAAGATGTAACTCTGTGAGATGAATTAACAGAACACAGAGCAGTTTCTCAGAAAGCTTCTTTCCAGTTTTGAACGGAAGATATTTCCTTTTTCACCATAGCCCTCTATGGGCTTCCAAATATCCCTTTGCCAATTCCACAAGAACAGCCTTAGCGAAAGGCTTCTTGAAGGGAAAGATGTAACTCTGTGAGATGAATTAACAGAACACAGAGCAGTTTCTCAGAAAGCTTCTTTCCAGTTTTGAACGGAAGATATTTCCTTTTTCACCATAGCCCTCTATGGGCTTCCAAATATCCCTTTGCCAATTCCACAAGAACAGCCTTAGCGAAAGGCTTCTTGAAGGGAAAGATGTAACTCTGTGAGATGAATTAACAGAACACAGAGCAGTTTCTCGAAAGCTTCTTTCCAGTTTTGAACGGAAGATATTTCCTTTTTCACCATAGCCCTCTATGGGCTTCCAAATATCCCTTTGCCAATTCCACAAGAACAGCCTTAGCGAAAGGCTTCTTGAAGGGAAAGATGTAACTCTGTGAGATAAATTAACAGAACACAGAGCAGTTTCTCAGAAAGCTTCTTTCCAGTTTTGAACGGAAGATATTTCCTTTTTCACCATAGCCCTCTATGGGCTTCCAAATATCCCTTTGCCAATTCCACAAGAACAGCCTTAGCGAAAGGCTTCTTGAAGGGAAAGATGTAACTCTGTGAGATGAATTAACAGAACACAGAGCAGTTTCTCAGAAAGCTTCTTTCCAGTTTTGAACGGAAGATATTTCCTTTTTCACCATAGCCCTCTATGGGCTTGCAAATATCCCTTTGCCAATTCCACAAGAACAGCCTTAGCGAAAGGCTTCTTGAAGGGAAAGATGTAACTCTGTGAGATGAATTAGCCGAACACAGAGCAGTTTCTCAGAAAGCTTCTTTCCAGTTTTGAACGGAAGATATTTCCTTTTTCACCATAGCCCTCTATGGGCTTCCAAATATCCCTTTGCCAATTCCACAAGAACAGCCTTAGCGAAAGGCTTCTTGAAGGGAAAGATGTAACTCTGTGAGATGAATTAACAGAACACAGAGCAGTTTCTCAGAAAGCTTCTTTCCAGTTTTGAACGGAAGATATTTCCTTTTTCACCATAGCCCTCTATGGGCTTCCAAATATCCCTTTGCCAATTCCACAAGAACAGCCTTAGCGAAAGGCTTCTTGAAGGGAAAGATGTAAGTCTGTGAGATGAATTAACAGAACACAGAGCAGTTTCTCAGAAAGCTTCTTTCCAGTTTTGAACGGAAGATATTTCCTTTTTCACCATAGCCCTCTATGGGCTTCCAAATATCCCTTTGCCAATTCCACAAGAACAGCCTTAGCGAAAGGCTTCTTGAAGGGAAAGATGTAACTCTGTGAGATGAATTAACAGAACACAGAGCAGTTTCTCAGAAAGCTTCTTTCCAGTTTTGAACGGAAGATATTTCCTTTTTCACCATAGCCCTCTATGGGCTTCCAAATATCCCTTTGCCAATTCCACAAGAACAGCCTTAGCGAAAGGCTTCTTGAAGGGAAAGATGTAACTCTGTGAGATGAATTAACAGAACACAGAGCAGTTTCTCGAAAGCTTCTTTCCAGTTTTGAACGGAAGATATTTCCTTTTTCACCATAGCCCTCTATGGGCTTCCAAATATCCCTTTGCCAATTCCACAAGAACAGCCTTAGCGAAAGGCTTCTTGAAGGGAAAGATGTAACTCTGTGAGATGAATTAACAGAACACAGAGCAGTTTCTCAGAAAGCTTCTTTCCAGTTTTGAACGGAAGATATTTCCTTTTTCACCATAGCCCTCTATGGGCTTCCAAATATCCCTTTGCCAATTCCACAAGAACAGCCTTAGCGAAAGGCTTCTTGAAGGGAAAGATGTAACTCTGTGAGATGAATTAACAGAACACAGAGCAGTTTCTCGAAAGCTTCTTTCCAGTTTTGAACGGAAGATATTTCCTTTTTCACCATAGCCCTCTATGGGCTTCCAAATATCCCTTTGCCAATTCCACAAGAACAGCCTTAGCGAAAGGCTTCTTGAAGGGAAAGATGTAACTCTGTGAGATGAATTAACAGAACACAGAGCAGTTTCTCAGAAAGCTTCTTTCCAGTTTTGAACGGAAGATATTTCCTTTTTCACCATAGCCCTCTATGGGCTTCCAAATATCCCTTTGCCAATTCCACAAGAACAGCCTTAGCGAAAGGCTTCTTGAAGGGAAAGATGTAACTCTGTGAGATGAATTAACAGAACACAGAGCAGTTTCTCAGAAAGCTTCTTTCCAGTTTTGAACGGAAGATATTTCCTTTTTCACCATAGCCCTCTATGGGCTTCCAAATATCCCTTTGCCAATTCCACAAGAACAGCCTTAGCGAAAGGCTTCTTGAAGGGAAAGATGTAACTCTGTGAGATGAATTAACAGAACACAGAGCAGTTTCTCAGAAAGCTTCTTTCCAGTTTTGAACGGAAGATATTTCCTTTTTCACCATAGCCCTCTATGGGCTTGCAAATATCCCTTTGCCAATTCCACAAGAACAGCCTTAGCGAAAGGCTTCTTGAAGGGAAAGATGTAACTCTGTGAGATGAATTAACAGAACACAGAGCAGTTTCTCGAAAGCTTCTTTCCAGTTTTGAACGGAAGATATTTCCTTTTTCACCATAGCCCTCTATGGGCTTCCAAATATCCCTTTGCCAATTCCACAAGAACAGCCTTAGCGAAAGGCTTCTTGAAGGGAAAGATGTAACTCTGTGAGATGAATTAACAGAACACAGAGCAGTTTCTCAGAAAGCTTCTTTCCAGTTTTGAACGGAAGATATTTCCTTTTTCACCATAGCCCTCTATGGGCTTCCAAATATCCCTTTGCCAATTCCACAAGAACAGCCTTAGCGAAAGGCTTCTTGAAGGGAAAGATGTAAGTCTGTGAGATGAATTAACAGAACACAGAGCAGTTTCTCAGAAAGCTTCTTTCCAGTTTTGAACGGAAGATATTTCCTTTTTCACCATAGCCCTCTATGGGCTTCCAAATATCCCTTTGCCAATTCCACAAGAACAGCCTTAGCGAAAGGCTTCTTGAAGGGAAAGATGTAACTCTGTGAGATGAATTAACAGAACACAGAGCAGTTTCTCAGAAAGCTTCTTTCCAGTTTTGAACGGAAGATATTTCCTTTTTCACCATAGCCCTCTATGGGCTTCCAAATATCCCTTTGCCAATTCCACAAGAACAGCCTTAGCGAAAGGCTTCTTGAAGGGAAAGATGTAACTCTGTGAGATGAATTAACAGAACACAGAGCAGTTTCTCGAAAGCTTCTTTCCAGTTTTGAACGGAAGATATTTCCTTTTTCACCATAGCCCTCTATGGGCTTCCAAATATCCCTTTGCCAATTCCGCAAGAACAGCCTTAGCGAAAGGCTTCTTGAAGGGAAAGATGTAACTCTGTGAGATGAATTAACAGAACACTGAGCAGTTTCTCAGAAAGCTTCTTTCCAGTTTTGAACGGAAGATATTTCCTTTTTCACCATAGCCCTCTATGGGCTTCCAAATATCCCTTTGCCAATTCCACAAGAACAGCCTTAGCGAAAGGCTTCTTGAAGGGAAAGATGTAACTCTGTGAGATGAATTAACAGAACACAGAGCAGTTTCTCAGAAAGCTTCTTTCCAGTTTTGAACGGAAGATATTTCCTTTTTCACCATAGCCCTCTATGGGCTTCCAAATATCCCTTTGCCAATTCCACAAGAACAGCCTTAGCGAAAGGCTTCTTGAAGGGAAAGATGTAACTCTGTGAGATGAATTAACAGAACACAGAGCAGTTTCTCAGAAAGCTTCTTTCCAGTTTTGAACGGAAGATATTTCCTTTTTCACCATAGCCCTCTATGGGCTTCCAAATATCCCTTTGCCAATTCCACAAGAACAGCCTTAGCGAAAGGCTTCTTGAAGGGAAAGATGTAACTCTGTGAGATGAATTAACAGAACACAGAGCAGTTTCTCAGAAAGCTTCTTTCCAGTTTTGAACGGAAGATATTTCCTTTTTCACCATAGCCCTCTATGGGCTTCCAAATATCCCTTTGCCAATTCCACAAGAACAGCCTTAGCGAAAGGCTTCTTGAAGGGAAAGATGTAACTCTGTGAGATGAATTAACAGAACACAGAGCAGTTTCTCGAAAGCTTCTTTCCAGTTTTGAACGGAAGATATTTCCTTTTTCACCATAGCCCTCTATGGGATTCCAAATATCCCTTTGCCAATTCCGCAAGAACAGCCTTAGCGAAAGGCTTCTTGAAGGGAAAGATGTAACTCTGTGAGATGAATTAACAGAACACTGAGCAGTTTCTCAGAAAGCTTCTTTCCAGTTTTGAACGGAAGATATTTCCTTTTTCACCATAGCCCTCTACGGGCTTCCAAATATCCCTTTGCCAATTCCACAAGAACAGCCTTAGCGAAAGGCTTCTTGAAGGGAAAGATGTAACTCTGTGAGATGAATTAACAGAACACAGAGCAGTTTCTCAGAAAGCTTCTTTCCAGTTTTGAACGGAAGATATTTCCTTTTTCACCATAGCCCTCTATGGGCTTCCAAATATCCCTTTGCCAATTCCACAAGAACAGCCTTAGCGAAAGGCTTCTTGAAGGGAAAGATGTAACTCTGTGAGATGAATTAACAGAACACAGAGCAGTTTCTCAGAAAGCTTCTTTCCAGTTTTGAACGGAAGATATTTCCTTTTTCACCATAGCCCTCTATGGGCTTCCAAATATCCCTTTGCCAATTCCACAAGAACAGCCTTAGCGAAAGGCTTCTTGAAGGGAAAGATGTAACTCTGTGAGATGAATTAACAGAACACAGAGCAGTTTCTCAGAAAGCTTCTTTCCAGTTTTGAACGGAAGATATTTCCTTTTTCACCATAGCCCTCTATGGGCTTCCAAATATCCCTTTGCCAATTCCACAAGAACAGCCTTAGCGAAAGGCTTCTTGAAGGGAAAGATGTAAGTCTGTGAGATGAATTCACAGAACACAGAGCAGTTTCTCAGAAAGCTTCTTTCCAGTTTTGAACGGAAGATATTTCCTTTTTCACCATAGCCCTCTATGGGCTTCCAAATATCCCTTTGCCAATTCCACAAGAACAGCCTTAGCGAAAGGCTTCTTGAAGGGAAAGATGTAACTCTGTGAGATGAATTAACAGAACACAGAGCAGTTTCTCAGAAAGCTTCTTTCCAGTTTTGAACGGAAGATATTTCCTTTTTCACCATAGCCCTCTATGGGCTTCCAAATATCCCTTTGCCAATTCCACAAGAACAGCCTTAGCGAAAGGCTTCTTGAAGGGAAAGATGTAACACTGTGAGATGAATTAACAGAACACAGAGCAGTTTCTCAGAAAGCTTCTTTCCAGTTTTGAACGGAAGATATTTCCTTTTTCACCATAGCCCTCCATGGGCTTCCAAATATCCCTTTGCCAATTCCACAAGAACAGCCTTAGCGAAAGGCTTCTTGAAGGGAAAGATGTAACTCTGTGAGATGAATTAACAGAACACAGAGCAGTTTCTCTGAAAGCTTCTTTCCAGTTTTGAACGGAAGATATTTCCTTTTTCACCATAGCCCTCTATGGGCTTGCAAATATCCCTTTGCCAATTCCACAAGAACAGCCTTAGCGAAAGGCTTCTTGAAGGGAAAGATGTAACTCTGTGAGATGAATTAGCCGAACACAGAGCAGTTTCTCAGAAAGCTTCTTTCCAGTTTTGAACGGAAGATATTTCCTTTTTCACCATAGCCCTCTATGGGCTTCCAAATATCCCTTTGCCAATTCCACAAGAACAGCCTTAGCGAAAGGCTTCTTGAAGGGAAAGATGTAACTCTGTGAGATGAATTAACAGAACACAGAGCAGTTTCTCAGAAAGCTTCTTTCCAGTTTTGAACGGAAGATATTTCCTTTTTCACCATAGCCCTCTATGGGCTTCCAAATATCCCTTTGCCAATTCCACAAGAACAGCCTTAGCGAAAGGCTTCTTGAAGGGAAAGATGTAACTCTGTGAGATGAATTAACAGAACACAGAGCAGTTTCTCAGAAAGCTTCTTTCCAGTTTTGAACGGAAGATATTTCCTTTTTCACCATAGCCCTCTATGGGCTTCCAAATATCCCTTTGCCAATTCCACAAGAACAGCCTTAGCGAAAGGCTTCTTGAAGGGAAAGATGTAACTCTGTGAGATGAATTAACAGAACACAGAGCAGTTTCTCGAAAGCTTCTTTCCAGTTTTGAACGGAAGATATTTCCTTTTTCACCATAGCCCTCTATGGGCTTCCAAATATCCCTTTGCCAATTCCACAAGAACAGCCTTAGCGAAAGGCTTCTTGAAGGGAAAGATGTAACTCTGTGAGATGAATTAACAGAACACAGAGCAGTTTCTCAGAAAGCTTCTTTCCAGTTTTGAACGGAAGATATTTCCATTTCACCATAGCCCTCTATGGGCTTCCAAATATCCCTTTGCCAATTCCACAAGAACAGCCTTAGCGAAAGGCTTCTTGAAGGGAAAGATGTAACTCTGTGAGATGAATTAGCCGAACACAGAGCAGTTTCTCAGAAAGCTTCTTTCCAGTTTTGAACGGAAGATATTTCCTTTTTCACCATAGCCCTCTATGGGCTTCCAAATATCCCTTTGCCAATTCCACAAGAACAGCCTTAGCGAAAGGCTTCTTGAAGGGAAAGATGTAACTCTGTGAGATGAATTAACAGAACACAGAGCAGTTTCTCAGAAAGCTTCTTTCCAGTTTTGAACGGAAGATATTTCCTTTTTCACCATAGCCCTCTATGGGCTTCCAAATATCCCTTTGCCAATTCCACAAGAACAGCCTTAGCGAAAGGCTTCTTGAAGGGAAAGATGTAAGTCTGTGAGATGAATTAACAGAACACAGAGCAGTTTCTCAGAAAGCTTCTTTCCAGTTTTGAACGGAAGATATTTCCTTTTTCACCATAGCCCTCTATGGGCTTCCAAATATCCCTTTGCCAATTCCACAAGAACAGCCTTAGCGAAAGGCTTCTTGAAGGGAAAGATGTAACTCTGTGAGATGAATTAACAGAACACAGAGCAGTTTCTCAGAAAGCTTCTTTCCAGTTTTGAACGGAAGATATTTCCTTTTTCACCATAGCCCTCTATGGGCTTCCAAATATCCCTTTGCCAATTCCACAAGAACAGCCTTAGCGAAAGGCTTCTTGAAGGGAAAGATGTAACTCTGTGAGATGAATTAACAGAACACAGAGCAGTTTCTCGAAAGCTTCTTTCCAGTTTTGAACGGAAGATATTTCCTTTTTCACCATAGCCCTCTATGGGCTTCCAAATATCCCTTTGCCAATTCCACAAGAACAGCCTTAGCGAAAGGCTTCTTGAAGGGAAAGATGTAACTCTGTGAGATGAATTAACAGAACACAGAGCAGTTTCTCAGAAAGCTTCTTTCCAGTTTTGAACGGAAGATATTTCCTTTTTCACCATAGCCCTCTATGGGCTTCCAAATATCCCTTTGCCAATTCCACAAGAACAGCCTTAGCGAAAGGCTTCTTGAAGGGAAAGATGTAACTCTGTGAGATGAATTAACAGAACACAGAGCAGTTTCTCAGAAAGCTTCTTTCCAGTTTTGAACGGAAGATATTTCCTTTTTCACCATAGCCCTCTATGGGCTTCCAAATATCCCTTTGCCAATTCCACAAGAACAGCCTTAGCGAAAGGCTTCTTGAAGGGAAAGATGTAACTCTGTGAGATGAATTAACAGAACACAGAGCAGTTTCTCAGAAAGCTTCTTTCCAGTTTTGAACGGAAGATATTTCCTTTTTCACCATAGCCCTCTATGGGCTTCCAAATATCCCTTTGCCAATTCCACAAGAACAGCCTTAGCGAAAGGCTTCTTGAAGGGAAAGATGTAACTCTGTGAGATGAATTAACAGAACACAGAGCAGTTTCTCAGAAAGCTTCTTTCCAGTTTTGAACGGAAGATATTTCCTTTTTCACCATAGCCCTCTATGGGCTTCCAAATATCCCTTTGCCAATTCCACAAGAACAGCCTTAGCGAAAGGCTTCTTGAAGGGAAAGATGTAACTCTGTGAGATGAATTAACAGAACACAGAGCAGTTTCTCAGAAAGCTTCTTTCCAGTTTTGAACGGAAGATATTTCCTTTTTCACCATAGCCCTCTATGGGCTTCCAAATATCCCTTTGCCAATTCCACAAGAACAGCCTTAGCGAAAGGCTTCTTGAAGGGAAAGATGTAACTCTGTGAGGTGAATTAACAGAACACAGAGCAGTTTCTCAGAAAGCTTCTTTCCAGTTTTGAACGGAAGATATTTCCTTTTTCACCATAGCCCTCTATGGGCTTCCAAATATCCCTTTGCCAATTCCACAAGAACAGCCTTAGCGAAAGGCTTCTTGAAGGGAAAGATGTAACTCTGTGAGATGAATTAACAGAACACAGAGCAGTTTCTCAGAAAGCTTCTTTCCAGTTTTGAACGGAAGATATTTCCTTTTTCACCATAGCCCTCTATGGGCTTCCAAATATCCCTTTGCCAATTCCACAAGAACAGCCTTAGCGAAAGGCTTCTTGAAGGGAAAGATGTAACTCTGTGAGATGAATTAACAGAACACAGAGCAGTTTCTCAGAAAGCTTCTTTCCAGTTTTGAACGGAAGATATTTCCTTTTTCACCATAGCCCTCTATGGGCTTCC
This sequence comes from Chlorocebus sabaeus, assembly GCF_047675955.1. NCBI lineage: Eukaryota > Metazoa > Chordata > Mammalia > Primates > Cercopithecidae > Chlorocebus > Chlorocebus sabaeus. The sequence continues at coordinate 223,895 of NW_027327640.1, forward strand.
AAATATCCCTTTGCCAATTCCACAAGAACAGCCTTAGCGAAAGGCTTCTTGAAGGGAAAGATGTAACTCTGTGAGATGAATTAACAGAACACAGAGCAGTTTCTCGAAAGCTTCTTTCCAGTTTTGAACGGAAGATATTTCCTTTTTCACCATAGCCCTCTATGGGCTTCCAAATATCCCTTTGCCAATTCCACAAGAACAGCCTTAGCGAAAGGCTTCTTGAAGGGAAAGATGTAACTCTGTGAGATGAATTAACAGAACACAGAGCAGTTTCTCAGAAAGCTTCTTTCCAGTTTTGAACGGAAGATATTTCCTTTTTCACCATAGCCCTCTATGGGCTTCCAAATATCCCTTTGCCAATTCCACAAGAACAGCCTTAGCGAAAGGCTTCTTGAAGGGAAAGATGTAACTCTGTGAGATGAATTAACAGAACACAGAGCAGTTTCTCAGAAAGCTTCTTTCCAGTTTTGAACGGAAGATATTTCCTTTTTCACCATAGCCCTCTATGGGCTTCCAAATATCCCTTTGCCAATTCCACAAGAACAGCCTTAGCGAAAGGCTTCTTGAAGGGAAAGATGTAACTCTGTGAGATGAATTAACAGAACACAGAGCAGTTTCTCAGAAAGCTTCTTTCCAGTTTTGAACGGAAGATATTTCCTTTTTCACCATAGCCCTCTATGGGCTTCCAAATATCCCTTTGCCAATTCCACAAGAACAGCCTTAGCGAAAGGCTTCTTGAAGGGAAAGATGTAACTCTGTGAGATGAATTAACAGAACACAGAGCAGTTTCTCAGAAAGCTTCTTTCCAGTTTTGAACGGAAGATATTTCCTTTTTCACCATAGCCCTCTATGGGCTTCCAAATATCCCTTTGCCAATTCCACAAGAACAGCCTTAGCGAAAGGCTTCTTGAAGGGAAAGATGTAACTCTGTGAGATGAATTAACAGAACACAGAGCAGTTTCTCAGAAAGCTTCTTTCCAGTTTTGAACGGAAGATATTTCCTTTTTCACCATAGCCCTCTATGGGCTTCCAAATATCCCTTTGCCAATTCCACAAGAACAGCCTTAGCGAAAGGCTTCTTGAAGGGAAAGATGTAACTCTGTGAGATGAATTAACAGAACACAGAGCAGTTTCTCAGAAAGCTTCTTTCCAGTTTTGAACGGAAGATATTTCCTTTTTCACCATAGCCCTCTATGGGCTTCCAAATATCCCTTTGCCAATTCCACAAGAACAGCCTTAGCGAAAGGCTTCTTGAAGGGAAAGATGTAACTCTGTGAGGTGAATTAACAGAACACAGAGCAGTTTCTCAGAAAGCTTCTTTCCAGTTTTGAACGGAAGATATTTCCTTTTTCACCATAGCCCTCTATGGGCTTCCAAATATCCCTTTGCCAATTCCACAAGAACAGCCTTAGCGAAAGGCTTCTTGAAGGGAAAGATGTAACTCTGTGAGATGAATTAACAGAACACAGAGCAGTTTCTCAGAAAGCTTCTTTCCAGTTTTGAACGGAAGATATTTCCTTTTTCACCATAGCCCTCTATGGGCTTCCAAATATCCCTTTGCCAATTCCACAAGAACAGCCTTAGCGAAAGGCTTCTTGAAGGGAAAGATGTAAGTCTGTGAGATGAATTAACAGAACACAGAGCAGTTTCTCAGAAAGCTTCTTTCCAGTTTTGAACGGAAGATATTTCCTTTTTCACCATAGCCCTCTATGGGCTTCCAAATATCCCTTTGCCAATTCCACAAGAACAGCCTTAGCGAAAGGCTTCTTGAAGGGAAAGATGTAACTCTGTGAGATGAATTAACAGAACACAGAGCAGTTTCTCGAAAGCTTCTTTCCAGTTTTGAACGGAAGATATTTCCTTTTTCACCATAGCCCTCTATGGGCTTCCAAATATCCCTTTGCCAATTCCACAAGAACAGCCTTAGCGAAAGGCTTCTTGAAGGGAAAAATGTAACTTCTGTGAGATGAATTAACAGAACACTGAGCAGTTTCTCAGAAAGCTTCTTCCAGTTTTGAACGGAAGATATTTCCTTTTTCACCATAGCCCTCTATGGGCTTCCAAATATCCCTTTGCCAATTCCACAAGAACAGCCTTAGCGAAAGGCTTCTTGAAGGGAAAGATGTAACTCTGTGAGATGAATTAACAGAACACAGAGCAGTTTCTCAGAAAGCTTCTTTCCAGTTTTGAACGGAAGATATTTCCTTTTTCACCATAGCCCTCTATGGGCTTCCAAATATCCCTTTGCCAATTCCACAAGAACAGCCTTAGCGAAAGGCTTCTTGAAGGGAAAGATGTAACTCTGTGAGATGAATTAACAGAACACAGAGCAGTTTCTCAGAAAGCTTCTTTCCAGTTTTGAACGGAAGATATTTCCTTTTTCACCATAGCCCTCTATGGGCTTCCAAATATCCCTTTGCCAATTCCACAAGAACAGCCTTAGCGAAAGGCTTCTTGAAGGGAAAGATGTAACTCTGTGAGATGAATTAACAGAACACAGAGCAGTTTCTCAGAAAGCTTCTTTCCAGTTTTGAACGGAAGATATTTCCTTTTTCACCATAGCCCTCTATGGGCTTCCAAATATCCCTTTGCCAATTCCACAAGAACAGCCTTAGCGAAAGGCTTCTTGAAGGGAAAGATGTAACTCTGTGAGATGAATTAACAGAACACAGAGCAGTTTCTCAGAAAGCTTCTTTCCAGTTTTGAACGGAAGATATTTCCTTTTTCACCATAGCCCTCCATGGGCTTCCAAATATCCCTTTGCCAATTCCACAAGAACAGCCTTAGCGAAAGGCTTCTTGAAGGGAAAGATGTAACTCTGTGAGATGAATTAACAGAACACAGAGCAGTTTCTCAGAAAGCTTCTTTCCAGTTTTGAACGGAAGATATTTCCTTTTTCACCATAGCCCTCTATGGGCTTGCAAATATCCCTTTGCCAATTCCACAAGAACAGCCTTAGCGAAAGGCTTCTTGAAGGGAAAGATGTTACTCTGTGAGATGAATTAGCCGAACACAGAGCAGTTTCTCAGAAAGCTTCTTTCCAGTTTTGAACGGAAGATATTTCCTTTTTCACCATAGCCCTCTATGGGCTTCCAAATATCCCTTTGCCAATTCCACAAGAACAGCCTTAGCGAAAGGCTTCTTGAAGGGAAAGATGTAACTCTGTGAGATGAATTAACAGAACACAGAGCAGTTTCTCAGAAAGCTTCTTTCCAGTTTTGAACGGAAGATATTTCCTTTTTCACCATAGCCCTCTATGGGCTTCCAAATATCCCTTTGCCAATTCCACAAGAACAGCCTTAGCGAAAGGCTTCTTGAAGGGAAAGATGTAAGTCTGTGAGATGAATTAACAGAACACAGAGCAGTTTCTCAGAAAGCTTCTTTCCAGTTTTGAACGGAAGATATTTCCTTTTTCACCATAGCCCTCTATGGGCTTCCAAATATCCCTTTGCCAATTCCACAAGAACAGCCTTAGCGAAAGGCTTCTTGAAGGGAAAGATGTAACTCTGTGAGATGAATTAACAGAACACAGAGCAGTTTCTCAGAAAGCTTCTTTCCAGTTTTGAACGGAAGATATTTCCTTTTTCACCATAGCCCTCTATGGGCTTCCAAATATCCCTTTGCCAATTCCACAAGAACAGCCTTAGCGAAAGGCTTCTTGAAGGGAAAGATGTAACTCTGTGAGATGAATTAACAGAACACAGAGCAGTTTCTCGAAAGCTTCTTTCCAGTTTTGAACGGAAGATATTTCCTTTTTCACCATAGCCCTCTATGGGCTTCCAAATATCCCTTTGCCAATTCCACAAGAACAGCCTTAGCGAAAGGCTTCTTGAAGGGAAAGATGTAACTCTGTGAGATGAATTAACAGAACACAGAGCAGTTTCTCAGAAAGCTTCTTTCCAGTTTTGAACGGAAGATATTTCCTTTTTCACCATAGCCCTCTATGGGCTTCCAAATATCCCTTTGCCAATTCCACAAGAACAGCCTTAGCGAAAGGCTTCTTGAAGGGAAAGATGTAACTCTGTGAGATGAATTAACAGAACACAGAGCAGTTTCTCAGAAAGCTTCTTTCCAGTTTTGAACGGAAGATATTTCCTTTTTCACCATAGCCCTCTATGGGCTTCCAAATATCCCTTTGCCAATTCCACAAGAACAGCCTTAGCGAAAGGCTTCTTGAAGGGAAAGATGTAACTCTGTGAGATGAATTAACAGAACACAGAGCAGTTTCTCAGAAAGCTTCTTTCCAGTTTTGAACGGAAGATATTTCCTTTTTCACCATAGCCCTCTATGGGCTTCCAAATATCCCTTTGCCAATTCCACAAGAACAGCCTTAGCGAAAGGCTTCTTGAAGGGAAAGATGTAACTCTGTGAGATGAATTAACAGAACACAGAGCAGTTTCTCAGAAAGCTTCTTTCCAGTTTTGAACGGAAGATATTTCCTTTTTCACCATAGCCCTCTATGGGCTTCCAAATATCCCTTTGCCAATTCCACAAGAACAGCCTTAGCGAAAGGCTTCTTGAAGGGAAAGATGTAACTCTGTGAGATGAATTAACAGAACACAGAGCAGTTTCTCAGAAAGCTTCTTTCCAGTTTTGAACGGAAGATATTTCCTTTTTCACCATAGCCCTCTATGGGCTTCCAAATATCCCTTTGCCAATTCCACAAGAACAGCCTTAGCGAAAGGCTTCTTGAAGGGAAAGATGTAACTCTGTGAGGTGAATTAACAGAACACAGAGCAGTTTCTCAGAAAGCTTCTTTCCAGTTTTGAACGGAAGATATTTCCTTTTTCACCATAGCCCTCTATGGGCTTCCAAATATCCCTTTGCCAATTCCACAAGAACAGCCTTAGCGAAAGGCTTCTTGAAGGGAAAGATGTAACTCTGTGAGATGAATTAACAGAACACAGAGCAGTTTCTCAGAAAGCTTCTTTCCAGTTTTGAACGGAAGATATTTCCTTTTTCACCATAGCCCTCTATGGGCTTCCAAATATCCCTTTGCCAATTCCACAAGAACAGCCTTAGCGAAAGGCTTCTTGAAGGGAAAGATGTAACTCTGTGAGATGAATTAACAGAACACAGAGCAGTTTCTCAGAAAGCTTCTTTCCAGTTTTGAACGGAAGATATTTCCTTTTTCACCATAGCCCTCTATGGGCTTCCAAATATCCCTTTGCCAATTCCACAAGAACAGCCTTAGCGAAAGGCTTCTTGAAGGGAAAGATGTAACTCTGTGAGATGAATTAACAGAACACAGAGCAGTTTCTCAGAAAGCTTCTTTCCAGTTTTGAACGGAAGATATTTCCTTTTTCACCATAGCCCTCTATGGGCTTCCAAATATCCCTTTGCCAATTCCACAAGAACAGCCTTAGCGAAAGGCTTCTTGAAGGGAAAGATGTAACTCTGTGAGATGAATTAACAGAACACAGAGCAGTTTCTCAGAAAGCTTCTTTCCAGTTTTGAACGGAAGATATTTCCTTTTTCACCATAGCCCTCTATGGGCTTCCAAATATCCCTTTGCCAATTCCACAAGAACAGCCTTAGCGAAAGGCTTCTTGAAGGGAAAGATGTAACTCTGTGAGATGAATTAACAGAACACAGAGCAGTTTCTCAGAAAGCTTCTTTCCAGTTTTGAACGGAAGATATTTCCTTTTTCACCATAGCCCTCTATGGGCTTCCAAATATCCCTTTGCCAATTCCACAAGAACAGCCTTAGCGAAAGGCTTCTTGAAGGGAAAGATGTAACTCTGTGAGATGAATTAACAGAACACAGAGCAGTTTCTCAGAAAGCTTCTTTCCAGTTTTGAACGGAAGATATTTCCTTTTTCACCATAGCCCTCTATGGGCTTCCAAATATCCCTTTGCCAATTCCACAAGAACAGCCTTAGCGAAAGGCTTCTTGAAGGGAAAGATGTAACTCTGTGAGGTGAATTAACAGAACACAGAGCAGTTTCTCAGAAAGCTTCTTTCCAGTTTTGAACGGAAGATATTTCCTTTTTCACCATAGCCCTCTATGGGCTTCCAAATATCCCTTTGCCAATTCCACAAGAACAGCCTTAGCGAAAGGCTTCTTGAAGGGAAAGATGTAACTCTGTGAGATGAATTAACAGAACACAGAGCAGTTTCTCAGAAAGCTTCTTTCCAGTTTTGAACGGAAGATATTTCCTTTTTCACCATAGCCCTCTATGGGCTTCCAAATATCCCTTTGCCAATTCCACAAGAACAGCCTTAGCGAAAGGCTTCTTGAAGGGAAAGATGTAACTCTGTGAGATGAATTAACAGAACACAGAGCAGTTTCTCAGAATGCTTCTTTCCAGTTTTGAACGGAAGATATTTCCTTTTTCACCATAGCCCTCTATGGGCTTCCAAATATCCCTTTGCCAATTCCACAAGAACAGCCTTAGCGAAAGGCTTCTTGAAGGGAAAGATGTAACTCTGTGAGATGAATTAACAGAACACAGAGCAGTTTCTCGAAAGCTTCTTTCCAGTTTTGAACGGAAGATATTTCCTTTTTCACCATAGCCCTCTATGGGCTTCCAAATATCCCTTTGCCAATTCCACAAGAACAGCCTTAGCGAAAGGCTTCTTGAAGGGAAAAATGTAACTCTGTGAGATGAATTAACAGAACACTGAGCAGTTTCTCAGAAAGCTTCTTTCCAGTTTTGAACGGAAGATATTTCCTTTTTCACCATAGCCCTCTATGGGCTTCCAAATATCCCTTTGCCAATTCCACAAGAACAGCCTTAGCGAAAGGCTTCTTGAAGGGAAAGATGTAACTCTGTGAGATGAATTAACAGAACACAGAGCAGTTTCTCAGAAAGCTTCTTTCCAGTTTTGAACGGAAGATATTTCCTTTTTCACCATAGCCCTCTATGGGCTTCCAAATATCCCTTTGCCAATTCCACAAGAACAGCCTTAGCGAAAGGCTTCTTGAAGGGAAAGATGTAACTCTGTGAGATGAATTAACAGAACACAGAGCAGTTTCTCAGAAAGCTTCTTTCCAGTTTTGAACGGAAGATATTTCCTTTTTCACCATAGCCCTCTATGGGCTTCCAAATATCCCTTTGCCAATTCCACAAGAACAGCCTTAGCGAAAGGCTTCTTGAAGGGAAAGATGTAACTCTGTGAGATGAATTAACAGAACACAGAGCAGTTTCTCAGAAAGCTTCTTTCCAGTTTTGAACGGAAGATATTTCCTTTTTCACCATAGCCCTCTATGGGCTTCCAAATATCCCTTTGCCAATTCCACAAGAACAGCCTTAGCGAAAGGCTTCTTGAAGGGAAAGATGTAACTCTGTGAGATGAATTAACAGAACACAGAGCAGTTTCTCAGAAAGCTTCTTTCCAGTTTTGAACGGAAGATATTTCCTTTTTCACCATAGCCCTCTATGGGCTTCCAAATATCCCTTTGCCAATTCCACAAGAACAGCCTTAGCGAAAGGCTTCTTGAAGGGAAAGATGTAAGTCTGTGAGATGAATTAACAGAACACAGAGCAGTTTCTCAGAAAGCTTCTTTCCAGTTTTGAACGGAAGATATTTCCTTTTTCACCATAGCCCACTATGGGCTTCCAAATATCCCTTTGCCAACTCCACAAGAACAGCCTTAGCGAAAGGCTTCTTGAAGGGAAAGATGTAACTCTGTGAGATGAATTAATAGAACACAGAGCAGTTTCTCAGAAAGCTTCTTTCCAGTTTTGAACGGAAGATATTTCCTTTTTCACCATAGCCCTCTATGGGCTTCCAAATATCCCTTTGCCAATTCCACAAGAACAGCCTTAGCGAAAGGCTTCTTGAAGGGAAAGATGTAACTCTGTGAGATGAATTAACAGAACACAGAGCAGTTTCTCAGAAAGCTTCTTTCCAGTTTTGAACGGAAGATATTTCCTTTTTCACCATAGCCCTCTATGGGCTTCCAAATATCCCTTTGCCAATTCCACAAGAACAGCCTTAGCGAAAGGCTTCTTGAAGGGAAAGATGTAACTCTGTGAGATGAATTAACAGAACACAGAGCAGTTTCTCAGAAAGCTTCTTTCCAGTTTTGAACGGAAGATATTTCCTTTTTCACCATAGCCCTCTATGGGCTTCCAAATATCCCTTTGCCAATTCCGCAAGAACAGCCTTAGCGAAAGGCTTGTTGAAGGGAAAGATGTAACTCTGTGAGATGAATTAACAGAACACTGAGCAGTTTCTCAGAAAGCTTCTTTCCAGTTTTGAACGGAAGATATTTCCTTTTTCACCATAGCCCTCTATGGGCTTCCAAATATCCCTTTGCCAATTCCACAAGAACAGCCTTAGCGAAAGGCTTCTTGAAGGGAAAGATGTAACTCTGTGAGATGAATTAACAGAACACAGAGCAGTTTCTCAGAAAGCTTCTTTCCAGTTTTGAACGGAAGATATTTCCTTTTTCACCATAGCCCTCTATGGGCTTCCAAATATCCCTTTGCCAATTCCACAAGAACAGCCTTAGCGAAAGGCTTCTTGAAGGGAAAGATGTAACTCTGTGAGATGAATTAACAGAACACAGAGCAGTTTCTCAGAAAGCTTCTTTCCAGTTTTGAACGGAAGATATTTCCTTTTTCACCATAGCCCTCTATGGGCTTCCAAATATCCCTTTGCCAATTCCACAAGAACAGCCTTAGCGAAAGGCTTCTTGAAGGGAAAGATGTAACTCTGTGAGATGAATTAACAGAACACAGAGCAGTTTCTCAGAAAGCTTCTTTCCAGTTTTGAACGGAAGATATTTCCTTTTTCACCATAGCCCTCTATGGGCTTCCAAATATCCCTTTGCCAATTCCACAAGAACAGCCTTAGCGAAAGGCTTCTTGAAGGGAAAGATGTAAGTCTGTGAGATGAATTAACAGAACACAGAGCAGTTTCTCAGAAAGCTTCTTTCCAGTTTTGAACGGAAGATATTTCCTTTTTCACCATAGCCCTCTATGGGCTTCCAAATATCCCTTTGCCAATTCCACAAGAACAGCCGTAGCGAAAGGCTTCTTGAAGGGAAAGATGTAACTCTGTGAGATGAATTAACAGAACACAGAGCAGTTTCTCAGAAAGCTTCTTTCCAGTTTTGAACGGAAGATATTTCCTTTTTCACCATAGCCCTCTATGGGCTTCCAAATATCCCTTTGCCAATTCCACAAGAACAGCCTTAGCGAAAGGCTTCTTGAAGGGAAAGATGTAACTCTGTGAGATGAATTAACAGAACACAGAGCAGTTTCTCAGAAAGCTTCTTTCCAGTTTTGAACGGAAGATATTTCCTTTTTCACCATAGCCCTCTATGGGCTTCCAAATATCCCTTTGCCAATTCCACAAGAACAGCCTTAGCGAAAGGCTTCTTGAAGGGAAAGATGTAACTCTGTGAGATGAATTAACAGAACACAGAGCAGTTTCTCAGAAAGCTTCTTTCCAGTTTTGAACGGAAGATATTTCCTTTTTCACCATAGCCCTCTATGGGCTTGCAAATATCCCTTTGCCAATTCCACAAGAACAGCCTTAGCGAAAGGCTTCTTGAAGGGAAAGATGTAACTCTGTGAGATGAATTAGCCGAACACAGAGCAGTTTCTCAGAAAGCTTCTTTCCAGTTTTGAACGGAAGATATTTCCTTTTTCACCATAGCCCTCTATGGGCTTCCAAATATCCCTTTGCCAATTCCACAAGAACAGCCTTAGCGAAAGGCTTCTTGAAGGGAAAGATGTAACTCTGTGAGATGAATTAACAGAACACAGAGCAGTTTCTCAGAAAGCTTCTTTCCAGTTTTGAACGGAAGATATTTCCTTTTTCACCATAGCCCTCTATGGGCTTCCAAATATCCCTTTGCCAATTCCACAAGAACAGCCTTAGCGAAAGGCTTCTTGAAGGGAAAGATGTAAGTCTGTGAGATGAATTAACAGAACACAGAGCAGTTTCTCAGAAAGCTTCTTTCCAGTTTTGAACGGAAGATATTTCCTTTTTCACCATAGCCCTCTATGGGCTTCCAAATATCCCTTTGCCAATTCCACAAGAACAGCCTTAGCGAAAGGCTTCTTGAAGGGAAAGATGTAACTCTGTGAGATGAATTAACAGAACACAGAGCAGTTTCTCAGAAAGCTTCTTTCCAGTTTTGAACGGAAGATATTTCCTTTTTCACCATAGCCCTCTATGGGCTTCCAAATATCCCTTTGCCAATTCCACAAGAACAGCCTTAGCGAAAGGCTTCTTGAAGGGAAAGATGTAACTCTGTGAGATGAATTAACAGAACACAGAGCAGTTTCTCGAAAGCTTCTTTCCAGTTTTGAACGGAAGATATTTCCTTTTTCACCGTAGCCCTCTATGGGCTTCCAAATATCCCTTTGCCAATTCCACAAGAACAGCCTTAGCGAAAGGCTTCTTGAAGGGAAAGATGTAACTCTGTGAGATGAATTAACAGAACACAGAGCAGTTTCTCAGAAAGCTTCTTTCCAGTTTTGAACGGAAGATATTTCCTTTTTCACCATAGCCCTCTATGGGCTTCCAAATATCCCTTTGCCAATTCCACAAGAACAGCCTTAGCGAAAGGCTTCTTGAAGGGAAAGATGTAACTCTGTGAGATGAATTAACAGAACACAGAGCAGTTTCTCAGAAAGCTTCTTTCCAGTTTTGAACGGAAGATATTTCCTTTTTCACCATAGCCCTCTATGGGCTTCCAAATATCCCTTTGCCAATTCCACAAGAACAGCCTTAGCGAAAGGCTTCTTGAAGGGAAAGATGTAACTCTGTGAGATGAATTAACAGAACACAGAGCAGTTTCTCAGAAAGCTTCTTTCCAGTTTTGAACGGAAGATATTTCCTTTTTCACCATAGCCCTCTATGGGCTTCCAAATATCCCTTTGCCAATTCCACAAGAACAGCCTTAGCGAAAGGCTTCTTGAAGGGAAAGATGTAACTCTGTGAGATGAATTAACAGAACACAGAGCAGTTTCTCAGAAAGCTTCTTTCCAGTTTTGAACGGAAGATATTTCCTTTTTCACCATAGCCCTCTATGGGCTTCCAAATATCCCTTTGCCAATTCCACAAGAACAGCCTTAGCGAAAGGCTTCTTGAAGGGAAAGATGTAACTCTGTGAGATGAATTAACAGAACACAGAGCAGTTTCTCAGAAAGCTTCTTTCCAGTTTTGAACGGAAGATATTTCCTTTTTCACCATAGCCCTCTATGGGCTTCCAAATATCCCTTTGACAATTCCACAAGAACAGACTTAGCGAAAGGCTTCTTGAAGGGAAAGATGTAACTCTGTGAGATGAATTAACAGAACACAGAGCAGTTTCTCAGAAAGCTTCTTTCCAGTTTTGAACGGAAGATATTTCCTTTTTCACCATAGCCCTCTATGGGCTTCCAAATATCCCTTTGCCAATTCCACAAGAACAGCCTTAGCGAAAGGCTTCTTGAAGGGAAAGATGTAAGTCTGTGAGATGAATTAACAGAACACAGAGCAGTTTCTCAGAAAGCTTCTTTCCAGTTTTGAACGGAAGATATTTCCTTTTTCACCATAGCCCTCTATGGGCTTCCAAATATCCCTTTGCCAATTCCACAAGAACAGCCTTAGCGAAAGGCTTCTTGAAGGGAAAGATGTAACTCTGTGAGATGAATTAACAGAACACAGAGCAGTTTCTCAGAAAGCTTCTTTCCAGTTTTGAACGGAAGATATTTCCTTTTTCACCATAGCCCTCTATGGGCTTCCAAATATCCCTTTGCCAATTCCACAAGAACAGCCTTAGCGAAAGGCTTCTTGAAGGGAAAGATGTAACTCTGTGAGATGAATTAACAGAACACAGAGCAGTTTCTCGAAAGCTTCTTTGCAGTTTTGAACGGAAGATATTTCCTTTTTCACCATAGCCCTCTATGGGCTTCCAAATATCCCTTTGCCAATTCCACAAGAACAGCCTTAGCGAAAGGCTTCTTGAAGGGAAAGATGTAACTCTGTGAGATGAATTAACAGAACACAGAGCAGTTTCTCAGAAAGCTTCTTTCCAGTTTTGAACGGAAGATATTTCCTTTTTCACCATAGCCCTCTATGGGCTTCCAAATATCCCTTTGCCAATTACACAAGAACAGCCTTAGCGAAAGGCTTCTTGAAGGGAAAGATGTAACACTGTGAGATGAATTAACAGAACACAGAGCAGTTTCTCAGAAAGCTTCTTTCCAGTTTTGAACGGAAGATATTTCCTTTTTCACCATAGCCCTCTATGGGCTTCCAAATATCCCTTTGCCAATTCCACAAGAACAGCCTTAGCGAAAGGCTTCTTGAAGGGAAAGATGTAAGTCTGTGAGATGAATTAACAGAACACAGAGCAGTTTCTCAGAAAGCTTCTTTCCAGTTTTGAACGGAAGATATTTCCTTTTTCACCATAGCCCTCTATGGGCTTCCAAATATCCCTTTGCCAATTCCACAAGAACAGCCTTAGCGAAAGGCTTCTTGAAGGGAAAGATGTAACTCTGTGAGATGAATTAACAGAACACAGAGCAGTTTCTCAGAAAGCTTCTTTCCAGTTTTGAACGGAAGATATTTCCTTTTTCACCATAGCCCTCTATGGGCTTCCAAATATCCCTTTGCCAATTCCACAAGAACAGCCTTAACGAAAGGCTTCTTGAAGGGAAAGATGTAACTCTGTGAGATGAATTAACAGAACACAGAGCAGTTTCTCAGAAAGCTTCTTTCCAGTTTTGAACGGAAGATATTTCCTTTTTCACCATAGCCCTCTATGGGCTTCCAAATATCCCTTTGCCAATTCCGCAAGAACAGCCTTAGCGAAAGGCTTCTTGAAGGGAAAGATGTAACTCTGTGAGATGAATTAACAGAACACTGAGCAGTTTCTCAGAAAGCTTCTTTCCAGTTTTGAACGGAAGATATTTCCTTTTTCACCATAGCCCTCTATGGGCTTCCAAATATCCCTTTGCCAATTCCACAAGAACAGCCTTAGCGAAAGGCTTCTTGAAGGGAAAGATGTAACTCTGTGAGATGAATTAACAGAACACAGAGCAGTTTCTCAGAAAGCTTCTTTCCAGTTTTGAACGGAAGATATTTCCTTTTTCACCATAGCCCTCTATGGGCTTCCAAATATCCCTTTGCCAATTCCACAAGAACAGCCTTAGCGAAAGGCTTCTTGAAGGGAAAGATGTAACTCTGTGAGATGAATTAACAGAACACAGAGCAGTTTCTCAGAAAGCTTCTTTCCAGTTTTGAACGGAAGATATTTCCTTTTTCACCATAGCCCTCTATGGGCTTCCAAATATCCCTTTGCCAATTCCACAAGAACAGCCTTAGCGAAAGGCTTCTTGAAGGGAAAGATGTAACTCTGTGAGATGAATTAACAGAACACAGAGCAGTTTCTCAGAAAGCTTCTTTCCAGTTTTGAACGGAAGATATTTCCTTTTTCACCATAGCCCTCTATGGGCTTCCAAATATCCCTTTGCCAATTCCACAAGAACAGCCTTAACGAAAGGCTTCTTGAAGGGAAAGATGTAACTCTGTGAGATGAATTAACAGAACACAGAGCAGTTTCTCAGAAAGCTTCTTTCCAGTTTTGAACGGAAGATATTTCCTTTTTCACCATAGCCCTCTATGGGCTTCCAAATATCCCTTTGCCAATTCCACAAGAACAGCCTTAGCGAAAGGCTTCTTGAAGGGAAAGATGTAACTCTGTGAGATGAATTAACAGAACACAGAGCAGTTTCTCAGAAAGCTTCTTTCCAGTTTTGAACGGAAGATATTTCCTTTTTCACCATAGCCCTCTATGGGCTTCCAAATATCCCTTTGCCAATTCCACAAGAACAGCCTTAGCGAAAGGCTTCTTGAAGGGAAAGATGTAACTCTGTGAGATGAATTAACAGAACACAGAGCAGTTTCTCAGAAAGCTTCTTTCCAGTTTTGAACGGAAGATATTTCCTTTTTCACCATAGCCCTCTATGGGCTTCCAAATATCCCTTTGCCAATTCCACAAGAACAGCCTTAGCGAAAGGCTTCTTGAAGGGAAAGATGTAACTCTGTGAGATGAATTAGCCGAACACAGAGCAGTTTCTCAGAAAGCTTCTTTCCAGTTTTGAACGGAAGATATTTCCTTTTTCACCATAGCCCTCTATGGGCTTCCAAATATCCCTTTGCCAATTCCACAAGAACAGCCTTAGCGAAAGGCTTCTTGAAGGGAAAGATGTAACTCTGTGAGATGAATTAACAGAACACAGAGCAGTTTCTCAGAAAGCTTCTTTCCAGTTTTGAACTGAAGATATTTCCTTTTTCACCATAGCCCTCTATGGGCTTCCAAATATCCCTTTGCCAATTCCACAAGAACAGCCTTAGCGAAAGGCTTCTTGAAGGGAAAGATGTAACTCTGTGAGATGAATTAACAGAACACAGAGCAGTTTCTCAGAAAGCTTCTTTCCAGTTTTGAACGGAAGATATTTCCTTTTTCACCATAGCCCTCTATGGGCTTCCAAATATCCCTTTGCCAATTCCACAAGAACAGCCTTAGCGAAAGGCTTCTTGAAGGGAAAGATGTAACTCTGTGAGATGAATTAACAGAACACAGAGCAGTTTCTCAGAAAGCTTCTTTCCAGTTTTGAACGGAAGATATTTCCTTTTTCACCATAGCCCTCTATGGGCTTCCAAATATCCCTTTGCCAATTCCACAAGAACAGCCTTAGCGAAAGGCTTCTTGAAGGGAAAGATGTAACTCTGTGAGATGAATTAACAGAACACTGAGCAGTTTCTCAGAAAGCCTCTTTCCAGTTTTGAACGGAAGATATTTCCTTTTTCACCATAGCCCTCTATGGGCTTCGAAATATCCCTTTGCCAATTCCACAAGAACAGCCTTAGCGAAAGGCTTCTTGAAGGGAAAGATATAACTCTGTGAGATGAATTAACAGAACACAGAGCAGTTTCTCAGAAAGCTTCTTTCCAGTTTTGAACGGAAGTTATTTCCTTTTTCACCATAGCCCTCTATGGGCTTCCAAATATCCCTTTGCCAATTCCACAAGAACAGCCTTAGCGAAAGGCTTCTTGAAGGGAAAGATGTAACTCTGTGAGATGAATTAACAGAACACAGAGCAGTTTCTCAGAAAGCTTCTTTCCAGTTTTGAAAGGAAGATATTTCCTTTTTCACCATAGCCCTCTATGGGCTTCCAAATATCTCTTTGCCAATTCCACAAGAACAGCCTTAGCGAAAGGCTTCTTGAAGGGAAAGATGTAACTCTGTGAGATGAATTAACAGAACACAGAGCAGTTTCTCAGAAAGCTTCTTTCCAGTTTTGAACAGAAGATATTTCCTTTTTCACCATAGCCCTCTATGGGCTTCCAAATATCCCTTTGCGAATTCCACAAGAACAGCCTTAGCGAAAGGCTTCTTGAAGGGAAAGATGTAACTCTGTGAGATGAATTAACAGAACACAGAGCAGTTTCTCAGAAAGCTTCTTTCCAGTTTTGAACGGAAGATATTTCCTTTTTCACCATAGCCCTCTATGGGCTTCCAAATATCCCTTTGCCAATTCCACAAGAACAGCCTTAGCGAAAGGCTTCTTGAAGGGAAAGATGTAACTCTGTGAGATGAATTAACAGAACACAGAGCAGTTTCTCAGAAAGCTTCTTTCCAGTTTTGAACGGAAGATATTTCCTTTTTCACCATAGCCCTCTATGGGCTTCCAAATATCCCTTTGCCAATTCCACAAGAACAGCCTTAGCGAAAGGCTTCTTGAAGGGAAAGATGTAACTCTGTGAGATGAATTAACAGAACACAGAGCAGTTTCTCAGAAAGCTTCTTTCCAGTTTTGAACGGAAGATATTTCCTTTTTCACCATAGCCCTCTATGGGCTTCCAAATATCCCTTTGCCAATTCCACAAGAACAGCCTTAGCGAAAGGCTTCTTGAAGGGAAAGATGTAACTCTGTGAGATGAATTAACAGAACACAGAGCAGTTTCTCAGAAAGCTTCTTTCCAGTTTTGAACGGAAGATATTTCCTTTTTCACCATAGCCCTCTATGGGCTTCCAAATATCCCTTTGCCAATTCCACAAGAACAGCCTTAGCGAAAGGCTTCTTGAAGGGAAAGATGTAACTCTGTGAGATGAATTAACAGAACACTGAGCAGTTTCTCAGAAAGCCTCTTTCCAGTTTTGAACGGAAGATATTTCCTTTTTCACCATAGCCCTCTATGGGCTTCGAAATATCCCTTTGCCAATTCCACAAGAACAGCCTTAGCGAAAGGCTTCTTGAAGGGAAAGATATAACTCTGTGAGATGAATTAACAGAACACAGAGCAGTTTCTCAGAAAGCTTCTTTCCAGTTTTGAACGGAAGTTATTTCCTTTTTCACCATAGCCCTCTATGGGCTTCCAAATATCCCTTTGCCAATTCCACAAGAACAGCCTTAGCGAAAGGCTTCTTGAAGGGAAAGATGTAACTCTGTGAGATGAATTAACAGAACACAGAGCAGTTTCTCAGAAAGCTTCTTTCCAGTTTTGAAAGGAAGATATTTCCTTTTTCACCATAGCCCTCTATGGGCTTCCAAATATCCCTTTGCCAATTCCACAAGAACAGCCTTAGCGAAAGGCTTCTTGAAGGGAAAGATGTAACTCTGTGAGATGAATTAACAGAACACAGAGCAGTTTCTCAGAAAGCTTCTTTCCAGTTTTGAACGGAAGATATTTCCTTTTTCACCATAGCCCTCTATGGGCTTCCAAATATCCCTTTGCCAATTCCACAAGAACAGCCTTAGCGAAAGGCTTCTTGAAGGGAAAGATGTAACTCTGTGAGATGAATTAACAGAACACTGAGCAGTTTCTCAGAAAGCCTCTTTCCAGTTTTGAACGGAAGATATTTCCTTTTTCACCATAGCCCTCTATGGGCTTCGAAATATCCCTTTGCCAATTCCACAAGAACAGCCTTAGCGAAAGGCTTCTTGAAGGGAAAGATATAACTCTGTGAGATGAATTAACAGAACACAGAGCAGTTTCTCAGAAAGCTTCTTTCCAGTTTTGAACGGAAGTTATTTCCTTTTTCACCATAGCCCTCTATGGGCTTCCAAATATCCCTTTGCCAATTCCACAAGAACAGCCTTAGCGAAAGGCTTCTTGAAGGGAAAGATGTAACTCTGTGAGATGAATTAACAGAACACAGAGCAGTTTCTCAGAAAGCTTCTTTCCAGTTTTGAAAGGAAGATATTTCCTTTTTCACCATAGCCCTCTATGGGCTTCCAAATATCTCTTTGCCAATTCCACAAGAACAGCCTTAGCGAAAGGCTTCTTGAAGGGAAAGATGTAACTCTGTGAGATGAATTAACAGAACACAGAGCAGTTTCTCAGAAAGCTTCTTTCCAGTTTTGAACAGAAGATATTTCCTTTTTCACCATAGCCCTCTATGGGCTTCCAAATATCCCTTTGCGAATTCCACAAGAACAGCCTTAGCGAAAGGCTTCTTGAAGGGAAAGATGTAACTCTGTGAGATGAATTAACAGAACACAGAGCAGTTTCTCAGAAAGCTTCTTTCCAGTTTTGAACGGAAGATATTTCCTTTTTCACCATAGCCCTCTATGGGCTTCCAAATATCCCTTTGCCAATTCCACAAGAACAGCCTTAGCGAAAGGCTTCTTGAAGGGAAAGATGTAACTCTGTGAGATGAATTAACAGAACACAGAGCAGTTTCTCAGAAAGCTTCTTTCCAGTTTTGAACGGAAGATATTTCCTTTTTCACCATAGCCCTCTATGGGCTTCCAAATATCCCTTTGCCAATTCCACAAGAACAGCCTTAGCGAAAGGCTTCTTGAAGGGAAAGATGTAACTCTGTGAGATGAATTAACAGAACACAGAGCAGTTTCTCAGAAAGCTTCTTTCCAGTTTTGAACGGAAGATATTTCCTTTTTCACCATAGCCCTCTATGGGCTTCCAAATATCCCTTTGCCAATTCCACAAGAACAGCCTTAGCGAAAGGCTTCTTGAAGGGAAAGATGTAACTCTGTGAGATGAATTAACAGAACACAGAGCAGTTTCTCAGAAAGCTTCTTTCCAGTTTTGAACGGAAGATATTTCCTTTTTCACCATAGCCCTCTATGGGCTTCCAAATATCCCTTTGCCAATTCCACAAGAACAGCCTTAGCGAAAGGCTTCTTGAAGGGAAAGATGTAACTCTGTGAGATGAATTAACAGAACACTGAGCAGTTTCTCAGAAAGCCTCTTTCCAGTTTTGAACGGAAGATATTTCCTTTTTCACCATAGCCCTCTATGGGCTTCGAAATATCCCTTTGCCAATTCCACAAGAACAGCCTTAGCGAAAGGCTTCTTGAAGGGAAAGATATAACTCTGTGAGATGAATTAACAGAACACAGAGCAGTTTCTCAGAAAGCTTCTTTCCAGTTTTGAACGGAAGTTATTTCCTTTTTCACCATAGCCCTCTATGGGCTTCCAAATATCCCTTTGCCAATTCCACAAGAACAGCCTTAGCGAAAGGCTTCTTGAAGGGAAAGATGTAACTCTGTGAGATGAATTAACAGAACACAGAGCAGTTTCTCAGAAAGCTTCTTTCCAGTTTTGAAAGGAAGATATTTCCTTTTTCACCATAGCCCTCTATGGGCTTCCAAATATCTCTTTGCCAATTCCACAAGAACAGCCTTAGCGAAAGGCTTCTTGAAGGGAAAGATGTAACTCTGTGAGATGAATTAACAGAACACAGAGCAGTTTCTCAGAAAGCTTCTTTCCAGTTTTGAACAGAAGATATTTCCTTTTTCACCATAGCCCTCTATGGGCTTCCAAATATCCCTTTGCGAATTCCACAAGAACAGCCTTAGCGAAAGGCTTCTTGAAGGGAAAGATGTAACTCTGTGAGATGAATTAACAGAACACAGAGCAGTTTCTCAGAAAGCTTCTTTCCAGTTTTGAACGGAAGATATTTCCTTTTTCACCATAGCCCTCTCTGGGCTTCCAAATATCCCTTTGCCAATTCCACAAGAACAGCCTTAGCGAAAGGCTTCTTGAAGGGAAAGATGTAACTCTGTGAGATGAATTAACAGAACACAGAGCAGTTTCTCAGAAAGCTTCTTTCCAGTTTTGAACGGAAGATATTTCCTTTTTCACCATAGCCCTCTATGGGCTTCCAAATATCCCTTTGCCAATTCCACAAGAACAGCCTTAGCGAAAGGCTTCTTGAAGGGAAAGATGTAACTCTGTGAGATGAATTAACAGAACACAGAGCAGTTTCTCAGAAAGCTTCTTTCCAGTTTTGAACGGAAGATATTTCCTTTTTCACCATAGCCCTCTATGGGCTTCCAAATATCCCTTTGCCAATTCCACAAGAACAGCCTTAGCGAAAGGCTTCTTGAAGGGAAAGATGTAACTCTGTGAGATGAATTAACAGAACACAGAGCAGTTTCTCAGAAAGCTTCTTTCCAGTTTTGAACGGAAGATATTTCCTTTTTCACCATAGCCCTCTATGGGCTTCCAAATATCCCTTTGCCAATTCCACAAGAACAGCCTTAGCGAAAGGCTTCTTGAAGGGAAAGATGTAACTCTGTGAGATGAATTAACAGAACACAGAGCAGTTTCTCAGAAAGCTTCTTTCCAGTTTTGAACGGAAGATATTTCCTTTTTCACCATAGCCCTCTATGGGCTTCCAAATATCCCTTTGCCAATTCCACAAGAACAGCCTTAGCGAAAGGCTTCTTGAAGGGAAAGATGTAACTCTGTGAGATGAATTAACAGAACACAGAGCAGTTTCTCAGAAAGCTTCTTTCCAGTTTTGAACGGAAGATATTTCCTTTTTCACCATAGCCCTCTATGGGCTTCCAAATATCCCTTTGCCAATTCCACAAGAACAGCCTTAGCGAAAGGCTTCTTGAAGGGAAAGATGTAACTCTGTGAGATGAATTAACAGAACACAGAGCAGTTTCTCAGAAAGCTTCTTTCCAGTTTTGAACGGAAGATATTTCCTTTTTCACCATAGCCCTCTATGGGCTTCCAAATATCCCTTTGCCAATTCCACAAGAACAGCCTTAGCGAAAGGCTTCTTGAAGGGAAAGATGTAACTCTGTGAGATGAATTAACAGAACACAGAGCAGTTTCTCGAAAGCTTCTTTCCAGTTTTGAACGGAAGATATTTCCTTTTTCACCATAGCCCTCTATGGGCTTCCAAATATCCCTTTGCCAATTCCACAAGAACAGCCTTAGCGAAAGGCTTCTTGAAGGGAAAGATGTAACTCTGTGAGATGAATTAACAGAACACAGAGCAGTTTCTCAGAAAGCTTCTTTCCAGTTTTGAACGGAAGATATTTCCTTTTTCACCATAGCCCTCTATGGGCTTCCAAATATCCCTTTGCCAATTCCACAAAAACAGCCTTAGCGAAAGGCTTCTTGAAGGGAAAGATGTAACTCTGTGAGATGAATTAACAGAACACAGAGCAGTTTCTCAGAAAGCTTCTTTCCAGTTTTGAACGGAAGATATTTCCTTTTTCACCATAGCCCTCTAAGGGCTTCCAAATATCCCTTTGCCAATTCCACAAGAACAGCCTTAGCGAAAGGCTTCTTGAAGGGAAAGATGTAACTCTGTGAGATGAATTAACAGAACACAGAGCAGTTTCTCAGAAAGCTTCTTTCCAGTTTTGAACGGAAGATATTTCCTTTTTCACCATAGCCCACTATGGGCTTCCAAATATCCCTTTGCCAACTCCACAAGAACAGCCTTAGCGAAAGGCTTCTTGAAGGGAAAGATGTAACTCTGTGAGATGAATTAACAGAACACAGAGCAGTTTCTCAGAAAGCTTCTTTCCAGTTTTGAACGGAAGATATTTCCTTTTTCACCATAGCCCTCTATGGGCTTCCAAATATCCCTTTGCCAATTCCACAAGAACAGCCTTAGCGAAAGGCTTCTTGAAGGGAAAGATGTAACTCTGTGAGATGAATTAACAGAACAAGAGCAGTTTCTCAGAAAGCTTCTTTCCAGTTTTGAACGGAAGATATTTCCTTTTTCACCATAGCCCTCTATGGGCTTCCAAATATCCCTTTGCCAATTCCACAAGAACAGCCTTAGCGAAAGGCTTCTTGAAGGGAAAGATGTAACTCTGTGAGATGAATTAACAGAACACAGAGCAGTTTCTCAGAAAGCTTCTTTCCAGTTTTGAACGGAAGATATTTCCTTTTTCACCATAGCCCTCTATGGGCTTCCAAATATCCCTTTGCCAATTCCGCAAGAACAGCCTTAGCGAAAGGCTTCTTGAAGGGAAAGATGTAACTCTGTGAGATGAATTAACAGAACACTGAGCAGTTTCTCAGAAAGCTTCTTTCCAGTTTTGAACGGAAGATATTTCCTTTTTCACCATAGCCCTCTATGGGCTTCCAAATATCCCTTTGCCAATTCCACAAGAACAGCCTTAGCGAAAGGCTTCTTGAAGGGAAAGATGTAACTCTGTGAGATGAATTAACAGAACACAGAGCAGTTTCTCAGAAAGCTTCTTTCCAGTTTTGAACGGAAGATATTTCCTTTTTCACCATAGCCCTCTATGGGCTTCCAAATATCCCTTTGCCAATTCCACAAGAACAGCCTTAGCGAAAGGCTTCTTGAAGGGAAAGATGTAACTCTGTGAGATGAATTAACAGAACACAGAGCAGTTTCTCAGAAAGCTTCTTTCCAGTTTTGAACGGAAGATATTTCCTTTTTCACCATAGCCCTCTATGGGCTTCCAAATATCCCTTTGCCAATTCCACAAGAACAGCCTTAGCGAAAGGCTTCTTGAAGGGAAAGATGTAACTCTGTGAGATGAATTAACAGAACACAGAGCAGTTTCTCAGAAAGCTTCTTTCCAGTTTTGAACGGAAGATATTTCCTTTTTCACCATAGCCCTCTATGGGCTTCCAAATATCCCTTTGCCAATTCCACAAGAACAGCCTTAACGAAAGGCTTCTTGAAGGGAAAGATGTAACTCTGTGAGATGAATTAACAGAACACAGAGCAGTTTCTCAGAAAGCTTCTTTCCAGTTTTGAACGGAAGATATTTCCTTTTTCACCATAGCCCTCTATGGGCTTCCAAATATCCCTTTGCCAATTCCACAAGAACAGCCTTAGCGAAAGGCTTCTTGAAGGGAAAGATGTAACTCTGTGAGATGAATTAACAGAACACAGAGCAGTTTCTCAGAAAGCTTCTTTCCAGTTTTGAACGGAAGATATTTCCTTTTTCACCATAGCCCTCTATGGGCTTCCAAATATCCCTTTGCCAATTCCACAAGAACAGCCTTAGCGAAAGGCTTCTTGAAGGGAAAGATGTAACTCTGTGAGATGAATTAACAGAACACAGAGCAGTTTCTCAGAAAGCTTCTTTCCAGTTTTGAACGGAAGATATTTCCTTTTTCACCATAGCCCTCTATGGGCTTCCAAATATCCCTTTGCCAATTCCACAAGAACAGCCTTAGCGAAAGGCTTCTTGAAGGGAAAGATGTAACTCTGTGAGATGAATTAGCCGAACACAGAGCAGTTTCTCAGAAAGCTTCTTTCCAGTTTTGAACGGAAGATATTTCCTTTTTCACCATAGCCCTCTATGGGCTTCCAAATATCCCTTTGCCAATTCCACAAGAACAGCCTTAGCGAAAGGCTTCTTGAAGGGAAAGATGTAACTCTGTGAGATGAATTAACAGAACACAGAGCAGTTTCTCAGAAAGCTTCTTTCCAGTTTTGAACGGAAGATATTTCCTTTTTCACCATAGCCCTCTATGGGCTTCCAAATATCCCTTTGCCAATTCCACAAGAACAGCCTTAGCGAAAGGCTTCTTGAAGGGAAAGATGTAACTCTGTGAGATGAATTAACAGAACACAGAGCAGTTTCTCAGAAAGCTTCTTTCCAGTTTTGAACGGAAGATATTTCCTTTTTCACCATAGCCCTCTATGGGCTTCCAAATATCCCTTTGCCAATTCCACAAGAACAGCCTTAGCGAAAGGCTTCTTGAAGGGAAAGATGTAACTCTGTGAGATGAATTAACAGAACACAGAGCAGTTTCTCAGAAAGCTTCTTTCCAGTTTTGAACGGAAGATATTTCCTTTTTCACCATAGCCCTCTATGGGCTTCCAAATATCCCTTTGCCAATTCCACAAGAACAGCCTTAGCGAAAGGCTTCTTGAAGGGAAAGATGTAACTCTGTGAGATGAATTAACAGAACACAGAGCAGTTTCTCAGAAAGCTTCTTTCCAGTTTTGAACGGAAGATATTTCCTTTTTCACCATAGCCCTCTATGGGCTTCCAAATATCCCTTTGCCAATTCCACAAGAACAGCCTTAGCGAAAGGCTTCTTGAAGGGAAAGATGTAACTCTGTGAGATGAATTAACAGAACACAGAGCAGTTTCTCAGAAAGCTTCTTTCCAGTTTTGAACGGAAGATATTTCCTTTTTCACCATAGCCCTCTATGGGCTTCCAAATATCCCTTTGCCAATTCCACAAGAACAGCCTTAGCGAAAGGCTTCTTGAAGGGAAAGATGTAACTCTGTGAGATGAATTAGCCGAACACAGAGCAGTTTCTCAGAAAGCTTCTTTCCAGTTTTGAACGGAAGATATTTCCTTTTTCACCATAGCCCTCTATGGGCTTCCAAATATCCCTTTGCCAATTCCACAAGAACAGCCTTAGCGAAAGGCTTCTTGAAGGGAAAGATGTAACTCTGTGAGATGAATTAACAGAACACAGAGCAGTTTCTCAGAAAGCTTCTTTCCAGTTTTGAACGGAAGATATTTCCTTTTTCACCATAGCCCTCTATGGGCTTCCAAATATCCCTTTGCCAATTCCACAAGAACAGCCTTAGCGAAAGGCTTCTTGAAGGGAAAGATGTAACTCTGTGAGATGAATTAACAGAACACAGAGCAGTTTCTCAGAAAGCTTCTTTCCAGTTTTGAACGGAAGATATTTCCTTTTTCACCATAGCCCTCTATGGGCTTCCAAATATCCCTTTGCCAATTCCACAAGAACAGCCTTAGCGAAAGGCTTCTTGAAGGGAAAGATGTAACTCTGTGAGATGAATTAACAGAACACAGAGCAGTTTCTCAGAAAGCTTCTTTCCAGTTTTGAACGGAAGATATTTCCTTTTTCACCATAGCCCTCTATGGGCTTCCAAATATCCCTTTGCCAATTCCACAAGAACAGCCTTAGCGAAAGGCTTCTTGAAGGGAAAGATGTAACTCTGTGAGATGAATTAACAGAACACAGAGCAGTTTCTCAGAAAGCTTCTTTCCAGTTTTGAACGGAAGATATTTCCTTTTTCACCATAGCCCTCTATGGGCTTCCAAATATCCCTTTGCCAATTCCACAAGAACAGCCTTAGCGAAAGGCTTCTTGAAGGGAAAGATGTAACTCTGTGAGATGAATTAACAGAACACTGAGCAGTTTCTCAGAAAGCCTCTTTCCAGTTTTGAACGGAAGATATTTCCTTTTTCACCATAGCCCTCTATGGGCTTCGAAATATCCCTTTGCCAATTCCACAAGAACAGCCTTAGCGAAAGGCTTCTTGAAGGGAAAGATATAACTCTGTGAGATGAATTAACAGAACACAGAGCAGTTTCTCAGAAAGCTTCTTTCCAGTTTTGAACGGAAGTTATTTCCTTTTTCACCATAGCCCTCTATGGGCTTCCAAATATCCCTTTGCCAATTCCACAAGAACAGCCTTAGCGAAAGGCTTCTTGAAGGGAAAGATGTAACTCTGTGAGATGAATTAACAGAACACAGAGCAGTTTCTCAGAAAGCTTCTTTCCAGTTTTGAAAGGAAGATATTTCCTTTTTCACCATAGCCCTCTATGGGCTTCCAAATATCTCTTTGCCAATTCCACAAGAACAGCCTTAGCGAAAGGCTTCTTGAAGGGAAAGATGTAACTCTGTGAGATGAATTAACAGAACACAGAGCAGTTTCTCAGAAAGCTTCTTTCCAGTTTTGAACAGAAGATATTTCCTTTTTCACCATAGCCCTCTATGGGCTTCCAAATATCCCTTTGCGAATTCCACAAGAACAGCCTTAGCGAAAGGCTTCTTGAAGGGAAAGATGTAACTCTGTGAGATGAATTAACAGAACAC
The DNA here is from genome assembly GCF_047675955.1 of Chlorocebus sabaeus. Taxonomy (NCBI): domain Eukaryota; kingdom Metazoa; phylum Chordata; class Mammalia; order Primates; family Cercopithecidae; genus Chlorocebus; species Chlorocebus sabaeus. Next base: position 248,919 of record NW_027327640.1, read on the forward strand.
AGAGCAGTTTCTCAGAAAGCTTCTTTCCAGTTTTGAACGGAAGATATTTCCTTTTTCACCATAGCCCTCTATGGGCTTCCAAATATCCCTTTGCCAATTCCACAAGAACAGCCTTAGCGAAAGGCTTCTTGAAGGGAAAGATGTAACTCTGTGAGATGAATTAACAGAACACAGAGCAGTTTCTCAGAAAGCTTCTTTCCAGTTTTGAACGGAAGATATTTCCTTTTTCACCATAGCCCTCTATGGGCTTCCAAATATCCCTTTGCCAATTCCACAAGAACAGCCTTAGCGAAAGGCTTCTTGAAGGGAAAGATGTAACTCTGTGAGATGAATTAACAGAACACAGAGCAGTTTCTCAGAAAGCTTCTTTCCAGTTTTGAACGGAAGATATTTCCTTTTTCACCATAGCCCTCTATGGGCTTCCAAATATCCCTTTGCCAATTCCACAAGAACAGCCTTAGCGAAAGGCTTCTTGAAGGGAAAGATGTAACTCTGTGAGATGAATTAACAGAACACAGAGCAGTTTCTCAGAAAGCTTCTTTCCAGTTTTGAACGGAAGATATTTCCTTTTTCACCATAGCCCTCTATGGGCTTCCAAATATCCCTTTGCCAATTCCACAAGAACAGCCTTAGCGAAAGGCTTCTTGAAGGGAAAGATGTAACTCTGTGAGATGAATTAACAGAACACAGAGCAGTTTCTCAGAAAGCTTCTTTCCAGTTTTGAACGGAAGATATTTCCTTTTTCACCATAGCCCTCTATGGGCTTCCAAATATCCCTTTGCCAATTCCACAAGAACAGCCTTAGCGAAAGGCTTCTTGAAGGGAAAGATGTAACTCTGTGAGATGAATTAACAGAACACAGAGCAGTTTCTCAGAAAGCTTCTTTCCAGTTTTGAACGGAAGATATTTCCTTTTTCACCATAGCCCTCTATGGGCTTCCAAATATCCCTTTGCCAATTCCACAAGAACAGCCTTAGCGAAAGGCTTCTTGAAGGGAAAGATGTAACTCTGTGAGATGAATTAACAGAACACAGAGCAGTTTCTCAGAAAGCTTCTTTCCAGTTTTGAACGGAAGATATTTCCTTTTTCACCATAGCCCTCTATGGGCTTCCAAATATCCCTTTGCCAATTCCACAAGAACAGCCTTAGCGAAAGGCTTCTTGAAGGGAAAGATGTAACTCTGTGAGATGAATTAACAGAACACAGAGCAGTTTCTCAGAAAGCTTCTTTCCAGTTTTGAACGGAAGATATTTCCTTTTTCACCATAGCCCTCTATGGGCTTCCAAATATCCCTTTGCCAATTCCACAAGAACAGCCTTAGCGAAAGGCTTCTTGAAGGGAAAGATGTAACTCTGTGAGATGAATTAACAGAACACAGAGCAGTTTCTCAGAAAGCTTCTTTCCAGTTTTGAACGGAAGATATTTCCTTTTTCACCATAGCCCTCTATGGGCTTCCAAATATCCCTTTGCCAATTCCACAAGAACAGCCTTAGCGAAAGGCTTCTTGAAGGGAAAGATGTAACTCTGTGAGATGAATTAACAGAACACAGAGCAGTTTCTCGAAAGCTTCTTTCCAGTTTTGAACGGAAGATATTTCCTTTTTCACCATAGCCCTCTATGGGCTTCCAAATATCCCTTTGCCAATTCCACAAGAACAGCCTTAGCGAAAGGCTTCTTGAAGGGAAAGATGTAACTCTGTGAGATGAATTAACAGAACACAGAGCAGTTTCTCAGAAAGCTTCTTTCCAGTTTTGAACGGAAGATATTTCCTTTTTCACCATAGCCCTCTATGGGCTTCCAAATATCCCTTTGCCAATTCCACAAGAACAGCCTTAGCGAAAGGCTTCTTGAAGGGAAAGATGTAACTCTGTGAGATGAATTAACAGAACACAGAGCAGTTTCTCAGAAAGCTTCTTTCCAGTTTTGAACGGAAGATATTTCCTTTTTCACCATAGCCCTCTATGGGCTTCCAAATATCCCTTTGCCAATTCCACAAGAACAGCCTTAGCGAAAGGCTTCTTGAAGGGAAAGATGTAACTCTGTGAGATGAATTAACAGAACACAGAGCAGTTTCTCAGAAAGCTTCTTTCCAGTTTTGAACGGAAGATATTTCCTTTTTCACCATAGCCCTCTATGGGCTTCCAAATATCCCTTTGCCAATTCCACAAGAACAGCCTTAGCGAAAGGCTTCTTGAAGGGAAAGATGTAACTCTGTGAGATGAATTAACAGAACACAGAGCAGTTTCTCAGAAAGCTTCTTTCCAGTTTTGAACGGAAGATATTTCCTTTTTCACCATAGCCCTCTATGGGCTTCCAAATATCCCTTTGCCAATTCCACAAGAACAGCCTTAGCGAAAGGCTTCTTGAAGGGAAAGATGTAACTCTGTGAGATGAATTAACAGAACACAGAGCAGTTTCTCAGAAAGCTTCTTTCCAGTTTTGAACGGAAGGTATTTCCTTTTTCACCATAGCCCACTATGGGCTTCCAAATATCCCTTTGCCAATTCCACAAGAACAGCCTTAGCGAAAGGCTTCTTGAAGGGAAAGATGTAACTCTGTGAGATGAATTAACAGAACACAGAGCAGTTTCTCAGAAAGCTTCTTTCCAGTTTTGAACGGAAGATATTTCCTTTTTCACCATAGCCCTCTATGGGCTTCCAAATATCCCTTTGCCAATTCCACAAGAACAGCCTTAGCGAAAGGCTTCTTGAAGGGAAAGATGTAACTCTGTGAGATGAATTAACAGAACACAGAGCAGTTTCTCAGAAAGCTTCTTTCCAGTTTTGAACGGAAGATATTTCCTTTTTCACCATAGCCCTCTATGGGCTTCCAAATATCCCTTTGCCAATTCCACAAGAACAGCCTTAGCGAAAGGCTTCTTGAAGGGAAAGATGTAACTCTGTGAGATGAATTAACAGAACACAGAGCAGTTTCTCAGAAAGCTTCTTTCCAGTTTTGAACGGAAGATATTTCCTTTTTCACCATAGCCCTCTATGGGCTTCAAAATATCCCTTTGCCAATTCCGCAAGAACAGCCTTAGCGAAAGGCTTCTTGAAGGGAAAGATGTAACACTGTGAGATGAATTAACAGAACACTGAGCAGTTTCTCAGAAAGCTTCTTTCCAGTTTTGAACGGAAGATATTTCCTTTTTCACCATAGCCCTCTATGGGCTTCCAAATATCCCTTTGCCAATTCCACAAGAACAGCCTTAGCGAAAGGCTTCTTGAAGGGAAAGATGTAACTCTGTGAGATGAATTAACAGAACACAGAGCAGTTTCTCAGAAAGCTTCTTTCCAGTTTTGAACGGAAGATATTTCCTTTTTCACCATAGCCCTCTATGGGCTTCCAAATATCCCTTTGCCAATTCCACAAGAACAGCCTTAGCGAAAGGCTTCTTGAAGGGAAAGATGTAACTCTGTGAGATGAATTAACAGAACACAGAGCAGTTTCTCAGAAAGCTTCTTTCCAGTTTTGAACGGAAGATATTTCCTTTTTCACCATAGCCCTCTATGGGCTTCCAAATATCCCTTTGCCAATTCCACAAGAACAGCCTTAGCGAAAGGCTTCTTGAAGGGAAAGATGTAACTCTGTGAGATGAATTAACAGAACACAGAGCAGTTTCTCAGAAAGCTTCTTTCCAGTTTTGAACGGAAGATATTTCCTTTTTCACCATAGCCCTCTATGGGCTTCCAAATATCCCTTTGCCAATTCCACAAGAACAGCCTTAGCGAAAGGCTTCTTGAAGGGAAATATGTAACTCTGTGAGATGAATTAGCCGAACATAGAGCAGTTTCTCAGAATGCTTCTTTCCAGTTTTGAACGGAAGATATTTCCTTTTTCACCATAGCCCTCTATGGGCTTCCAAATATCCCTTTGCCAATTCCACAAGAACAGCCTTAGCGAAAGGCTTCTTGAAGGGAAAGATGTAACTCTGTGAGATGAATTAACAGAACACAGAGCAGTTTCTCAGAAAGCTTCTTTCCAGTTTTGAACGGAAGATATTTCCTTTTTCACCATAGCCCTCTATGGGCTTCCAAATATCCCTTTGCCAATTCCACAAGAACAGCCTTAGCGAAAGGCTTCTTGAAGGGAAAGATGTAACTCTGTGAGATGAATTGACAGAACACAGAGCAGTTTCTCAGAAAGCTTCTTTCCAGTTTTGAACGGAAGATATTTCCTTTTTCACCATAGCCCTCTATGGGCTTCCAAATATCCCTTTGCCAATTCCAAAAGAACAGCCTTAGCGAAAGGCTTCTTGAAGGGAAAGATGTAACTCTGTGAGATGAATTAACAGAACACAGAGCAGTTTCTCAGAAAGCTTCTTTCCAGTTTTGAACGGAAGATATTTCCTTTTTCACCATAGCCCTCTATGGGCTTCCAAATATCCCTTTGCCAATTCCACAAGAACAGCCTTAGCGAAAGGCTTCTTGAAGGGAAAGATGTAACTCTGTGAGATGAATTAACAGAACACAGAGCAGTTTCTCAGAAAGCCTCTTTCCAGTTTTGAACGGAAGATATTTCCTTTTTCACCATAGCCCTCTATGGGATTCCAAATATCCCTTTGCCAATTCCACAAGAACAGCCTTAGCGAAAGGCTTCTTGAAGGGAAAGATGTAACTCTGTGAGATGAATTAACAGAACACTGAGCAGTTTCTCAGAAAGCCTCTTTCCAGTTTTGAACGGAAGATATTTCCTTTTTCACCATAGCCCTCTATGGGCTTCCAAATATCCCTTTGCCAATTCCACAAGAACAGCCTTAGCGAAAGGCTTCTTGAAGGGAAAGATATAACTCTGTGAGATGAATTAACAGAACACAGAGCAGTTTCTCAGAAAGCTTCTTTCCAGTTTTGAACGGAAGATATTTCCTTTTTCACCATAGCCCTCTATGGGCTTCCAAATATCCCTTTGCCAATTCCACAAGAACAGCCTTAGCGAAAGGCTTCTTGAAGGGAAAGATGTAACTCTGTGAGATGAATTAACAGAACACAGAGCAGTTTCTCAGAAAGCTTCTTTCCAGTTTTGAAAGGAAGATATTTCCTTTTTCACCATAGCCCTCTATGGGCTTCCAAATATCTCTTTGCCAATTCCACAAGAACAGCCTTAGCGAAAGGCTTCTTGAAGGGAAAGATGTAACTCTGTGAGATGAATTAACAGAACACAGAGCAGTTTCTCAGAAAGCTTCTTTCCAGTTTTGAACAGAAGATATTTCCTTTTTCACCATAGCCCTCTATGGGCTTCCAAATATCCCTTTGCGAATTCCACAAGAACAGCCTTAGCGAAAGGCTTCTTGAAGGGAAAGATGTAACTCTGTGAGATGAATTAACAGAACACAGAGCAGTTTCTCAGAAAGCTTCTTTCCAGTTTTGAACGGAAGATATTTCCTTTTTCACCATAGCCCTCTATGGGCTTCCAAATATCCCTTTGCCAATTCCACAAGAACAGCCTTAGCGAAAGGCTTCTTGAAGGGAAAGATGTAACTCTGTGAGATGAATTAACAGAACACAGAGCAGTTTCTCAGAAAGCTTCTTTCCAGTTTTGAACGGAAGATATTTCCTTTTTCACCATAGCCCTCTATGGGCTTCCAAATATCCCTTTGCCAATTCCACAAGAACAGCCTTAGCGAAAGGCTTCTTGAAGGGAAAGATGTAACTCTGTGAGATGAATTAACAGAACACAGAGCAGTTTCTCAGAAAGCTTCTTTCCAGTTTTGAACGGAAGATATTTCCTTTTTTACCATAGCCCTCTATGGGCTTCCAAATATCCCTTTGCCAATTCCACAAGAACAGCCTTAGCGAAAGGCTTCTTGAAGGGAAAGATGTAACTCTGTGAGATGAATTAACAGAACACAGAGCAGTTTCTCAGAAAGCTTCTTTCCAGTTTTGAACGGAAGATATTTCCTTTTTCACCATAGCCCTCTATGGGCTTCCAAATATCCCTTTGCCAATTCCACAAGAACAGCCTTAGCGAAAGGCTTCTTGAAGGGAAAGATGTAACTCTGTGAGATGAATTAACAGAACACAGAGCAGTTTCTCAGAAAGCTTCTTTCCAGTTTTGAACGGAAGATATTTCCTTTTTCACCATAGCCCTCTATGGGCTTCCAAATATCCCTTTGCCAATTCCACAAGAACAGCCTTAGCGAAAGGCTTCTTGAAGGGAAAGATGTAACTCTGTGAGATGAATTAACAGAACACAGAGCAGTTTCTCAGAAAGCTTCTTTCCAGTTTTGAACGGAAGATATTTCCTTTTTCACCATAGCCCTCTATGGGCTTCCAAATATCCCTTTGCCAATTCCACAAGAACAGCCTTAGCGAAAGGCTTCTTGAAGGGAAAGATGTAACTCTGTGAGATGAATTAACAGAACACAGAGCAGTTTCTCAGAAAGCTTCTTTCCAGTTTTGAACGGAAGATATTTCCTTTTTCACCATAGCCCTCTATGGGCTTCCAAATATCCCTTTGCCAATTCCACAAGAACAGCCTTAGCGAAAGGCTTCTTGAAGGGAAAGATGTAACTCTGTGAGATGAATTAACAGAACACAGAGCAGTTTCTCGAAAGCTTCTTTCCAGTTTTGAACGGAAGATATTTCCTTTTTCACCATAGCCCTCTATGGGCTTCCAAATATCCCTTTGCCAATTCCACAAGAACAGCCTTAGCGAAAGGCTTCTTGAAGGGAAAGATGTAACTCTGTGAGATGAATTAACAGAACACAGAGCAGTTTCTCAGAAAGCTTCTTTCCAGTTTTGAACGGAAGATATTTCCTTTTTCACCATAGCCCTCTATGGGCTTCCAAATATCCCTTTGCCAATTCCACAAGAACAGCCTTAGCGAAAGGCTTCTTGAAGGGAAAGATGTAACTCTGTGAGATGAATTAACAGAACACAGAGCAGTTTCTCAGAAAGCTTCTTTCCAGTTTTGAACGGAAGATATTTCCTTTTTCACCATAGCCCTCTATGGGCTTCCAAATATCCCTTTGCCAATTCCACAAGAACAGCCTTAGCGAAAGGCTTCTTGAAGGGAAAGATGTAACTCTGTGAGATGAATTAACAGAACACAGAGCAGTTTCTCAGAAAGCTTCTTTCCAGTTTTGAACGGAAGATATTTCCTTTTTCACCATAGCCCTCTATGGGCTTCCAAATATCCCTTTGCCAATTCCACAAGAACAGCCTTCGCGAAAGGCTTCTTGAAGGGAAAGATGTAACTCTGTGAGATGAATTAACAGAACACAGAGCAGTTTCTCAGAAAGCTTCTTTCCAGTTTTGAACGGAAGATATTTCCTTTTTCACCATAGCCCTCTATGGGCTTCCAAATATCCCTTTGCCAATTCCACAAGAACAGCCTTAGCGAAAGGCTTCTTGAAGGGAAAGATGTAACTCTGTGAGATGAATTAACAGAACACAGAGCAGTTTCTCAGAAAGCTTCTTTCCAGTTTTGAACGGAATATATTTCCTTTTTCACAATAGCCCTCTATGGGCTTCCAAATATCCCTTTGCCAATTCCACAAGAACAGCCTTAGCGAAAGGCTTCTTGAAGGGAAAGATGTAACTCTATGAGATGAATTAACAGAACACAGAGCAGTTTCTCAGAAAGCTTCTTTCCAGTTTTGAACGGAAGATATTTCCTTTTTCACCTTAGCCCTCTAAGGGCTTCCAAATATCCCTTTGCCAATTCCACAAGAACAGCCTTAGCGAAAGGCTTCTTGAAGGGAAAGATGTAACTCTGTGAGATGAATTAACAGAACACAGAGCAGTTTCTCAGAAAGCTTCTTTCCAGTTTTGAACGGAAGATATTTCCTTTTTCACCATAGCCCTCTATGGGCTTCCAAATATCCCTTTGCCAATTCCACAAGAACAGCCTTAGCGAAAGGCTTCTTGAAGGGAAAGATGTAACTCTGTGAGATGAATTAACAGAACACAGAGCAGTTTCTCAGAAAGCTTCTTTCCAGTTTTGAACGGAAGATATTTCCTTTTTCACCATAGCCCTCTATGGGCTTCCAAATATCCCTTTGCCAATTCCACAAGAACAGCCTTAGCGAAAGGCTTCTTGAAGGGAAAGATGTAACTCTGTGAGATGAATTAACAGAACACAGAGCAGTTTCTCAGAAAGCTTGTTTCCAGTTTTGAACGGAAGATATTTCCTTTTTCACCATAGCCCTCTATGGGCTTCCAAATATCCCTTTGCCAATTCCACAAGAACAGCCTTAGCGAAAGGCTTCTTGAAGGGAAAGATGTAACTCTGTGAGATGAATTAACAGAACACAGAGCAGTTTCTCAGAAAGCTTCTTTCCAGTTTTAAACGGAAGATATTTCCTTTTTCACCATAGCCCTCTATGGGCTTCCAAATATCCCTTTGCCAATTCCACAAGAACAGCCTTAGCGAAAGGCTTCTTGAAGGGAAAGATGTAACTCTGTGAGATGAATTAACAGAACACAGAGCAGTTTCTCAGAAAGCTTCTTTCCAGTTTTGAACGGAAGATATTTCCTTTTTCACCATAGCCCTCTATGGGCTTCCAAATATCCCTTTGCCAATTCCACAAGAACAGCCTTAGCGAAAGGCTTCTTGAAGGGAAAGATGTAACTCTGTGAGATGAATTAACAGAACACAGAGCAGTTTCTCAGAAAGCTTCTTTCCAGTTTTGAACGGAAGATATTTCCTTTTTCACCATAGCCCTCTAAGGGCTTCCAAATATCCCTTTGCCAATTCCACAAGAACAGCCTTAGCGAAAGGCTTCTTGAAGGGAAAGATGTAACTCTGTGAGATGAATTAACAGAACACAGAGCAGTTTCTCAGAAAGCTTCTTTCCAGTTTTGAACGGAAGATATTTCCTTTTTCACCATAGCCCTCTATGGGCTTCCAAATATCCCTTTGCCAATTCCACAAGAACAGCCTTAGCGAAAGGCTTCTTGAAGGGAAAGATGTAACTCTGTGAGATGAATTAACAGAACACAGAGCAGTTTCTCAGAAAGCTTCTTTCCAGTTTTGAACGGAAGATATTTCCTTTTTCACCATAGCCCTCTATGGGCTTCCAAATATCCCTTTGCCAATTCCACAAGAACAGCCTTAGCGAAAGGCTTCTTGAAGGGAAAGATGTAACTCTGTGAGATGAATTAACAGAACACAGAGCAGTTTCTCAGAAAGCTTCTTTCCAGTTTTGAACGGAAGATATTTCCTTTTTCACCATAGCCCTCTATGGGCTTCCAAATATCCCTTTGCCAATTCCACAAGAACAGCCTTAGCGAAAGGCTTCTTGAAGGGAAAGATGTAACTCTGTGAGATGAATTAACAGAACACAGAGCAGTTTCTCAGAAAGCTTCTTTCCAGTTTTGAACGGAAGATATTTCCTTTTTCACCATAGCCCTCTATGGGCTTCCAAATATCCCTTTGCCAATTCCACAAGAACAGCCTTAGCGAAAGGCTTCTTGAAGGGAAAGATGTAACTCTGTGAGATGAATTAACAGAACACAGAGCAGTTTCTCAGAAAGCTTCTTTCCAGTTTTGAACGGAAGATATTTCCTTTTTCACCATAGCCCTCTATGGGCTTCCAAATATCCCTTTGCCAATTCCACAAGAACAGCCTTAGCGAAAGGCTTCTTGAAGGGAAAGATGTAACTCTGTGAGATGAATTAACAGAACACAGAGCAGTTTCTCAGAAAGCTTCTTTCCAGTTTTGAACGGAAGATATTTCCTTTTTCACCATAGCCCTCTATGGGCTTCCAAATATCCCTTTGCCAATTCCACAAGAACAGCCTTAGCGAAAGGCTTCTTGAAGGGAAAGATGTAACTCTGTGAGATGAATTAACAGAACACTGAGCAGTTTCTCAGAAAGCTTCTTTCCAGTTTTGAACGGAAGATATTTCCTTTTTCACCTTAGCCCTCTATGGGCTTCCAAATATCCCTTTGCCAATTCCGCAAGAACAGCCTTAGCGAAAGGCTTCTTGAAGGGAAAGATGTAACTCTGTGAGATGAATTAACAGAACACAGAGCAGTTTCTCAGAAAGCTTCTTTCCAGTTTTGAACGGAAGATATTTCCTTTTTCACCATAGCCCTCTATGGGCTTCCAAATATCCCTTTGCCAATTCCACAAGAACAGCCTTAGCGAAAGGCTTCTTGAAGGGAAAGATGTAACTCTGTGAGATGAATTAACAGAACACAGAGCAGTTTCTCAGAAAGCTTCTTTCCAGTTTTGAACGGAAGATATTTCCTTTTTCACCATAGCCCTCTATGGGCTTCCAAATATCCCTTTGCCAATTCCACAAGAACAGCCTTAGCGAAAGGCTTCTTGAAGGGAAAGATGTAACTCTGTGAGATGAATTAACAGAACACAGAGCAGTTTCTCAGAAAGCTTCTTTCCAGTTTTGAACGGAAGATATTTCCTTTTTCACCATAGCCCTCTATGGGCTTCCAAATATCCCTTTGCCAATTCCACAAGAACAGCCTTAGCGAAAGGCTTCTTGAAGGGAAAGATGTAACTCTGTGAGATGAATTAACAGAACACAGAGCAGTTTCTCGAAAGCTTCTTTCCAGTTTTGAACGGAAGATATTTCCTTTTTCACCATAGCCCTCTATGGGCTTCCAAATATCCCTTTGCCAATTCCACAAGAACAGCCTTAGCGAAAGGCTTCTTGAAGGGAAAGATGTAACTCTGTGAGATGAATTAACAGAACACAGAGCAGTTTCTCAGAAAGCTTCTTTCCAGTTTTGAACGGAAGTTATTTCCTTTTTCACCATAGCCCTCTATGGGCTTCCAAATATCCCTTTGCCAATTCCACAAGAACAGCCTTAGCGAAAGGCTTCTTGAAGGGAAAGATGTAACTCTGTGAGATGAATTAACAGAACACAGAGCAGTTTCTCAGAAAGCTTCTTTCCAGTTTTGAACGGAAGATATTTCCTTTTTCACCATAGCCCTCTATGGGCTTCCAAATATCCCTTTGCCAATTCCACAAGAACAGCCTTAGCGAAAGGCTTCTTGAAGGGAAAGATGTAACTCTGTGAGATGAATTAACAGAACACAGAGCAGTTTCTCAGAAAGCTTCTTTCCAGTTTTGAACGGAAGATATTTCCTTTTTCACCATAGCCCTCTATGGGCTTCCAAATATCCCTTTGCCAATTCCACAAGAACAGCCTTAGCGAAAGGCTTCTTGAAGGGAAAGATGTAACTCTGTGAGATGAATTAACAGAACACAGAGCAGTTTCTCGAAAGCTTCTTTCCAGTTTTGAACGGAAGATATTTCCTTTTTCACCATAGCCCTCTATGGGCTTCCAAATATCCCTTTGCCAATTCCACAAGAACAGCCTTAGCGAAAGGCTTCTTGAAGGGAAAGATGTAACTCTGTGAGATGAATTAACAGAACACAGAGCAGTTTCTCAGAAAGCTTCTTTCCAGTTTTGAACGGAAGATATTTCCTTTTTCACCATAGCCCTCTATGGGCTTCCAAATATCCCTTTGCCAATTCCACAAGAACAGCCTTAGCGAAAGGCTTCTTGAAGGGAAAGATGTAACTCTGTGAGATGAATTAACAGAACACAGAGCAGTTTCTCAGAAAGCTTCTTTCCAGTTTTGAACGGAAGATATTTCCTTTTTCACCATAGCCCTCTAAGGGCTTCCAAATATCCCTTTGCCAATTCCACAAGAACAGCCTTAGCGAAAGGCTTCTTGAAGGGAAAGATGTAACTCTGTGAGATGAATTAACAACACAGAGCAGTTTCTCAGAAAGCTTCTTTCCAGTTTTGAACGGAAGATATTTCCTTTTTCACCATAGCCCTCTATGGGCTTCCAAATATCCCTTTGCCAATTCCACAAGAACAGCCTTAGCGAAAGGCTTCTTGAAGGGAAAGATGTAACTCTGTGAGATGAATTAACAGAACACAGAGCAGTTTCTCAGAAAGCTTCTTTCCAGTTTTGAACGGAAGATATTTCCTTTTTCACCATAGCCCTCTATGGGCTTCCAAATATCCCTTTGCCAATTCCACAAGAACAGCCTTAGCGAAAGGCTTCTTGAAGGGAAAGATGTAACTCTGTGAGATGAATTAACAGAACACAGAGCAGTTTCTCAGAAAGCTTCTTTCCAGTTTTGAACGGAAGATATTTCCTTTTTCACCATAGCCCTCTATGGGATTCCAAATATCCCTTTGACAATTCCACAAGAACAGACTTAGCGAAAGGCTTCTTGAAGGGAAAGATGTAACTCTGTGAGATGAATTAACAGAACACAGAGCAGTTTCTCAGAAAGCTTCTTTCCAGTTTTGAACGGAAGATATTTCCTTTTTCACCATAGCCCACTATGGGCTTCCAAATATCCCTTTGCCAACTCCACAAGAACAGCCTTAGCGAAAGGCTTCTTGAAGGGAAAGATGTAACTCTGTGAGATGAATTAACAGAACACAGAGCAGTTTCTCAGAAAGCTTCTTTCCAGTTTTGAACGGAAGATATTTCCTTTTTCACCATAGCCCTCTATGGGCTTCCAAATATCCCTTTGCCAATTCCACAAGAACAGCCTTAGCGAAAGGCTTCTTGAAGGGAAAGATGTAACTCTGTGAGATGAATTAACAGAACACAGAGCAGTTTCTCAGAAAGCTTCTTTCCAGTTTTGAACGGAAGATATTTCCTTTTTCACCATAGCCCTCTATGGGCTTCCAAATATCCCTTTGCCAATTCCACAAGAACAGCCTTAGCGAAAGGCTTCTTGAAGGGAAAGATGTAACTCTGTGAGATGAATTAACAGAACACAGAGCAGTTTCTCGAAAGCTTCTTTGCAGTTTTGAACGGAAGATATTTCCTTTTTCACCATAGCCCTCTATGGGCTTCCAAATATCCCTTTGCCAATTCCACAAGAACAGCCTTAGCGAAAGGCTTCTTGAAGGGAAAGATGTAACTCTGTGAGATGAATTAACAGAACACAGAGCAGTTTCTCAGAAAGCTTCTTTCCAGTTTTGAACGGAAGATATTTCCTTTTTCACCATAGCCCTCTATGGGCTTCCAAATATCCCTTTGCCAATTACACAAGAACAGCCTTAGCGAAAGGCTTCTTGAAGGGAAAGATGTAACACTGTGAGATGAATTAACAGAACACAGAGCAGTTTCTCAGAAAGCTTCTTTCCAGTTTTGAACGGAAGATATTTCCTTTTTCACCATAGCCCTCTATGGGCTTCCAAATATCCCTTTGCCAATTCCACAAGAACAGCCTTAGCGAAAGGCTTCTTGAAGGGAAAGATGTAAGTCTGTGAGATGAATTAACAGAACACAGAGCAGTTTCTCAGAAAGCTTCTTTCCAGTTTTGAACGGAAGATATTTCCTTTTTCACCATAGCCCACTATGGGCTTCCAAATATCCCTTTGCCAACTCCACAAGAACAGCCTTAGCGAAAGGCTTCTTGAAGGGAAAGATGTAACTCTGTGAGATGAATTAACAGAACACAGAGCAGTTTCTCAGAAAGCTTCTTTCCAGTTTTGAACGGAAGATATTTCCTTTTTCACCATAGCCCTCTATGGGCTTCCAAATATCCCTTTGCCAATTCCACAAGAACAGCCTTAGCGAAAGGCTTCTTGAAGGGAAAGATGTAACTCTGTGAGATGAATTAACAGAACACAGAGCAGTTTCTCAGAAAGCTTCTTTCCAGTTTTGAACGGAAGATATTTCCTTTTTCACCATAGCCCTCTATGGGCTTCCAAATATCCCTTTGCCAATTCCACAAGAACAGCCTTAACGAAAGGCTTCTTGAAGGGAAAGATGTAACTCTGTGAGATGAATTAACAGAACACAGAGCAGTTTCTCAGAAAGCTTCTTTCCAGTTTTGAACGGAAGATATTTCCTTTTTCACCATAGCCCTCTATGGGCTTCCAAATATCCCTTTGCCAATTCCGCAAGAACAGCCTTAGCGAAAGGCTTCTTGAAGGGAAAGATGTAACTCTGTGAGATGAATTAACAGAACACTGAGCAGTTTCTCAGAAAGCTTCTTTCCAGTTTTGAACGGAAGATATTTCCTTTTTCACCATAGCCCTCTATGGGCTTCCAAATATCCCTTTGCCAATTCCACAAGAACAGCCTTAGCGAAAGGCTTCTTGAAGGGAAAGATGTAACTCTGTGAGATGAATTAACAGAACACAGAGCAGTTTCTCAGAAAGCTTCTTTCCAGTTTTGAACGGAAGATATTTCCTTTTTCACCATAGCCCTCTATGGGCTTCCAAATATCCCTTTGCCAATTCCACAAGAACAGCCTTAGCGAAAGGCTTCTTGAAGGGAAAGATGTAACTCTGTGAGATGAATTAACAGAACACAGAGCAGTTTCTCAGAAAGCTTCTTTCCAGTTTTGAACGGAAGATATTTCCTTTTTCACCATAGCCCTCTATGGGCTTCCAAATATCCCTTTGCCAATTCCACAAGAACAGCCTTAGCGAAAGGCTTCTTGAAGGGAAAGATGTAACTCTGTGAGATGAATTAACAGAACACAGAGCAGTTTCTCAGAAAGCTTCTTTCCAGTTTTGAACGGAAGATATTTCCTTTTTCACCATAGCCCTCTATGGGCTTCCAAATATCCCTTTGCCAATTCCACAAGAACAGCCTTAACGAAAGGCTTCTTGAAGGGAAAGATGTAACTCTGTGAGATGAATTAACAGAACACAGAGCAGTTTCTCAGAAAGCTTCTTTCCAGTTTTGAACGGAAGATATTTCCTTTTTCACCATAGCCCTCTATGGGCTTCCAAATATCCCTTTGCCAATTCCACAAGAACAGCCTTAGCGAAAGGCTTCTTGAAGGGAAAGATGTAACTCTGTGAGATGAATTAACAGAACACAGAGCAGTTTCTCAGAAAGCTTCTTTCCAGTTTTGAACGGAAGATATTTCCTTTTTCACCATAGCCCTCTATGGGCTTCCAAATATCCCTTTGCCAATTCCACAAGAACAGCCTTAGCGAAAGGCTTCTTGAAGGGAAAGATGTAACTCTGTGAGATGAATTAACAGAACACAGAGCAGTTTCTCAGAAAGCTTCTTTCCAGTTTTGAACGGAAGATATTTCCTTTTTCACCATAGCCCTCTATGGGCTTCCAAATATCCCTTTGCCAATTCCACAAGAACAGCCTTAGCGAAAGGCTTCTTGAAGGGAAAGATGTAACTCTGTGAGATGAATTAGCCGAACACAGAGCAGTTTCTCAGAAAGCTTCTTTCCAGTTTTGAACGGAAGATATTTCCTTTTTCACCATAGCCCTCTATGGGCTTCCAAATATCCCTTTGCCAATTCCACAAGAACAGCCTTAGCGAAAGGCTTCTTGAAGGGAAAGATGTAACTCTGTGAGATGAATTAACAGAACACAGAGCAGTTTCTCAGAAAGCTTCTTTCCAGTTTTGAACTGAAGATATTTCCTTTTTCACCATAGCCCTCTATGGGCTTCCAAATATCCCTTTGCCAATTCCACAAGAACAGCCTTAGCGAAAGGCTTCTTGAAGGGAAAGATGTAACTCTGTGAGATGAATTAACAGAACACAGAGCAGTTTCTCAGAAAGCTTCTTTCCAGTTTTGAACGGAAGATATTTCCTTTTTCACCATAGCCCTCTATGGGCTTCCAAATATCCCTTTGCCAATTCCACAAGAACAGCCTTAGCGAAAGGCTTCTTGAAGGGAAAGATGTAACTCTGTGAGATGAATTAACAGAACACAGAGCAGTTTCTCAGAAAGCTTCTTTCCAGTTTTGAACGGAAGATATTTCCTTTTTCACCATAGCCCTCTATGGGCTTCCAAATATCCCTTTGCCAATTCCACAAGAACAGCCTTAGCGAAAGGCTTCTTGAAGGGAAAGATGTAACTCTGTGAGATGAATTAACAGAACACTGAGCAGTTTCTCAGAAAGCCTCTTTCCAGTTTTGAACGGAAGATATTTCCTTTTTCACCATAGCCCTCTATGGGCTTCGAAATATCCCTTTGCCAATTCCACAAGAACAGCCTTAGCGAAAGGCTTCTTGAAGGGAAAGATATAACTCTGTGAGATGAATTAACAGAACACAGAGCAGTTTCTCAGAAAGCTTCTTTCCAGTTTTGAACGGAAGTTATTTCCTTTTTCACCATAGCCCTCTATGGGCTTCCAAATATCCCTTTGCCAATTCCACAAGAACAGCCTTAGCGAAAGGCTTCTTGAAGGGAAAGATGTAACTCTGTGAGATGAATTAACAGAACACAGAGCAGTTTCTCAGAAAGCTTCTTTCCAGTTTTGAAAGGAAGATATTTCCTTTTTCACCATAGCCCTCTATGGGCTTCCAAATATCTCTTTGCCAATTCCACAAGAACAGCCTTAGCGAAAGGCTTCTTGAAGGGAAAGATGTAACTCTGTGAGATGAATTAACAGAACACAGAGCAGTTTCTCAGAAAGCTTCTTTCCAGTTTTGAACAGAAGATATTTCCTTTTTCACCATAGCCCTCTATGGGCTTCCAAATATCCCTTTGCGAATTCCACAAGAACAGCCTTAGCGAAAGGCTTCTTGAAGGGAAAGATGTAACTCTGTGAGATGAATTAACAGAACACAGAGCAGTTTCTCAGAAAGCTTCTTTCCAGTTTTGAACGGAAGATATTTCCTTTTTCACCATAGCCCTCTATGGGCTTCCAAATATCCCTTTGCCAATTCCACAAGAACAGCCTTAGCGAAAGGCTTCTTGAAGGGAAAGATGTAACTCTGTGAGATGAATTAACAGAACACAGAGCAGTTTCTCAGAAAGCTTCTTTCCAGTTTTGAACGGAAGATATTTCCTTTTTCACCATAGCCCTCTATGGGCTTCCAAATATCCCTTTGCCAATTCCACAAGAACAGCCTTAGCGAAAGGCTTCTTGAAGGGAAAGATGTAACTCTGTGAGATGAATTAACAGAACATAGAGCAGTTTCTCAGAAAGCTTCTTTCCAGTTTTGAACGGAAGATATTTCCTTTTTCACCATAGCCCTCTATGGGCTTCCAAATATCCCTTTGCCAATTCCACAAGAACAGCCTTAGCGAAAGGCTTCTTGAAGGGAAAGATGTAACTCTGTGAGATGAATTAACAGAACACAGAGCAGTTTCTCAGAAAGCTTCTTTCCAGTTTTGAACGGAAGATATTTCCTTTTTCACCATAGCCCTCTATGGGCTTCCAAATATCCCTTTGCCAATTCCACAAGAACAGCCTTAGCGAAAGGCTTCTTGAAGGGAAAGATGTAACTCTGTGAGATGAATTAACAGAACACTGAGCAGTTTCTCAGAAAGCCTCTTTCCAGTTTTGAACGGAAGATATTTCCTTTTTCACCATAGCCCTCTATGGGCTTCGAAATATCCCTTTGCCAATTCCACAAGAACAGCCTTAGCGAAAGGCTTCTTGAAGGGAAAGATATAACTCTGTGAGATGAATTAACAGAACACAGAGCAGTTTCTCAGAAAGCTTCTTTCCAGTTTTGAACGGAAGTTATTTCCTTTTTCACCATAGCCCTCTATGGGCTTCCAAATATCCCTTTGCCAATTCCACAAGAACAGCCTTAGCGAAAGGCTTCTTGAAGGGAAAGATGTAACTCTGTGAGATGAATTAACAGAACACAGAGCAGTTTCTCAGAAAGCTTCTTTCCAGTTTTGAAAGGAAGATATTTCCTTTTTCACCATAGCCCTCTATGGGCTTCCAAATATCTCTTTGCCAATTCCACAAGAACAGCCTTAGCGAAAGGCTTCTTGAAGGGAAAGATGTAACTCTGTGAGATGAATTAACAGAACACAGAGCAGTTTCTCAGAAAGCTTCTTTCCAGTTTTGAACAGAAGATATTTCCTTTTTCACCATAGCCCTCTATGGGCTTCCAAATATCCCTTTGCGAATTCCACAAGAACAGCCTTAGCGAAAGGCTTCTTGAAGGGAAAGATGTAACTCTGTGAGATGAATTAACAGAACACAGAGCAGTTTCTCAGAAAGCTTCTTTCCAGTTTTGAACGGAAGATATTTCCTTTTTCACCATAGCCCTCTATGGGCTTCCAAATATCCCTTTGCCAATTCCACAAGAACAGCCTTAGCGAAAGGCTTCTTGAAGGGAAAGATGTAACTCTGTGAGATGAATTAACAGAACACAGAGCAGTTTCTCAGAAAGCTTCTTTCCAGTTTTGAACGGAAGATATTTCCTTTTTCACCATAGCCCTCTATGGGCTTCCAAATATCCCTTTGCCAATTCCACAAGAACAGCCTTAGCGAAAGGCTTCTTGAAGGGAAAGATGTAACTCTGTGAGATGAATTAACAGAACACAGAGCAGTTTCTCAGAAAGCTTCTTTCCAGTTTTGAACGGAAGATATTTCCTTTTTCACCATAGCCCTCTATGGGCTTCCAAATATCCCTTTGCCAATTCCACAAGAACAGCCTTAGCGAAAGGCTTCTTGAAGGGAAAGATGTAACTCTGTGAGATGAATTAACAGAACACAGAGCAGTTTCTCAGAAAGCTTCTTTCCAGTTTTGAACGGAAGATATTTCCTTTTTCACCATAGCCCTCTATGGGCTTCCAAATATCCCTTTGCCAATTCCACAAGAACAGCCTTAGCGAAAGGCTTCTTGAAGGGAAAGATGTAACTCTGTGAGATGAATTAACAGAACACAGAGCAGTTTCTCAGAAAGCTTCTTTCCAGTTTTGAACGGAAGATATTTCCTTTTTCACCATAGCCCTCTATGGGCTTCCAAATATCCCTTTGCCAATTCCACAAGAACAGCCTTAGCGAAAGGCTTCTTGAAGGGAAAGATGTAACTCTGTGAGATGAATTAACAGAACACAGAGCAGTTTCTCAGAAAGCTTCTTTCCAGTTTTGAACGGAAGATATTTCCTTTTTCACCATAGCCCTCTATGGGCTTCCAAATATCCCTTTGCCAATTCCACAAGAACAGCCTTAGCGAAAGGCTTCTTGAAGGGAAAGATGTAACTCTGTGAGATGAATTAACAGAACACAGAGCAGTTTCTCAGAAAGCTTCTTTCCAGTTTTGAACGGAAGATATTTCCTTTTTCACCATAGCCCTCTATGGGCTTCCAAATATCCCTTTGCCAATTCCACAAGAACAGCCTTAGCGAAAGGCTTCTTGAAGGGAAAGATGTAACTCTGTGAGATGAATTAACAGAACACAGAGCAGTTTCTCGAAAGCTTCTTTCCAGTTTTGAACGGAAGATATTTCCTTTTTCACCATAGCCCTCTATGGGCTTCCAAATATCCCTTTGCCAATTCCACAAGAACAGCCTTAGCGAAAGGCTTCTTGAAGGGAAAGATGTAACTCTGTGAGATGAATTAACAGAACACAGAGCAGTTTCTCAGAAAGCTTCTTTCCAGTTTTGAACGGAAGATATTTCCTTTTTCACCATAGCCCTCTATGGGCTTCCAAATATCCCTTTGCCAATTCCACAAGAACAGCCTTAGCGAAAGGCTTCTTGAAGGGAAAGATGTAACTCTGTGAGATGAATTAACAGAACACAGAGCAGTTTCTCAGAAAGCTTCTTTCCAGTTTTGAACGGAAGATATTTCCTTTTTCACCATAGCCCTCTAAGGGCTTCCAAATATCCCTTTGCCAATTCCACAAGAACAGCCTTAGCGAAAGGCTTCTTGAAGGGAAAGATGTAACTCTGTGAGATGAATTAACAGAACACAGAGCAGTTTCTCAGAAAGCTTCTTTCCAGTTTTGAACGGAAGATATTTCCTTTTTCACCATAGCCCTCTATGGGCTTCCAAATATCCCTTTGCCAATTCCACAAGAACAGCCTTAGCGAAAGGCTTCTTGAAGGGAAAGATGTAACTCTGTGAGATGAATTAACAGAACACAGAGCAGTTTCTCAGAAAGCTTCTTTCCAGTTTTGAACGGAAGATATTTCCTTTTTCACCATAGCCCTCTATGGGCTTCCAAATATCCCTTTGCCAATTCCACAAGAACAGCCTTAGCGAAAGGCTTCTTGAAGGGAAAGATGTAACTCTGTGAGATGAATTAACAGAACACAGAGCAGTTTCTCAGAAAGCTTCTTTCCAGTTTTGAACGGAAGATATTTCCTTTTTCACCATAGCCCTCTATGGGCTTCCAAATATCCCTTTGACAATTCCACAAGAACAGACTTAGCGAAAGGCTTCTTGAAGGGAAAGATGTAACTCTGTGAGATGAATTAACAGAACACAGAGCAGTTTCTCAGAAAGCTTCTTTCCAGTTTTGAACGGAAGATATTTCCTTTTTCACCATAGCCCACTATGGGCTTCCAAATATCCCTTTGCCAACTCCACAAGAACAGCCTTAGCGAAAGGCTTCTTGAAGGGAAAGATGTAACTCTGTGAGATGAATTAACAGAACACAGAGCAGTTTCTCAGAAAGCTTCTTTCCAGTTTTGAACGGAAGATATTTCCTTTTTCACCATAGCCCTCTATGGGCTTCCAAATATCCCTTTGCCAATTCCACAAGAACAGCCTTAGCGAAAGGCTTCTTGAAGGGAAAGATGTAACTCTGTGAGATGAATTAACAGAACAAGAGCAGTTTCTCAGAAAGCTTCTTTCCAGTTTTGAACGGAAGATATTTCCTTTTTCACCATAGCCCTCTATGGGCTTCCAAATATCCCTTTGCCAATTCCACAAGAACAGCCTTAGCGAAAGGCTTCTTGAAGGGAAAGATGTAACTCTGTGAGATGAATTAACAGAACACAGAGCAGTTTCTCAGAAAGCTTCTTTCCAGTTTTGAACGGAAGATATTTCCTTTTTCACCATAGCCCTCTATGGGCTTCCAAATATCCCTTTGCCAATTCCGCAAGAACAGCCTTAGCGAAAGGCTTCTTGAAGGGAAAGATGTAACTCTGTGAGATGAATTAACAGAACACTGAGCAGTTTCTCAGAAAGCTTCTTTCCAGTTTTGAACGGAAGATATTTCCTTTTTCACCATAGCCCTCTATGGGCTTCCAAATATCCCTTTGCCAATTCCACAAGAACAGCCTTAGCGAAAGGCTTCTTGAAGGGAAAGATGTAACTCTGTGAGATGAATTAACAGAACACAGAGCAGTTTCTCAGAAAGCTTCTTTCCAGTTTTGAACGGAAGATATTTCCTTTTTCACCATAGCCCTCTATGGGCTTCCAAATATCCCTTTGCCAATTCCACAAGAACAGCCTTAGCGAAAGGCTTCTTGAAGGGAAAGATGTAACTCTGTGAGATGAATTAACAGAACACAGAGCAGTTTCTCAGAAAGCTTCTTTCCAGTTTTGAACGGAAGATATTTCCTTTTTCACCATAGCCCTCTATGGGCTTCCAAATATCCCTTTGCCAATTCCACAAGAACAGCCTTAGCGAAAGGCTTCTTGAAGGGAAAGATGTAACTCTGTGAGATGAATTAACAGAACACAGAGCAGTTTCTCAGAAAGCTTCTTTCCAGTTTTGAACGGAAGATATTTCCTTTTTCACCATAGCCCTCTATGGGCTTCCAAATATCCCTTTGCCAATTCCACAAGAACAGCCTTAACGAAAGGCTTCTTGAAGGGAAAGATGTAACTCTGTGAGATGAATTAACAGAACACAGAGCAGTTTCTCAGAAAGCTTCTTTCCAGTTTTGAACGGAAGATATTTCCTTTTTCACCATAGCCCTCTATGGGCTTCCAAATATCCCTTTGCCAATTCCACAAGAACAGCCTTAGCGAAAGGCTTCTTGAAGGGAAAGATGTAACTCTGTGAGATGAATTAACAGAACACAGAGCAGTTTCTCAGAAAGCTTCTTTCCAGTTTTGAACGGAAGATATTTCCTTTTTCACCATAGCCCTCTATGGGCTTCCAAATATCCCTTTGCCAATTCCACAAGAACAGCCTTAGCGAAAGGCTTCTTGAAGGGAAAGATGTAACTCTGTGAGATGAATTAACAGAACACAGAGCAGTTTCTCAGAAAGCTTCTTTCCAGTTTTGAACGGAAGATATTTCCTTTTTCACCATAGCCCTCTATGGGCTTCCAAATATCCCTTTGCCAATTCCACAAGAACAGCCTTAGCGAAAGGCTTCTTGAAGGGAAAGATGTAACTCTGTGAGATGAATTAGCCGAACACAGAGCAGTTTCTCAGAAAGCTTCTTTCCAGTTTTGAACGGAAGATATTTCCTTTTTCACCATAGCCCTCTATGGGCTTCCAAATATCCCTTTGCCAATTCCACAAGAACAGCCTTAGCGAAAGGCTTCTTGAAGGGAAAGATGTAACTCTGTGAGATGAATTAACAGAACACAGAGCAGTTTCTCAGAAAGCTTCTTTCCAGTTTTGAACGGAAGATATTTCCTTTTTCACCATAGCCCTCTATGGGCTTCCAAATATCCCTTTGCCAATTCCACAAGAACAGCCTTAGCGAAAGGCTTCTTGAAGGGAAAGATGTAACTCTGTGAGATGAATTAACAGAACACAGAGCAGTTTCTCAGAAAGCTTCTTTCCAGTTTTGAACGGAAGATATTTCCTTTTTCACCATAGCCCTCTATGGGCTTCCAAATATCCCTTTGCCAATTCCACAAGAACAGCCTTAGCGAAAGGCTTCTTGAAGGGAAAGATGTAACTCTGTGAGATGAATTAACAGAACACAGAGCAGTTTCTCAGAAAGCTTCTTTCCAGTTTTGAACGGAAGATATTTCCTTTTTCACCATAGCCCTCTATGGGCTTCCAAATATCCCTTTGCCAATTCCACAAGAACAGCCTTAGCGAAAGGCTTCTTGAAGGGAAAGATGTAACTCTGTGAGATGAATTAACAGAACACAGAGCAGTTTCTCAGAAAGCTTCTTTCCAGTTTTGAACGGAAGATATTTCCTTTTTCACCATAGCCCTCTATGGGCTTCCAAATATCCCTTTGCCAATTCCACAAGAACAGCCTTAGCGAAAGGCTTCTTGAAGGGAAAGATGTAACTCTGTGAGATGAATTAACAGAACACAGAGCAGTTTCTCAGAAAGCTTCTTTCCAGTTTTGAACGGAAGATATTTCCTTTTTCACCATAGCCCTCTATGGGCTTCCAAATATCCCTTTGCCAATTCCACAAGAACAGCCTTAGCGAAAGGCTTCTTGAAGGGAAAGATGTAACTCTGTGAGATGAATTAGCCGAACACAGAGCAGTTTCTCAGAAAGCTTCTTTCCAGTTTTGAACGGAAGATATTTCCTTTTTCACCATAGCCCTCTATGGGCTTCCAAATATCCCTTTGCCAATTCCACAAGAACAGCCTTAGCGAAAGGCTTCTTGAAGGGAAAGATGTAACTCTGTGAGATGAATTAACAGAACACAGAGCAGTTTCTCAGAAAGCTTCTTTCCAGTTTTGAACGGAAGATATTTCCTTTTTCACCATAGCCCTCTATGGGCTTCCAAATATCCCTTTGCCAATTCCACAAGAACAGCCTTAGCGAAAGGCTTCTTGAAGGGAAAGATGTAACTCTGTGAGATGAATTAACAGAACACAGAGCAGTTTCTCAGAAAGCTTCTTTCCAGTTTTGAACGGAAGATATTTCCTTTTTCACCATAGCCCTCTATGGGCTTCCAAATATCCCTTTGCCAATTCCACAAGAACAGCCTTAGCGAAAGGCTTCTTGAAGGGAAAGATGTAACTCTGTGAGATGAATTAACAGAACACAGAGCAGTTTCTCAGAAAGCTTCTTTCCAGTTTTGAACGGAAGATATTTCCTTTTTCACCATAGCCCTCTATGGGCTTCCAAATATCCCTTTGCCAATTCCACAAGAACAGCCTTAGCGAAAGGCTTCTTGAAGGGAAAGATGTAACTCTGTGAGATGAATTAACAGAACACAGAGCAGTTTCTCAGAAAGCTTCTTTCCAGTTTTGAACGGAAGATATTTCCTTTTTCACCATAGCCCTCTATGGGCTTCCAAATATCCCTTTGCCAATTCCACAAGAACAGCCTTAGCGAAAGGCTTCTTGAAGGGAAAGATGTAACTCTGTGAGATGAATTAACAGAACACTGAGCAGTTTCTCAGAAAGCCTCTTTCCAGTTTTGAACGGAAGATATTTCCTTTTTCACCATAGCCCTCTATGGGCTTCGAAATATCCCTTTGCCAATTCCACAAGAACAGCCTTAGCGAAAGGCTTCTTGAAGGGAAAGATATAACTCTGTGAGATGAATTAACAGAACACAGAGCAGTTTCTCAGAAAGCTTCTTTCCAGTTTTGAACGGAAGTTATTTCCTTTTTCACCATAGCCCTCTATGGGCTTCCAAATATCCCTTTGCCAATTCCACAAGAACAGCCTTAGCGAAAGGCTTCTTGAAGGGAAAGATGTAACTCTGTGAGATGAATTAACAGAACACAGAGCAGTTTCTCAGAAAGCTTCTTTCCAGTTTTGAAAGGAAGATATTTCCTTTTTCACCATAGCCCTCTATGGGCTTCCAAATATCTCTTTGCCAATTCCACAAGAACAGCCTTAGCGAAAGGCTTCTTGAAGGGAAAGATGTAACTCTGTGAGATGAATTAACAGAACACAGAGCAGTTTCTCAGAAAGCTTCTTTCCAGTTTTGAACAGAAGATATTTCCTTTTTCACCATAGCCCTCTATGGGCTTCCAAATATCCCTTTGCGAATTCCACAAGAACAGCCTTAGCGAAAGGCTTCTTGAAGGGAAAGATGTAACTCTGTGAGATGAATTAACAGAACACAGAGCAGTTTCTCAGAAAGCTTCTTTCCAGTTTTGAACGGAAGATATTTCCTTTTTCACCATAGCCCTCTATGGGCTTCCAAATATCCCTTTGCCAATTCCACAAGAACAGCCTTAGCGAAAGGCTTCTTGAAGGGAAAGATGTAACTCTGTGAGATGAATTAACAGAACACAGAGCAGTTTCTCAGAAAGCTTCTTTCCAGTTTTGAACGGAAGATATTTCCTTTTTCACCATAGCCCTCTATGGGCTTCCAAATATCCCTTTGCCAATTCCACAAGAACAGCCTTAGCGAAAGGCTTCTTGAAGGGAAAGATGTAACTCTGTGAGATGAATTAACAGAACACAGAGCAGTTTCTCAGAAAGCTTCTTTCCAGTTTTGAACGGAAGATATTTCCTTTTTCACCATAGCCCTCTATGGGCTTCCAAATATCCCTTTGCCAATTCCACAAGAACAGCCTTAGCGAAAGGCTTCTTGAAGGGAAAGATGTAACTCTGTGAGATGAATTAACAGAACACAGAGCAGTTTCTCAGAAAGCTTCTTTCCAGTTTTGAACGGAAGATATTTCCTTTTTCACCATAGCCCTCTATGGGCTTCCAAATATCCCTTTGCCAATTCCACAAGAACAGCCTTAGCGAAAGGCTTCTTGAAGGGAAAGATGTAACTCTGTGAGATGAATTAACAGAACACAGAGCAGTTTCTCAGAAAGCTTCTTTCCAGTTTTGAACGGAAGATATTTCCTTTTTCACCATAGCCCTCTATGGGCTTCCAAATATCCCTTTGCCAATTCCACAAGAACAGCCTTAGCGAAAGGCTTCTTGAAGGGAAAGATGTAACTCTGTGAGATGAATTAACAGAACACAGAGCAGTTTCTCAGAAAGCTTCTTTCCAGTTTTGAACGGAAGATATTTCCTTTTTCACCATAGCCCTCTATGGGCTTCCAAATATCCCTTTGCCAATTCCACAAGAACAGCCTTAGCGAAAGGCTTCTTGAAGGGAAAGATGTAACTCTGTGAGATGAATTAACAGAACACAGAGCAGTTTCTCAGAAAGCTTCTTTCCAGTTTTGAACGGAAGATATTTCCTTTTTCACCATAGCCCTCTATGGGCTTCCAAATATCCCTTTGCCAATTCCACAAGAACAGCCTTAGCGAAAGGCTTCTTGAAGGGAAAGATGTAACTCTGTGAGATGAATTAACAGAACACAGAGCAGTTTCTCAGAAAGCTTCTTTCCAGTTTTGAACGGAAGATATTTCCTTTTTCACCATAGCCCTCTATGGGCTTCCAAATATCCCTTTGCCAATTCCACAAGAACAGCCTTAGCGAAAGGCTTCTTGAAGGGAAAGATGTAACTCTGTGAGATGAATTAACAGAACACAGAGCAGTTTCTCAGAAAGCTTCTTTCCAGTTTTGAACGGAAGATATTTCCTTTTTCACCATAGCCCTCTATGGGCTTCCAAATATCCCTTTGCCAATTCCACAAGAACAGCCTTAGCGAAAGGCTTCTTGAAGGGAAAGATGTAACTCTGTGAGATGAATTAACAGAACACAGAGCAGTTTCTCGAAAGCTTCTTTCCAGTTTTGAACGGAAGATATTTCCTTTTTCACCATAGCCCTCTATGGGCTTCCAAATATCCCTTTGCCAATTCCACAAGAACAGCCTTAGCGAAAGGCTTCTTGAAGGGAAAGATGTAACTCTGTGAGATGAATTAACAGAACACAGAGCAGTTTCTCAGAAAGCTTCTTTCCAGTTTTGAACGGAAGATATTTCCTTTTTCACCATAGCCCTCTATGGGCTTCCAAATATCCCTTTGCCAATTCCACAAGAACAGCCTTAGCGAAAGGCTTCTTGAAGGGAAAGATGTAACTCTGTGAGATGAATTAACAGAACACAGAGCAGTTTCTCAGAAAGCTTCTTTCCAGTTTTGAACGGAAGATATTTCCTTTTTCACCATAGCCCTCTATGGGCTTCCAAATATCCCTTTGCCAATTCCACAAGAACAGCCTTAGCGAAAGGCTTCTTGAAGGGAAAGATGTAACTCTGTGAGATGAATTAACAGAACACAGAGCAGTTTCTCAGAAAGCTTCTTTCCAGTTTTGAACGGAAGATATTTCCTTTTTCACCATAGCCCTCTATGGGCTTCCAAATATCCCTTTGCCAATTCCACAAGAACAGCCTTAGCGAAAGGCTTCTTGAAGGGAAAGATGTAACTCTGTGAGATGAATTAACAGAACACAGAGCAGTTTCTCAGAAAGCTTCTTTCCAGTTTTGAACGGAAGATATTTCCTTTTTCACCATAGCCCTCTATGGGCTTCCAAATATCCCTTTGCCAATTCCACAAGAACAGCCTTAGCGAAAGGCTTCTTGAAGGGAAAGATGTAACTCTGTGAGATGAATTAACAGAACACAGAGCAGTTTCTCAGAAAGCTTCTTTCCAGTTTTGAACGGAAGGTATTTCCTTTTTCACCATAGCCCACTATGGGCTTCCAAATATCCCTTTGCCAATTCCACAAGAACAGCCTTAGCGAAAGGCTTCTTGAAGGGAAAGATGTAACTCTGTGAGATGAATTAACAGAACACAGAGCAGTTTCTCAGAAAGCTTCTTTCCAGTTTTGAACGGAAGATATTTCCTTTTTCACCATAGCCCTCTATGGGCTTCCAAATATCCCTTTGCCAATTCCACAAGAACAGCCTTAGCGAAAGGCTTCTTGAAGGGAAAGATGTAACTCTGTGAGATGAATTAACAGAACACAGAGCAGTTTCTCAGAAAGCTTCTTTCCAGTTTTGAACGGAAGATATTTCCTTTTTCACCATAGCCCTCTATGGGCTTCCAAATATCCCTTTGCCAATTCCACAAGAACAGCCTTAGCGAAAGGCTTCTTGAAGGGAAAGATGTAACTCTGTGAGATGAATTAACAGAACACAGAGCAGTTTCTCAGAAAGCTTCTTTCCAGTTTTGAACGGAAGATATTTCCTTTTTCACCATAGCCCTCTATGGGCTTCAAAATATCCCTTTGCCAATTCCGCAAGAACAGCCTTAGCGAAAGGCTTCTTGAAGGGAAAGATGTAACACTGTGAGATGAATTAACAGAACACTGAGCAGTTTCTCAGAAAGCTTCTTTCCAGTTTTGAACGGAAGATATTTCCTTTTTCACCATAGCCCTCTATGGGCTTCCAAATATCCCTTTGCCAATTCCACAAGAACAGCCTTAGCGAAAGGCTTCTTGAAGGGAAAGATGTAACTCTGTGAGATGAATTAACAGAACACAGAGCAGTTTCTCAGAAAGCTTCTTTCCAGTTTTGAACGGAAGATATTTCCTTTTTCACCATAGCCCTCTATGGGCTTCCAAATATCCCTTTGCCAATTCCACAAGAACAGCCTTAGCGAAAGGCTTCTTGAAGGGAAAGATGTAACTCTGTGAGATGAATTAACAGAACACAGAGCAGTTTCTCAGAAAGCTTCTTTCCAGTTTTGAACGGAAGATATTTCCTTTTTCACCATAGCCCTCTATGGGCTTCCAAATATCCCTTTGCCAATTCCACAAGAACAGCCTTAGCGAAAGGCTTCTTGAAGGGAAAGATGTAACTCTGTGAGATGAATTAACAGAACACAGAGCAGTTTCTCAGAAAGCTTCTTTCCAGTTTTGAACGGAAGATATTTCCTTTTTCACCATAGCCCTCTATGGGCTTCCAAATATCCCTTTGCCAATTCCACAAGAACAGCCTTAGCGAAAGGCTTCTTGAAGGGAAATATGTAACTCTGTGAGATGAATTAGCCGAACATAGAGCAGTTTCTCAGAATGCTTCTTTCCAGTTTTGAACGGAAGATATTTCCTTTTTCACCATAGCCCTCTATGGGCTTCCAAATATCCCTTTGCCAATTCCACAAGAACAGCCTTAGCGAAAGGCTTCTTGAAGGGAAAGATGTAACTCTGTGAGATGAATTAACAGAACACAGAGCAGTTTCTCAGAAAGCTTCTTTCCAGTTTTGAACGGAAGATATTTCCTTTTTCACCATAGCCCTCTATGGGCTTCCAAATATCCCTTTGCCAATTCCACAAGAACAGCCTTAGCGAAAGGCTTCTTGAAGGGAAAGATGTAACTCTGTGAGATGAATTGACAGAACACAGAGCAGTTTCTCAGAAAGCTTCTTTCCAGTTTTGAACGGAAGATATTTCCTTTTTCACCATAGCCCTCTATGGGCTTCCAAATATCCCTTTGCCAATTCCACAAGAACAGCCTTAGCGAAAGGCTTCTTGAAGGGAAAGATGTAACTCTGTGAGATGAATTAACAGAACACAGAGCAGTTTCTCAGAAAGCTTCTTTCCAGTTTTGAACGGAAGATATTTCCTTTTTCACCATAGCCCTCTATGGGCTTCCAAATATCCCTTTGCCAATTCCACAAGAACAGCCTTAGCGAAAGGCTTCTTGAAGGGAAAGATGTAACTCTGTGAGATGAATTAACAGAACACAGAGCAGTTTCTCAGAAAGCCTCTTTCCAGTTTTGAACGGAAGATATTTCCTTTTTCACCATAGCCCTCTATGGGATTCCAAATATCCCTTTGCCAATTCCACAAGAACAGCCTTAGCGAAAGGCTTCTTGAAGGGAAAGATGTAACTCTGTGAGATGAATTAACAGAACACTGAGCAGTTTCTCAGAAAGCCTCTTTCCAGTTTTGAACGGAAGATATTTCCTTTTTCACCATAGCCCTCTATGGGCTTCCAAATATCCCTTTGCCAATTCCACAAGAACAGCCTTAGCGAAAGGCTTCTTGAAGGGAAAGATATAACTCTGTGAGATGAATTAACAGAACACAGAGCAGTTTCTCAGAAAGCTTCTTTCCAGTTTTGAACGGAAGATATTTCCTTTTTCACCATAGCCCTCTATGGGCTTCCAAATATCCCTTTGCCAATTCCACAAGAACAGCCTTAGCGAAAGGCTTCTTGAAGGGAAAGATGTAACTCTGTGAGATGAATTAACAGAACACAGAGCAGTTTCTCAGAAAGCTTCTTTCCAGTTTTGAAAGGAAGATATTTCCTTTTTCACCATAGCCCTCTATGGGCTTCCAAATATCTCTTTGCCAATTCCACAAGAACAGCCTTAGCGAAAGGCTTCTTGAAGGGAAAGATGTAACTCTGTGAGATGAATTAACAGAACACAGAGCAGTTTCTCAGAAAGCTTCTTTCCAGTTTTGAACAGAAGATATTTCCTTTTTCACCATAGCCCTCTATGGGCTTCCAAATATCCCTTTGCGAATTCCACAAGAACAGCCTTAGCGAAAGGCTTCTTGAAGGGAAAGATATAACTCTGTGAGATGAATTAACAGAACACAGAGCAGTTTCTCAGAAAGCTTCTTTCCAGTTTTGAACGGAAGATATTTCCTTTTTCACCATAGCCCTCTATGGGCTTCCAAATATCCCTTTGCCAATTCCACAAGAACAGCCTTAGCGAAAGGCTTCTTGAAGGGAAAGATGTAACTCTGTGAGATGAATTAACAGAACACAGAGCAGTTTCTCAGAAAGCTTCTTTCCAGTTTTGAACGGAAGATATTTCCTTTTTCACCATAGCCCTCTATGGGCTTCCAAATATCCCTTTGCCAATTCCACAAGAACAGCCTTAGCGAAAGGCTTCTTGAAGGGAAAGATGTAACTCTGTGAGATGAATTAACAGAACACAGAGCAGTTTCTCAGAAAGCTTCTTTCCAGTTTTGAACGGAAGATATTTCCTTTTTTACCATAGCCCTCTATGGGCTTCCAAATATCCCTTTGCCAATTCCACAAGAACAGCCTTAGCGAAAGGCTTCTTGAAGGGAAAGATGTAACTCTGTGAGATGAATTAACAGAACACAGAGCAGTTTCTCAGAAAGCTTCTTTCCAGTTTTGAACGGAAGATATTTCCTTTTTCACCATAGCCCTCTATGGGCTTCCAAATATCCCTTTGCCAATTCCACAAGAACAGCCTTAGCGAAAGGCTTCTTGAAGGGAAAGATGTAACTCTGTGAGATGAATTAACAGAACACAGAGCAGTTTCTCAGAAAGCTTCTTTCCAGTTTTGAACGGAAGATATTTCCTTTTTCACCATAGCCCTCTATGGGCTTCCAAATATCCCTTTGCCAATTCCACAAGAACAGCCTTAGCGAAAGGCTTCTTGAAGGGAAAGATGTAACTCTGTGAGATGAATTAACAGAACACAGAGCAGTTTCTCAGAAAGCTTCTTTCCAGTTTTGAACGGAAGATATTTCCTTTTTCACCATAGCCCTCTATGGGCTTCCAAATATCCCTTTGCCAATTCCACAAGAACAGCCTTAGCGAAAGGCTTCTTGAAGGGAAAGATGTAACTCTGTGAGATGAATTAACAGAACACAGAGCAGTTTCTCAGAAAGCTTCTTTCCAGTTTTGAACGGAAGATATTTCCTTTTTCACCATAGCCCTCTATGGGCTTCCAAATATCCCTTTGCCAATTCCACAAGAACAGCCTTAGCGAAAGGCTTCTTGAAGGGAAAGATGTAACTCTGTGAGATGAATTAACAGAACACAGAGCAGTTTCTCGAAAGCTTCTTTCCAGTTTTGAACGGAAGATATTTCCTTTTTCACCATAGCCCTCTATGGGCTTCCAAATATCCCTTTGCCAATTCCACAAGAACAGCCTTAGCGAAAGGCTTCTTGAAGGGAAAGATGTAACTCTGTGAGATGAATTAACAGAACACAGAGCAGTTTCTCAGAAAGCTTCTTTCCAGTTTTGAACGGAAGATATTTCCTTTTTCACCATAGCCCTCTATGGGCTTCCAAATATCCCTTTGCCAATTCCACAAGAACAGCCTTAGCGAAAGGCTTCTTGAAGGGAAAGATGTAACTCTGTGAGATGAATTAACAGAACACAGAGCAGTTTCTCAGAAAGCTTCTTTCCAGTTTTGAACGGAAGATATTTCCTTTTTCACCATAGCCCTCTATGGGCTTCCAAATATCCCTTTGCCAATTCCACAAGAACAGCCTTAGCGAAAGGCTTCTTGAAGGGAAAGATGTAACTCTGTGAGATGAATTAACAGAACACAGAGCAGTTTCTCAGAAAGCTTCTTTCCAGTTTTGAACGGAAGATATTTCCTTTTTCACCATAGCCCTCTATGGGCTTCCAAATATCCCTTTGCCAATTCCACAAGAACAGCCTTCGCGAAAGGCTTCTTGAAGGGAAAGATGTAACTCTGTGAGATGAATTAACAGAACACAGAGCAGTTTCTCAGAAAGCTTCTTTCCAGTTTTGAACGGAAGATATTTCCTTTTTCACCATAGCCCTCTATGGGCTTCCAAATATCCCTTTGCCAATTCCACAAGAACAGCCTTAGCGAAAGGCTTCTTGAAGGGAAAGATGTAACTCTGTGAGATGAATTAACAGAACACAGAGCAGTTTCTCAGAAAGCTTCTTTCCAGTTTTGAACGGAATATATTTCCTTTTTCACAATAGCCCTCTATGGGCTTCCAAATATCCCTTTGCCAATTCCACAAGAACAGCCTTAGCGAAAGGCTTCTTGAAGGGAAAGATGTAACTCTATGAGATGAATTAACAGAACACAGAGCAGTTTCTCAGAAAGCTTCTTTCCAGTTTTGAACGGAAGATATTTCCTTTTTCACCTTAGCCCTCTAAGGGCTTCCAAATATCCCTTTGCCAATTCCACAAGAACAGCCTTAGCGAAAGGCTTCTTGAAGGGAAAGATGTAACTCTGTGAGATGAATTAACAGAACACAGAGCAGTTTCTCAGAAAGCTTCTTTCCAGTTTTGAACGGAAGATATTTCCTTTTTCACCATAGCCCTCTATGGGCTTCCAAATATCCCTTTGCCAATTCCACAAGAACAGCCTTAGCGAAAGGCTTCTTGAAGGGAAAGATGTAACTCTGTGAGATGAATTAACAGAACACAGAGCAGTTTCTCAGAAAGCTTCTTTCCAGTTTTGAACGGAAGATATTTCCTTTTTCACCATAGCCCTCTATGGGCTTCCAAATATCCCTTTGCCAATTCCACAAGAACAGCCTTAGCGAAAGGCTTCTTGAAGGGAAAGATGTAACTCTGTGAGATGAATTAACAGAACACAGAGCAGTTTCTCAGAAAGCTTGTTTCCAGTTTTGAACGGAAGATATTTCCTTTTTCACCATAGCCCTCTATGGGCTTCCAAATATCCCTTTGCCAATTCCACAAGAACAGCCTTAGCGAAAGGCTTCTTGAAGGGAAAGATGTAACTCTGTGAGATGAATTAACAGAACACAGAGCAGTTTCTCAGAAAGCTTCTTTCCAGTTTTAAACGGAAGATATTTCCTTTTTCACCATAGCCCTCTATGGGCTTCCAAATATCCCTTTGCCAATTCCACAAGAACAGCCTTAGCGAAAGGCTTCTTGAAGGGAAAGATGTAACTCTGTGAGATGAATTAACAGAACACAGAGCAGTTTCTCAGAAAGCTTCTTTCCAGTTTTGAACGGAAGATATTTCCTTTTTCACCATAGCCCTCTATGGGCTTCCAAATATCCCTTTGCCAATTCCACAAGAACAGCCTTAGCGAAAGGCTTCTTGAAGGGAAAGATGTAACTCTGTGAGATGAATTAACAGAACACAGAGCAGTTTCTCAGAAAGCTTCTTTCCAGTTTTGAACGGAAGATATTTCCTTTTTCACCATAGCCCTCTAAGGGCTTCCAAATATCCCTTTGCCAATTCCACAAGAACAGCCTTAGCGAAAGGCTTCTTGAAGGGAAAGATGTAACTCTGTGAGATGAATTAACAGAACACAGAGCAGTTTCTCAGAAAGCTTCTTTCCAGTTTTGAACGGAAGATATTTCCTTTTTCACCATAGCCCTCTATGGGCTTCCAAATATCCCTTTGCCAATTCCACAAGAACAGCCTTAGCGAAAGGCTTCTTGAAGGGAAAGATGTAACTCTGTGAGATGAATTAACAGAACACAGAGCAGTTTCTCAGAAAGCTTCTTTCCAGTTTTGAACGGAAGATATTTCCTTTTTCACCATAGCCCTCTATGGGCTTCCAAATATCCCTTTGCCAATTCCACAAGAACAGCCTTAGCGAAAGGCTTCTTGAAGGGAAAGATGTAACTCTGTGAGATGAATTAACAGAACACAGAGCAGTTTCTCAGAAAGCTTCTTTCCAGTTTTGAACGGAAGATATTTCCTTTTTCACCATAGCCCTCTATGGGCTTCCAAATATCCCTTTGCCAATTCCACAAGAACAGCCTTAGCGAAAGGCTTCTTGAAGGGAAAGATGTAACTCTGTGAGATGAATTAACAGAACACAGAGCAGTTTCTCAGAAAGCTTCTTTCCAGTTTTGAACGGAAGATATTTCCTTTTTCACCATAGCCCTCTATGGGCTTCCAAATATCCCTTTGCCAATTCCACAAGAACAGCCTTAGCGAAAGGCTTCTTGAAGGGAAAGATGTAACTCTGTGAGATGAATTAACAGAACACAGAGCAGTTTCTCAGAAAGCTTCTTTCCAGTTTTGAACGGAAGATATTTCCTTTTTCACCATAGCCCTCTATGGGCTTCCAAATATCCCTTTGCCAATTCCACAAGAACAGCCTTAGCGAAAGGCTTCTTGAAGGGAAAGATGTAACTCTGTGAGATGAATTAACAGAACACAGAGCAGTTTCTCAGAAAGCTTCTTTCCAGTTTTGAACGGAAGATATTTCCTTTTTCACCATAGCCCTCTATGGGCTTCCAAATATCCCTTTGCCAATTCCACAAGAACAGCCTTAGCGAAAGGCTTCTTGAAGGGAAAGATGTAACTCTGTGAGATGAATTAACAGAACACTGAGCAGTTTCTCAGAAAGCTTCTTTCCAGTTTTGAACGGAAGATATTTCCTTTTTCACCTTAGCCCTCTATGGGCTTCCAAATATCCCTTTGCCAATTCCGCAAGAACAGCCTTAGCGAAAGGCTTCTTGAAGGGAAAGATGTAACTCTGTGAGATGAATTAACAGAACACAGAGCAGTTTCTCAGAAAGCTTCTTTCCAGTTTTGAACGGAAGATATTTCCTTTTTCACCATAGCCCTCTATGGGCTTCCAAATATCCCTTTGCCAATTCCACAAGAACAGCCTTAGCGAAAGGCTTCTTGAAGGGAAAGATGTAACTCTGTGAGATGAATTAACAGAACACAGAGCAGTTTCTCAGAAAGCTTCTTTCCAGTTTTGAACGGAAGATATTTCCTTTTTCACCATAGCCCTCTATGGGCTTCCAAATATCCCTTTGCCAATTCCACAAGAACAGCCTTAGCGAAAGGCTTCTTGAAGGGAAAGATGTAACTCTGTGAGATGAATTAGCCGAACACAGAGCAGTTTCTCAGAAAGCTTCTTTCCAGTTTTGAACGGAAGATATTTCCTTTTTCACCATAGCCCTCTATGGGCTTCCAAATATCCCTTTGCCAATTCCACAAGAACAGCCTTAGCGAAAGGCTTCTTGAAGGGAAAGATGTAACTCTGTGAGATGAATTAACAGAACACAGAGCAGTTTCTCAGAAAGCTTCTTTCCAGTTTTGAACGGAAGATATTTCCTTTTTCACCATAGCCCTCTATGGGCTTCCAAATATCCCTTTGCCAATTCCACAAGAACAGCCTTAGCGAAAGGCTTCTTGAAGGGAAGGATGTAGCTCTGTGAGATGAATTAACAGAACACAGAGCAGTTTCTCAGAAAGCTTCTTTCCAGTTTTGAACGGAAGATATTTCCTTTTTCACCATAGCCCTCTATGGGCTTCCAAATATCCCTTTGCCAATTCCACAAGAACAGCCTTAGCGAAAGGCTTCTTGAAGGGAAAGATGTAACTCTGTGAGATGAATTAACAGAACACAGAGCAGTTTCTCAGAAAGCTTCTTTCCAGTTTTGAACGGAAGATATTTCCTTTTTCACCATAGCCCTCTATGGGCTTCCAAATATCCCTTTGCCAATTCCACAAGAACAGCCTTAGCGAAAGGCTTCTTGAAGGGAAAGATGTAACTCTGTGAGATGAATTAACAGAACACAGAGCAGTTTCTCAGAAAGCTTCTTTCCAGTTTTGAACGGAAGATATTTCCTTTTTCACCATAGCCCTCTATGGGCTTCCAAATATCCCTTTGCCAATTCCACAAGAACAGCCTTAGCGAAAGGCTTCTTGAAGGGAAAGATGTAACTCTGTGAGATGAATTAACAGAACACAGAGCAGTTTCTCAGAAAGCTTCTTTCCAGTTTTGAACGGAAGATATTTCCTTTTTCACCATAGCCCTCTATGGGCTTCCAAATATCCCTTTGCCAATTCCACAAGAACAGCCTTAGCGAAAGGCTTCTTGAAGGGAAAGATGTAACTCTGTGAGATGAATTAACAGAACACAGAGCAGTTTCTCAGAAAGCTTCTTTCCAGTTTTGAACGGAAGATATTTCCTTTTTCACCATAGCCCTCTATGGGCTTCCAAATATCCCTTTGCCAATTCCACAAGAACAGCCTTAGCGAAAGGCTTCTTGAAGGGAAAGATGTAACTCTGTGAGATGAATTAACAGAACACAGAGCAGTTTCTCGAAAGCTTCTTTCCAGTTTTGAACGGAAGATATTTCCTTTTTCACCATAGCCCTCTATGGGCTTCCAAATATCCCTTTGCCAATTCCACAAGAACAGCCTTAGCGAAAGGCTTCTTGAAGGGAAAGATGTAACTCTGTGAGATGAATTAACAGAACACAGAGCAGTTTCTCAGAAAGCTTCTTTCCAGTTTTGAACGGAAGTTATTTCCTTTTTCACCATAGCCCTCTATGGGCTTCCAAATATCCCTTTGCCAATTCCACAAGAACAGCCTTAGCGAAAGGCTTCTTGAAGGGAAAGATGTAACTCTGTGAGATGAATTAACAGAACACAGAGCAGTTTCTCAGAAAGCTTCTTTCCAGTTTTGAACGGAAGATATTTCCTTTTTCACCATAGCCCTCTATGGGCTTCCAAATATCCCTTTGCCAATTCCACAAGAACAGCCTTAGCGAAAGGCTTCTTGAAGGGAAAGATGTAACTCTGTGAGATGAATTAACAGAACACAGAGCAGTTTCTCAGAAAGCTTCTTTCCAGTTTTGAACGGAAGATATTTCCTTTTTCACCATAGCCCTCTATGGGCTTCCAAATATCCCTTTGCCAATTCCACAAGAACAGCCTTAGCGAAAGGCTTCTTGAAGGGAAAGATGTAACTCTGTGAGATGAATTAACAGAACACAGAGCAGTTTCTCGAAAGCTTCTTTCCAGTTTTGAACGGAAGATATTTCCTTTTTCACCATAGCCCTCTATGGGCTTCCAAATATCCCTTTGCCAATTCCACAAGAACAGCCTTAGCGAAAGGCTTCTTGAAGGGAAAGATGTAACTCTGTGAGATGAATTAACAGAACACAGAGCAGTTTCTCAGAAAGCTTCTTTCCAGTTTTGAACGGAAGATATTTCCTTTTTCACCATAGCCCTCTATGGGCTTCCAAATATCCCTTTGCCAATTCCACAAGAACAGCCTTAGCGAAAGGCTTCTTGAAGGGAAAGATGTAACTCTGTGAGATGAATTAACAGAACACAGAGCAGTTTCTCAGAAAGCTTCTTTCCAGTTTTGAACGGAAGATATTTCCTTTTTCACCATAGCCCTCTAAGGGCTTCCAAATATCCCTTTGCCAATTCCACAAGAACAGCCTTAGCGAAAGGCTTCTTGAAGGGAAAGATGTAACTCTGTGAGATGAATTAACAACACAGAGCAGTTTCTCAGAAAGCTTCTTTCCAGTTTTGAACGGAAGATATTTCCTTTTTCACCATAGCCCTCTATGGGCTTCCAAATATCCCTTTGCCAATTCCACAAGAACAGCCTTAGCGAAAGGCTTCTTGAAGGGAAAGATGTAACTCTGTGAGATGAATTAACAGAACACAGAGCAGTTTCTCAGAAAGCTTCTTTCCAGTTTTGAACGGAAGATATTTCCTTTTTCACCATAGCCCTCTATGGGCTTCCAAATATCCCTTTGCCAATTCCACAAGAACAGCCTTAGCGAAAGGCTTCTTGAAGGGAAAGATGTAACTCTGTGAGATGAATTAACAGAACACAGAGCAGTTTCTCAGAAAGCTTCTTTCCAGTTTTGAACGGAAGATATTTCCTTTTTCACCATAGCCCTCTATGGGCTTCCAAATATCCCTTTGCCAATTCCACAAGAACAGCCTTAGCGAAAGGCTTCTTGAAGGGAAAGATGTAACTCTGTGAGATGAATTAACAGAACACAGAGCAGTTTCTCAGAAAGCTTCTTTCCAGTTTTGAACGGAAGATATTTCCTTTTTCACCATAGCCCTCTATGGGCTTCCAAATATCCCTTTGCCAATTCCACAAGAACAGCCTTCGCGAAAGGCTTCTTGAAGGGAAAGATGTAACTCTGTGAGATGAATTAACAGAACACAGAGCAGTTTCTCAGAAAGCTTCTTTCCAGTTTTGAACGGAAGATATTTCCTTTTTCACCATAGCCCTCTATGGGCTTCCAAATATCCCTTTGCCAATTCCACAAGAACAGCCTTAGCGAAAGGCTTCTTGAAGGGAAAGATGTAACTCTGTGAGATGAATTAACAGAACACAGAGCAGTTTCTCAGAAAGCTTCTTTCCAGTTTTGAACGGAATATATTTCCTTTTTCACAATAGCCCTCTATGGGCTTCCAAATATCCCTTTGCCAATTCCACAAGAACAGCCTTAGTGAAAGGCTTCTTGAAGGGAAAGATGTAACTCTATGAGATGAATTAACAGAACACAGAGCAGTTTCTCAGAAAGCTTCTTTCCAGTTTTGAACGGAAGATATTTCCTTTTTCACCTTAGCCCTCTAAGGGCTTCCAAATATCCCTTTGCCAATTCCACAAGAACAGCCTTAGCGAAAGGCTTCTTGAAGGGAAAGATGTAACTCTGTGAGATGAATTAACAGAACACAGAGCAGTTTCTCAGAAAGCTTCTTTCCAGTTTTGAACGGAAGATATTTCCTTTTTCACCATAGCCCTCTATGGGCTTCCAAATATCCCTTTGCCAATTCCACAAGAACAGCCTTAGCGAAAGGCTTCTTGAAGGGAAAGATGTAACTCTGTGAGATGAATTAACAGAACACAGAGCAGTTTCTCAGAAAGCTTCTTTCCAGTTTTGAACGGAAGATATTTCCTTTTTCACCATAGCCCTCTATGGGCTTCCAAATATCCCTTTGCCAATTCCACAAGAACAGCCTTAGCGAAAGGCTTCTTGAAGGGAAAGATGTAACTCTGTGAGATGAATTAACAGAACACAGAGCAGTTTCTCAGAAAGCTTGTTTCCAGTTTTGAACGGAAGATATTTCCTTTTTCACCATAGCCCTCTATGGGCTTCCAAATATCCCTTTGCCAATTCCACAAGAACAGCCTTAGCGAAAGGCTTCTTGAAGGGAAAGATGTAACTCTGTGAGATGAATTAACAGAACACAGAGCAGTTTCTCAGAAAGCTTCTTTCCAGTTTTAAACGGAAGATATTTCCTTTTTCACCATAGCCCTCTATGGGCTTCCAAATATCCCTTTGCCAATTCCACAAGAACAGCCTTAGCGAAAGGCTTCTTGAAGGGAAAGATGTAACTCTGTGAGATGAATTAACAGAACACAGAGCAGTTTCTCAGAAAGCTTCTTTCCAGTTTTGAACGGAAGATATTTCCTTTTTCACCATAGCCCTCTATGGGCTTCCAAATATCCCTTTGCCAATTCCACAAGAACAGCCTTAGCGAAAGGCTTCTTGAAGGGAAAGATGTAACTCTGTGAGATGAATTAACAGAACACAGAGCAGTTTCTCAGAAAGCTTCTTTCCAGTTTTGAACGGAAGATATTTCCTTTTTCACCATAGCCCTCTAAGGGCTTCCAAATATCCCTTTGCCAATTCCACAAGAACAGCCTTAGCGAAAGGCTTCTTGAAGGGAAAGATGTAACTCTGTGAGATGAATTAACAGAACACAGAGCAGTTTCTCAGAAAGCTTCTTTCCAGTTTTGAACGGAAGATATTTCCTTTTTCACCATAGCCCTCTATGGGCTTCCAAATATCCCTTTGCCAATTCCACAAGAACAGCCTTAGCGAAAGGCTTCTTGAAGGGAAAGATGTAACTCTGTGAGATGAATTAACAGAACACAGAGCAGTTTCTCAGAAAGCTTCTTTCCAGTTTTGAACGGAAGATATTTCCTTTTTCACCATAGCCCTCTATGGGCTTCCAAATATCCCTTTGCCAATTCCACAAGAACAGCCTTAGCGAAAGGCTTCTTGAAGGGAAAGATGTAACTCTGTGAGATGAATTAACAGAACACAGAGCAGTTTCTCAGAAAGCTTCTTTCCAGTTTTGAACGGAAGATATTTCCTTTTTCACCATAGCCCTCTATGGGCTTCCAAATATCCCTTTGCCAATTCCACAAGAACAGCCTTAGCGAAAGGCTTCTTGAAGGGAAAGATGTAACTCTGTGAGATGAATTAACAGAACACAGAGCAGTTTCTCAGAAAGCTTCTTTCCAGTTTTGAACGGAAGATATTTCCTTTTTCACCATAGCCCTCTATGGGCTTCCAAATATCCCTTTGCCAATT
Organism: Chlorocebus sabaeus; assembly: GCF_047675955.1. Lineage (NCBI taxonomy): Eukaryota > Metazoa > Chordata > Mammalia > Primates > Cercopithecidae > Chlorocebus > Chlorocebus sabaeus. The sequence continues at coordinate 289,079 of NW_027327640.1, forward strand.
CCACAAGAACAGCCTTAGCGAAAGGCTTCTTGAAGGGAAAGATGTAACTCTGTGAGATGAATTAACAGAACACAGAGCAGTTTCTCAGAAAGCTTCTTTCCAGTTTTGAACGGAAGATATTTCCTTTTTCACCATAGCCCTCTATGGGCTTCCAAATATCCCTTTGCCAATTCCACAAGAACAGCCTTAGCGAAAGGCTTCTTGAAGGGAAAGATGTAACTCTGTGAGATGAATTAACAGAACACAGAGCAGTTTCTCAGAAAGCTTCTTTCCAGTTTTGAACGGAAGATATTTCCTTTTTCACCATAGCCCTCTATGGGCTTCCAAATATCCCTTTGCCAATTCCACAAGAACAGCCTTAGCGAAAGGCTTCTTGAAGGGAAAGATGTAACTCTGTGAGATGAATTAACAGAACACTGAGCAGTTTCTCAGAAAGCTTCTTTCCAGTTTTGAACGGAAGATATTTCCTTTTTCACCTTAGCCCTCTATGGGCTTCCAAATATCCCTTTGCCAATTCCGCAAGAACAGCCTTAGCGAAAGGCTTCTTGAAGGGAAAGATGTAACTCTGTGAGATGAATTAACAGAACACAGAGCAGTTTCTCAGAAAGCTTCTTTCCAGTTTTGAACGGAAGATATTTCCTTTTTCACCATAGCCCTCTATGGGCTTCCAAATATCCCTTTGCCAATTCCACAAGAACAGCCTTAGCGAAAGGCTTCTTGAAGGGAAAGATGTAACTCTGTGAGATGAATTAACAGAACACAGAGCAGTTTCTCAGAAAGCTTCTTTCCAGTTTTGAACGGAAGATATTTCCTTTTTCACCATAGCCCTCTATGGGCTTCCAAATATCCCTTTGCCAATTCCACAAGAACAGCCTTAGCGAAAGGCTTCTTGAAGGGAAAGATGTAACTCTGTGAGATGAATTAGCCGAACACAGAGCAGTTTCTCAGAAAGCTTCTTTCCAGTTTTGAACGGAAGATATTTCCTTTTTCACCATAGCCCTCTATGGGCTTCCAAATATCCCTTTGCCAATTCCACAAGAACAGCCTTAGCGAAAGGCTTCTTGAAGGGAAAGATGTAACTCTGTGAGATGAATTAACAGAACACAGAGCAGTTTCTCAGAAAGCTTCTTTCCAGTTTTGAACGGAAGATATTTCCTTTTTCACCATAGCCCTCTATGGGCTTCCAAATATCCCTTTGCCAATTCCACAAGAACAGCCTTAGCGAAAGGCTTCTTGAAGGGAAGGATGTAGCTCTGTGAGATGAATTAACAGAACACAGAGCAGTTTCTCAGAAAGCTTCTTTCCAGTTTTGAACGGAAGATATTTCCTTTTTCACCATAGCCCTCTATGGGCTTCCAAATATCCCTTTGCCAATTCCACAAGAACAGCCTTAGCGAAAGGCTTCTTGAAGGGAAAGATGTAACTCTGTGAGATGAATTAACAGAACACAGAGCAGTTTCTCAGAAAGCTTCTTTCCAGTTTTGAACGGAAGATATTTCCTTTTTCACCATAGCCCTCTATGGGCTTCCAAATATCCCTTTGCCAATTCCACAAGAACAGCCTTAGCGAAAGGCTTCTTGAAGGGAAAGATGTAACTCTGTGAGATGAATTAACAGAACACAGAGCAGTTTCTCAGAAAGCTTCTTTCCAGTTTTGAACGGAAGATATTTCCTTTTTCACCATAGCCCTCTATGGGCTTCCAAATATCCCTTTGCCAATTCCACAAGAACAGCCTTAGCGAAAGGCTTCTTGAAGGGAAAGATGTAACTCTGTGAGATGAATTAACAGAACACAGAGCAGTTTCTCAGAAAGCTTCTTTCCAGTTTTGAACGGAAGATATTTCCTTTTTCACCATAGCCCTCTATGGGCTTCCAAATATCCCTTTGCCAATTCCACAAGAACAGCCTTAGCGAAAGGCTTCTTGAAGGGAAAGATGTAACTCTGTGAGATGAATTAACAGAACACAGAGCAGTTTCTCAGAAAGCTTCTTTCCAGTTTTGAACGGAAGATATTTCCTTTTTCACCATAGCCCTCTATGGGCTTCCAAATATCCCTTTGCCAATTCCACAAGAACAGCCTTAGCGAAAGGCTTCTTGAAGGGAAAGATGTAACTCTGTGAGATGAATTAACAGAACACAGAGCAGTTTCTCGAAAGCTTCTTTCCAGTTTTGAACGGAAGATATTTCCTTTTTCACCATAGCCCTCTATGGGCTTCCAAATATCCCTTTGCCAATTCCACAAGAACAGCCTTAGCGAAAGGCTTCTTGAAGGGAAAGATGTAACTCTGTGAGATGAATTAACAGAACACAGAGCAGTTTCTCAGAAAGCTTCTTTCCAGTTTTGAACGGAAGTTATTTCCTTTTTCACCATAGCCCTCTATGGGCTTCCAAATATCCCTTTGCCAATTCCACAAGAACAGCCTTAGCGAAAGGCTTCTTGAAGGGAAAGATGTAACTCTGTGAGATGAATTAACAGAACACAGAGCAGTTTCTCAGAAAGCTTCTTTCCAGTTTTGAACGGAAGATATTTCCTTTTTCACCATAGCCCTCTATGGGCTTCCAAATATCCCTTTGCCAATTCCACAAGAACAGCCTTAGCGAAAGGCTTCTTGAAGGGAAAGATGTAACTCTGTGAGATGAATTAACAGAACACAGAGCAGTTTCTCAGAAAGCTTCTTTCCAGTTTTGAACGGAAGATATTTCCTTTTTCACCATAGCCCTCTATGGGCTTCCAAATATCCCTTTGCCAATTCCACAAGAACAGCCTTAGCGAAAGGCTTCTTGAAGGGAAAGATGTAACTCTGTGAGATGAATTAACAGAACACAGAGCAGTTTCTCGAAAGCTTCTTTCCAGTTTTGAACGGAAGATATTTCCTTTTTCACCATAGCCCTCTATGGGCTTCCAAATATCCCTTTGCCAATTCCACAAGAACAGCCTTAGCGAAAGGCTTCTTGAAGGGAAAGATGTAACTCTGTGAGATGAATTAACAGAACACAGAGCAGTTTCTCAGAAAGCTTCTTTCCAGTTTTGAACGGAAGATATTTCCTTTTTCACCATAGCCCTCTATGGGCTTCCAAATATCCCTTTGCCAATTCCACAAGAACAGCCTTAGCGAAAGGCTTCTTGAAGGGAAAGATGTAACTCTGTGAGATGAATTAACAGAACACAGAGCAGTTTCTCAGAAAGCTTCTTTCCAGTTTTGAACGGAAGATATTTCCTTTTTCACCATAGCCCTCTAAGGGCTTCCAAATATCCCTTTGCCAATTCCACAAGAACAGCCTTAGCGAAAGGCTTCTTGAAGGGAAAGATGTAACTCTGTGAGATGAATTAACAACACAGAGCAGTTTCTCAGAAAGCTTCTTTCCAGTTTTGAACGGAAGATATTTCCTTTTTCACCATAGCCCTCTATGGGCTTCCAAATATCCCTTTGCCAATTCCACAAGAACAGCCTTAGCGAAAGGCTTCTTGAAGGGAAAGATGTAACTCTGTGAGATGAATTAACAGAACACAGAGCAGTTTCTCAGAAAGCTTCTTTCCAGTTTTGAACGGAAGATATTTCCTTTTTCACCATAGCCCTCTATGGGCTTCCAAATATCCCTTTGCCAATTCCACAAGAACAGCCTTAGCGAAAGGCTTCTTGAAGGGAAAGATGTAACTCTGTGAGATGAATTAACAGAACACAGAGCAGTTTCTCAGAAAGCTTCTTTCCAGTTTTGAACGGAAGATATTTCCTTTTTCACCATAGCCCTCTATGGGCTTCCAAATATCCCTTTGCCAATTCCACAAGAACAGCCTTAGCGAAAGGCTTCTTGAAGGGAAAGATGTAACTCTGTGAGATGAATTAACAGAACACAGAGCAGTTTCTCAGAAAGCTTCTTTCCAGTTTTGAACGGAAGATATTTCCTTTTTCACCATAGCCCTCTATGGGCTTCCAAATATCCCTTTGCCAATTCCACAAGAACAGCCTTAGCGAAAGGCTTCTTGAAGGGAAAGATGTAACTCTGTGAGATGAATTAACAGAACACAGAGCAGTTTCTCAGAAAGCTTCTTTCCAGTTTTGAACGGAAGATATTTCCTTTTTCACCATAGCCCTCTATGGGCTTCCAAATATCCCTTTGCCAATTCCACAAGAACAGCCTTAGCGAAAGGCTTCTTGAAGGGAAAGATGTAACTCTGTGAGATGAATTAACAGAACACAGAGCAGTTTCTCAGAAAGCTTCTTTCCAGTTTTGAACGGAAGATATTTCCTTTTTCACCATAGCCCTCTATGGGCTTCCAAATATCCCTTTGCCAATTCCACAAGAACAGCCTTAGCGAAAGGCTTCTTGAAGGGAAAGATGTAACTCTGTGAGATGAATTAACAGAACACAGAGCAGTTTCTCGAAAGCTTCTTTCCAGTTTTGAACGGAAGATATTTCCTTTTTCACCATAGCCCTCTATGGGCTTCCAAATATCCCTTTGCCAATTCCACAAGAACAGCCTTAGCGAAAGGCTTCTTGAAGGGAAAGATGTAACTCTGTGAGATGAATTAACAGAACACAGAGCAGTTTCTCAGAAAGCTTCTTTCCAGTTTTGAACGGAAGTTATTTCCTTTTTCACCATAGCCCTCTATGGGCTTCCAAATATCCCTTTGCCAATTCCACAAGAACAGCCTTAGCGAAAGGCTTCTTGAAGGGAAAGATGTAACTCTGTGAGATGAATTAACAGAACACAGAGCAGTTTCTCAGAAAGCTTCTTTCCAGTTTTGAACGGAAGATATTTCCTTTTTCACCATAGCCCTCTATGGGCTTCCAAATATCCCTTTGCCAATTCCACAAGAACAGCCTTAGCGAAAGGCTTCTTGAAGGGAAAGATGTAACTCTGTGAGATGAATTAACAGAACACAGAGCAGTTTCTCAGAAAGCTTCTTTCCAGTTTTGAACGGAAGATATTTCCTTTTTCACCATAGCCCTCTATGGGCTTCCAAATATCCCTTTGCCAATTCCACAAGAACAGCCTTAGCGAAAGGCTTCTTGAAGGGAAAGATGTAACTCTGTGAGATGAATTAACAGAACACAGAGCAGTTTCTCGAAAGCTTCTTTCCAGTTTTGAACGGAAGATATTTCCTTTTTCACCATAGCCCTCTATGGGCTTCCAAATATCCCTTTGCCAATTCCACAAGAACAGCCTTAGCGAAAGGCTTCTTGAAGGGAAAGATGTAACTCTGTGAGATGAATTAACAGAACACAGAGCAGTTTCTCAGAAAGCTTCTTTCCAGTTTTGAACGGAAGATATTTCCTTTTTCACCATAGCCCTCTATGGGCTTCCAAATATCCCTTTGCCAATTCCACAAGAACAGCCTTAGCGAAAGGCTTCTTGAAGGGAAAGATGTAACTCTGTGAGATGAATTAACAGAACACAGAGCAGTTTCTCAGAAAGCTTCTTTCCAGTTTTGAACGGAAGATATTTCCTTTTTCACCATAGCCCTCTAAGGGCTTCCAAATATCCCTTTGCCAATTCCACAAGAACAGCCTTAGCGAAAGGCTTCTTGAAGGGAAAGATGTAACTCTGTGAGATGAATTAACAACACAGAGCAGTTTCTCAGAAAGCTTCTTTCCAGTTTTGAACGGAAGATATTTCCTTTTTCACCATAGCCCTCTATGGGCTTCCAAATATCCCTTTGCCAATTCCACAAGAACAGCCTTAGCGAAAGGCTTCTTGAAGGGAAAGATGTAACTCTGTGAGATGAATTAACAGAACACAGAGCAGTTTCTCAGAAAGCTTCTTTCCAGTTTTGAACGGAAGATATTTCCTTTTTCACCATAGCCCTCTATGGGCTTCCAAATATCCCTTTGCCAATTCCACAAGAACAGCCTTAGCGAAAGGCTTCTTGAAGGGAAAGATGTAACTCTGTGAGATGAATTAACAGAACACAGAGCAGTTTCTCAGAAAGCTTCTTTCCAGTTTTGAACGGAAGATATTTCCTTTTTCACCATAGCCCTCTATGGGCTTCCAAATATCCCTTTGACAATTCCACAAGAACAGACTTAGCGAAAGGCTTCTTGAAGGGAAAGATGTAACTCTGTGAGATGAATTAACAGAACACAGAGCAGTTTCTCAGAAAGCTTCTTTCCAGTTTTGAACGGAAGATATTTCCTTTTTCACCATAGCCCACTATGGGCTTCCAAATATCCCTTTGCCAACTCCACAAGAACAGCCTTAGCGAAAGGCTTCTTGAAGGGAAAGATGTAACTCTGTGAGATGAATTAACAGAACACAGAGCAGTTTCTCAGAAAGCTTCTTTCCAGTTTTGAACGGAAGATATTTCCTTTTTCACCATAGCCCTCTATGGGCTTCCAAATATCCCTTTGCCAATTCCACAAGAACAGCCTTAGCGAAAGGCTTCTTGAAGGGAAAGATGTAACTCTGTGAGATGAATTAACAGAACACAGAGCAGTTTCTCAGAAAGCTTCTTTCCAGTTTTGAACGGAAGATATTTCCTTTTTCACCATAGCCCTCTATGGGCTTCCAAATATCCCTTTGCCAATTCCACAAGAACAGCCTTAGCGAAAGGCTTCTTGAAGGGAAAGATGTAACTCTGTGAGATGAATTAACAGAACACAGAGCAGTTTCTCAGAAAGCTTCTTTCCAGTTTTGAACGGAAGATATTTCCTTTTTCACCATAGCCCTCTATGGGCTTCCAAATATCCCTTTGCCAATTCCGCAAGAACAGCCTTAGCGAAAGGCTTCTTGAAGGGAAAGATGTAACTCTGTGAGATGAATTAACAGAACACTGAGCAGTTTCTCAGAAAGCTTCTTTCCAGTTTTGAACGGAAGATATTTCCTTTTTCACCATAGCCCTCTATGGGCTTCCAAATATCCCTTTGCCAATTCCACAAGAACAGCCTTAGCGAAAGGCTTCTTGAAGGGAAAGATGTAACTCTGTGAGATGAATTAACAGAACACAGAGCAGTTTCTCAGAAAGCTTCTTTCCAGTTTTGAACGGAAGATATTTCCTTTTTCACCATAGCCCTCTATGGGCTTCCAAATATCCCTTTGCCAATTCCACAAGAACAGCCTTAGCGAAAGGCTTCTTGAAGGGAAAGATGTAACTCTGTGAGATGAATTAACAGAACACAGAGCAGTTTCTCAGAAAGCTTCTTTCCAGTTTTGAACGGAAGATATTTCCTTTTTCACCATAGCCCTCTATGGGCTTCCAAATATCCCTTTGCCAATTCCACAAGAACAGCCTTAGCGAAAGGCTTCTTGAAGGGAAAGATGTAACTCTGTGAGATGAATTAACAGAACACAGAGCAGTTTCTCAGAAAGCTTCTTTCCAGTTTTGAACGGAAGATATTTCCTTTTTCACCATAGCCCTCTATGGGCTTCCAAATATCCCTTTGCCAATTCCACAAGAACAGCCTTAACGAAACGCTTCTTGAAGGGAAAGATGTAACTCTGTGAGATGAATTAACAGAACACAGAGCAGTTTCTCAGAAAGCTTCTTTCCAGTTTTGAACGGAAGATATTTCCTTTTTCACCATAGCCCTCTATGGGCTTCCAAATATCCCTTTGCCAATTCCACAAGAACAGCCTTAGCGAAAGGCTTCTTGAAGGGAAAGATGTAACTCTGTGAGATGAATTAACAGAACACAGAGCAGTTTCTCAGAAAGCTTCTTTCCAGTTTTGAACGGAAGATATTTCCTTTTTCACCATAGCCCTCTATGGGCTTCCAAATATCCCTTTGCCAATTCCACAAGAACAGCCTTAGCGAAAGGCTTCTTGAAGGGAAAGATGTAACTCTGTGAGATGAATTAACAGAACACAGAGCAGTTTCTCAGAAAGCTTCTTTCCAGTTTTGAACGGAAGATATTTCCTTTTTCACCATAGCCCTCTATGGGCTTCCAAATATCCCTTTGCCAATTCCACAAGAACAGCCTTAGCGAAAGGCTTCTTGAAGGGAAAGATGTAACTCTGTGAGATGAATTAGCCGAACACAGAGCAGTTTCTCAGAAAGCTTCTTTCCAGTTTTGAACGGAAGATATTTCCTTTTTCACCATAGCCCTCTATGGGCTTCCAAATATCCCTTTGCCAATTCCACAAGAACAGCCTTAGCGAAAGGCTTCTTGAAGGGAAAGATGTAACTCTGTGAGATGAATTAACAGAACACAGAGCAGTTTCTCAGAAAGCTTCTTTCCAGTTTTGAACGGAAGATATTTCCTTTTTCACCATAGCCCTCTATGGGCTTCCAAATATCCCTTTGCCAATTCCACAAGAACAGCCTTAGCGAAAGGCTTCTTGAAGGGAAAGATGTAACTCTGTGAGATGAATTAACAGAACACAGAGCAGTTTCTCAGAAAGCTTCTTTCCAGTTTTGAACGGAAGATATTTCCTTTTTCACCATAGCCCTCTATGGGCTTCCAAATATCCCTTTGCCAATTCCACAAGAACAGCCTTAGCGAAAGGCTTCTTGAAGGGAAAGATGTAACTCTGTGAGATGAATTAACAGAACACAGAGCAGTTTCTCAGAAAGCTTCTTTCCAGTTTTGAACGGAAGATATTTCCTTTTTCACCATAGCCCTCTATGGGCTTCCAAATATCCCTTTGCCAATTCCACAAGAACAGCCTTAGCGAAAGGCTTCTTGAAGGGAAAGATGTAACTCTGTGAGATGAATTAACAGAACACAGAGCAGTTTCTCAGAAAGCTTCTTTCCAGTTTTGAACGGAAGATATTTCCTTTTTCACCATAGCCCTCTATGGGCTTCCAAATATCCCTTTGCCAATTCCACAAGAACAGCCTTAGCGAAAGGCTTCTTGAAGGGAAAGATGTAACTCTGTGAGATGAATTAACAGAACACTGAGCAGTTTCTCAGAAAGCCTCTTTCCAGTTTTGAACGGAAGATATTTCCTTTTTCACCATAGCCCTCTATGGGCTTCGAAATATCCCTTTGCCAATTCCACAAGAACAGCCTTAGCGAAAGGCTTCTTGAAGGGAAAGATATAACTCTGTGAGATGAATTAACAGAACACAGAGCAGTTTCTCAGAAAGCTTCTTTCCAGTTTTGAACGGAAGTTATTTCCTTTTTCACCATAGCCCTCTATGGGCTTCCAAATATCCCTTTGCCAATTCCACAAGAACAGCCTTAGCGAAAGGCTTCTTGAAGGGAAAGATGTAACTCTGTGAGATGAATTAACAGAACACAGAGCAGTTTCTCAGAAAGCTTCTTTCCAGTTTTGAAAGGAAGATATTTCCTTTTTCACCATAGCCCTCTATGGGCTTCCAAATATCTCTTTGCCAATTCCACAAGAACAGCCTTAGCGAAAGGCTTCTTGAAGGGAAAGATGTAACTCTGTGAGATGAATTAACAGAACACAGAGCAGTTTCTCAGAAAGCTTCTTTCCAGTTTTGAACAGAAGATATTTCCTTTTTCACCATAGCCCTCTATGGGCTTCCAAATATCCCTTTGCGAATTCCACAAGAACAGCCTTAGCGAAAGGCTTCTTGAAGGGAAAGATGTAACTCTGTGAGATGAATTAACAGAACACAGAGCAGTTTCTCAGAAAGCTTCTTTCCAGTTTTGAACGGAAGATATTTCCTTTTTCACCATAGCCCTCTATGGGCTTCCAAATATCCCTTTGCCAATTCCACAAGAACAGCCTTAGCGAAAGGCTTCTTGAAGGGAAAGATGTAACTCTGTGAGATGAATTAACAGAACACAGAGCAGTTTCTCAGAAAGCTTCTTTCCAGTTTTGAACGGAAGATATTTCCTTTTTCACCATAGCCCTCTATGGGCTTCCAAATATCCCTTTGCCAATTCCACAAGAACAGCCTTAGCGAAAGGCTTCTTGAAGGGAAAGATGTAACTCTGTGAGATGAATTAACAGAACACAGAGCAGTTTCTCAGAAAGCTTCTTTCCAGTTTTGAACGGAAGATATTTCCTTTTTCACCATAGCCCTCTATGGGCTTCCAAATATCCCTTTGCCAATTCCACAAGAACAGCCTTAGCGAAAGGCTTCTTGAAGGGAAAGATGTAACTCTGTGAGATGAATTAACAGAACACAGAGCAGTTTCTCAGAAAGCTTCTTTCCAGTTTTGAACGGAAGATATTTCCTTTTTCACCATAGCCCTCTATGGGCTTCCAAATATCCCTTTGCCAATTCCACAAGAACAGCCTTAGCGAAAGGCTTCTTGAAGGGAAAGATGTAACTCTGTGAGATGAATTAACAGAACACAGAGCAGTTTCTCAGAAAGCTTCTTTCCAGTTTTGAACGGAAGATATTTCCTTTTTCACCATAGCCCTCTATGGGCTTCCAAATATCCCTTTGCCAATTCCACAAGAACAGCCTTAGCGAAAGGCTTCTTGAAGGGAAAGATGTAACTCTGTGAGATGAATTAACAGAACACAGAGCAGTTTCTCAGAAAGCTTCTTTCCAGTTTTGAACGGAAGATATTTCCTTTTTCACCATAGCCCTCTATGGGCTTCCAAATATCCCTTTGCCAATTCCACAAGAACAGCCTTAGCGAAAGGCTTCTTGAAGGGAAAGATGTAACTCTGTGAGATGAATTAACAGAACACAGAGCAGTTTCTCAGAAAGCTTCTTTCCAGTTTTGAACGGAAGATATTTCCTTTTTCACCATAGCCCTCTATGGGCTTCCAAATATCCCTTTGCCAATTCCACAAGAACAGCCTTAGCGAAAGGCTTCTTGAAGGGAAAGATGTAACTCTGTGAGATGAATTAACAGAACACAGAGCAGTTTCTCAGAAAGCTTCTTTCCAGTTTTGAACGGAAGATATTTCCTTTTTCACCATAGCCCTCTATGGGCTTCCAAATATCCCTTTGCCAATTCCACAAGAACAGCCTTAGCGAAAGGCTTCTTGAAGGGAAAGATGTAACTCTGTGAGATGAATTAACAGAACACAGAGCAGTTTCTCAGAAAGCTTCTTTCCAGTTTTGAACGGAAGATATTTCCTTTTTCACCATAGCCCTCTATGGGCTTCCAAATATCCCTTTGCCAATTCCACAAGAACAGCCTTAGCGAAAGGCTTCTTGAAGGGAAAGATGTAACTCTGTGAGATGAATTAACAGAACACAGAGCAGTTTCTCGAAAGCTTCTTTCCAGTTTTGAACGGAAGATATTTCCTTTTTCACCATAGCCCTCTATGGGCTTCCAAATATCCCTTTGCCAATTCCACAAGAACAGCCTTAGCGAAAGGCTTCTTGAAGGGAAAGATGTAACTCTGTGAGATGAATTAACAGAACACAGAGCAGTTTCTCAGAAAGCTTCTTTCCAGTTTTGAACGGAAGATATTTCCTTTTTCACCATAGCCCTCTATGGGCTTCCAAATATCCCTTTGCCAATTCCACAAGAACAGCCTTAGCGAAAGGCTTCTTGAAGGGAAAGATGTAACTCTGTGAGATGAATTAACAGAACACAGAGCAGTTTCTCAGAAAGCTTCTTTCCAGTTTTGAACGGAAGATATTTCCTTTTTCACCATAGCCCTCTAAGGGCTTCCAAATATCCCTTTGCCAATTCCACAAGAACAGCCTTAGCGAAAGGCTTCTTGAAGGGAAAGATGTAACTCTGTGAGATGAATTAACAGAACACAGAGCAGTTTCTCAGAAAGCTTCTTTCCAGTTTTGAACGGAAGATATTTCCTTTTTCACCATAGCCCTCTATGGGCTTCCAAATATCCCTTTGCCAATTCCACAAGAACAGCCTTAGCGAAAGGCTTCTTGAAGGGAAAGATGTAACTCTGTGAGATGAATTAACAGAACACAGAGCAGTTTCTCAGAAAGCTTCTTTCCAGTTTTGAACGGAAGATATTTCCTTTTTCACCATAGCCCTCTATGGGCTTCCAAATATCCCTTTGCCAATTCCACAAGAACAGCCTTAGCGAAAGGCTTCTTGAAGGGAAAGATGTAACTCTGTGAGATGAATTAACAGAACACAGAGCAGTTTCTCAGAAAGCTTCTTTCCAGTTTTGAACGGAAGATATTTCCTTTTTCACCATAGCCCTCTATGGGCTTCCAAATATCCCTTTGACAATTCCACAAGAACAGACTTAGCGAAAGGCTTCTTGAAGGGAAAGATGTAACTCTGTGAGATGAATTAACAGAACACAGAGCAGTTTCTCAGAAAGCTTCTTTCCAGTTTTGAACGGAAGATATTTCCTTTTTCACCATAGCCCACTATGGGCTTCCAAATATCCCTTTGCCAACTCCACAAGAACAGCCTTAGCGAAAGGCTTCTTGAAGGGAAAGATGTAACTCTGTGAGATGAATTAACAGAACACAGAGCAGTTTCTCAGAAAGCTTCTTTCCAGTTTTGAACGGAAGATATTTCCTTTTTCACCATAGCCCTCTATGGGCTTCCAAATATCCCTTTGCCAATTCCACAAGAACAGCCTTAGCGAAAGGCTTCTTGAAGGGAAAGATGTAACTCTGTGAGATGAATTAACAGAACACAGAGCAGTTTCTCAGAAAGCTTCTTTCCAGTTTTGAACGGAAGATATTTCCTTTTTCACCATAGCCCTCTATGGGCTTCCAAATATCCCTTTGCCAATTCCACAAGAACAGCCTTAGCGAAAGGCTTCTTGAAGGGAAAGATGTAACTCTGTGAGATGAATTAACAGAACACAGAGCAGTTTCTCAGAAAGCTTCTTTCCAGTTTTGAACGGAAGATATTTCCTTTTTCACCATAGCCCTCTATGGGCTTCCAAATATCCCTTTGCCAATTCCGCAAGAACAGCCTTAGCGAAAGGCTTCTTGAAGGGAAAGATGTAACTCTGTGAGATGAATTAACAGAACACTGAGCAGTTTCTCAGAAAGCTTCTTTCCAGTTTTGAACGGAAGATATTTCCTTTTTCACCATAGCCCTCTATGGGCTTCCAAATATCCCTTTGCCAATTCCACAAGAACAGCCTTAGCGAAAGGCTTCTTGAAGGGAAAGATGTAACTCTGTGAGATGAATTAACAGAACACAGAGCAGTTTCTCAGAAAGCTTCTTTCCAGTTTTGAACGGAAGATATTTCCTTTTTCACCATAGCCCTCTATGGGCTTCCAAATATCCCTTTGCCAATTCCACAAGAACAGCCTTAGCGAAAGGCTTCTTGAAGGGAAAGATGTAACTCTGTGAGATGAATTAACAGAACACAGAGCAGTTTCTCAGAAAGCTTCTTTCCAGTTTTGAACGGAAGATATTTCCTTTTTCACCATAGCCCTCTATGGGCTTCCAAATATCCCTTTGCCAATTCCACAAGAACAGCCTTAGCGAAAGGCTTCTTGAAGGGAAAGATGTAACTCTGTGAGATGAATTAACAGAACACAGAGCAGTTTCTCAGAAAGCTTCTTTCCAGTTTTGAACGGAAGATATTTCCTTTTTCACCATAGACCTCTATGGGCTTCCAAATATCCCTTTGCCAATTCCACAAGAACAGCCTTAACGAAAGGCTTCTTGAAGGGAAAGATGTAACTCTGTGAGATGAATTAACAGAACACAGAGCAGTTTCTCAGAAAGCTTCTTTCCAGTTTTGAACGGAAGATATTTCCTTTTTCACCATAGCCCTCTATGGGCTTCCAAATATCCCTTTGCCAATTCCACAAGAACAGCCTTAGCGAAAGGCTTCTTGAAGGGAAAGATGTAACTCTGTGAGATGAATTAACAGAACACAGAGCAGTTTCTCAGAAAGCTTCTTTCCAGTTTTGAACGGAAGATATTTCCTTTTTCACCATAGCCCTCTATGGGCTTCCAAATATCCCTTTGCCAATTCCACAAGAACAGCCTTAGCGAAAGGCTTCTTGAAGGGAAAGATGTAACTCTGTGAGATGAATTAACAGAACACAGAGCAGTTTCTCAGAAAGCTTCTTTCCAGTTTTGAACGGAAGATATTTCCTTTTTCACCATAGCCCTCTATGGGCTTCCAAATATCCCTTTGCCAATTCCACAAGAACAGCCTTAGCGAAAGGCTTCTTGAAGGGAAAGATGTAACTCTGTGAGATGAATTAGCCGAACACAGAGCAGTTTCTCAGAAAGCTTCTTTCCAGTTTTGAACGGAAGATATTTCCTTTTTCACCATAGCCCTCTATGGGCTTCCAAATATCCCTTTGCCAATTCCACAAGAACAGCCTTAGCGAAAGGCTTCTTGAAGGGAAAGATGTAACTCTGTGAGATGAATTAACAGAACACAGAGCAGTTTCTCAGAAAGCTTCTTTCCAGTTTTGAACGGAAGATATTTCCTTTTTCACCATAGCCCTCTATGGGCTTCCAAATATCCCTTTGCCAATTCCACAAGAACAGCCTTAGCGAAAGGCTTCTTGAAGGGAAAGATGTAACTCTGTGAGATGAATTAACAGAACACAGAGCAGTTTCTCAGAAAGCTTCTTTCCAGTTTTGAACGGAAGATATTTCCTTTTTCACCATAGCCCTCTATGGGCTTCCAAATATCCCTTTGCCAATTCCACAAGAACAGCCTTAGCGAAAGGCTTCTTGAAGGGAAAGATGTAACTCTGTGAGATGAATTAACAGAACACAGAGCAGTTTCTCAGAAAGCTTCTTTCCAGTTTTGAACGGAAGATATTTCCTTTTTCACCATAGCCCTCTATGGGCTTCCAAATATCCCTTTGCCAATTCCACAAGAACAGCCTTAGCGAAAGGCTTCTTGAAGGGAAAGATGTAACTCTGTGAGATGAATTAACAGAACACAGAGCAGTTTCTCAGAAAGCTTCTTTCCAGTTTTGAACGGAAGATATTTCCTTTTTCACCATAGCCCTCTATGGGCTTCCAAATATCCCTTTGCCAATTCCACAAGAACAGCCTTAGCGAAAGGCTTCTTGAAGGGAAAGATGTAACTCTGTGAGATGAATTAACAGAACACAGAGCAGTTTCTCAGAAAGCTTCTTTCCAGTTTTGAACGGAAGATATTTCCTTTTTCACCATAGCCCTCTATGGGCTTCCAAATATCCCTTTGCCAATTCCACAAGAACAGCCTTAGCGAAAGGCTTCTTGAAGGGAAAGATGTAACTCTGTGAGATGAATTAGCCGAACACAGAGCAGTTTCTCAGAAAGCTTCTTTCCAGTTTTGAACGGAAGATATTTCCTTTTTCACCATAGCCCTCTATGGGCTTCCAAATATCCCTTTGCCAATTCCACAAGAACAGCCTTAGCGAAAGGCTTCTTGAAGGGAAAGATGTAACTCTGTGAGATGAATTAACAGAACACAGAGCAGTTTCTCAGAAAGCTTCTTTCCAGTTTTGAACGGAAGATATTTCCTTTTTCACCATAGCCCTCTATGGGCTTCCAAATATCCCTTTGCCAATTCCACAAGAACAGCCTTAGCGAAAGGCTTCTTGAAGGGAAAGATGTAACTCTGTGAGATGAATTAACAGAACACAGAGCAGTTTCTCAGAAAGCTTCTTTCCAGTTTTGAACGGAAGATATTTCCTTTTTCACCATAGCCCTCTATGGGCTTCCAAATATCCCTTTGCCAATTCCACAAGAACAGCCTTAGCGAAAGGCTTCTTGAAGGGAAAGATGTAACTCTGTGAGATGAATTAACAGAACACAGAGCAGTTTCTCAGAAAGCTTCTTTCCAGTTTTGAACGGAAGATATTTCCTTTTTCACCATAGCCCTCTATGGGCTTCCAAATATCCCTTTGCCAATTCCACAAGAACAGCCTTAGCGAAAGGCTTCTTGAAGGGAAAGATGTAACTCTGTGAGATGAATTAACAGAACACTGAGCAGTTTCTCAGAAAGCCTCTTTCCAGTTTTGAACGGAAGATATTTCCTTTTTCACCATAGCCCTCTATGGGCTTCGAAATATCCCTTTGCCAATTCCACAAGAACAGCCTTAGCGAAAGGCTTCTTGAAGGGAAAGATATAACTCTGTGAGATGAATTAACAGAACACAGAGCAGTTTCTCAGAAAGCTTCTTTCCAGTTTTGAACGGAAGTTATTTCCTTTTTCACCATAGCCCTCTATGGGCTTCCAAATATCCCTTTGCCAATTCCACAAGAACAGCCTTAGCGAAAGGCTTCTTGAAGGGAAAGATGTAACTCTGTGAGATGAATTAACAGAACACAGAGCAGTTTCTCAGAAAGCCTCTTTCCAGTTTTGAAAGGAAGATATTTCCTTTTTCACCATAGCCCTCTATGGGCTTCCAAATATCTCTTTCCCAATTCCACAAGAACAGCCTTAGCGAAAGGCTTCTTGAAGGGAAAGATGTAACTCTGTGAGATGAATTAACAGAACACAGAGCAGTTTCTCAGAAAGCTTCTTTCCAGTTTTGAACAGAAGATATTTCCTTTTTCACCATAGCCCTCTATGGGCTTCCAAATATCCCTTTGCGAATTCCACAAGAACAGCCTTAGCGAAAGGCTTCTTGAAGGGAAAGATGTAACTCTGTGAGATGAATTAACAGAACACAGAGCAGTTTCTCAGAAAGCTTCTTTCCAGTTTTGAACGGAAGATATTTCCTTTTTCACCATAGCCCTCTATGGGCTTCCAAATATCCCTTTGCCAATTCCACAAGAACAGCCTTAGCGAAAGGCTTCTTGAAGGGAAAGATGTAACTCTGTGAGATGAATTAACAGAACACAGAGCAGTTTCTCAGAAAGCTTCTTTCCAGTTTTGAACGGAAGATATTTCCTTTTTCACCATAGCCCTCTATGGGCTTCCAAATATCCCTTTGCCAATTCCACAAGAACAGCCTTAGCGAAAGGCTTCTTGAAGGGAAAGATGTAACTCTGTGAGATGAATTAACAGAACACAGAGCAGTTTCTCAGAAAGCTTCTTTCCAGTTTTGAACGGAAGATATTTCCTTTTTCACCATAGCCCTCTATGGGCTTCCAAATATCCCTTTGCCAATTCCACAAGAACAGCCTTAGCGAAAGGCTTCTTGAAGGGAAAGATGTAACTCTGTGAGATGAATTAACAGAACACAGAGCAGTTTCTCAGAAAGCTTCTTTCCAGTTTTGAACGGAAGATATTTCCTTTTTCACCATAGCCCTCTATGGGCTTCCAAATATCCCTTTGCCAATTCCACAAGAACAGCCTTAGCGAAAGGCTTCTTGAAGGGAAAGATGTAACTCTGTGAGATGAATTAACAGAACACAGAGCAGTTTCTCAGAAAGCTTCTTTCCAGTTTTGAACGGAAGATATTTCCTTTTTCACCATAGCCCTCTATGGGCTTCCAAATATCCCTTTGCCAATTCCACAAGAACAGCCTTAGCGAAAGGCTTCTTGAAGGGAAAGATGTAACTCTGTGAGATGAATTAACAGAACACAGAGCAGTTTCTCAGAAAGCTTCTTTCCAGTTTTGAACGGAAGATATTTCCTTTTTCACCATAGCCCTCTATGGGCTTCCAAATATCCCTTTGCCAATTCCACAAGAACAGCCTTAGCGAAAGGCTTCTTGAAGGGAAAGATGTAACTCTGTGAGATGAATTAACAGAACACAGAGCAGTTTCTCAGAAAGCTTCTTTCCAGTTTTGAACGGAAGATATTTCCTTTTTCACCATAGCCCTCTATGGGCTTCCAAATATCCCTTTGCCAATTCCACAAGAACAGCCTTAGCGAAAGGCTTCTTGAAGGGAAAGATGTAACTCTGTGAGATGAATTAACAGAACACAGAGCAGTTTCTCAGAAAGCTTCTTTCCAGTTTTGAACGGAAGATATTTCCTTTTTCACCATAGCCCTCTATGGGCTTCCAAATATCCCTTTGCCAATTCCACAAGAACAGCCTTAGCGAAAGGCTTCTTGAAGGGAAAGATGTAACTCTGTGAGATGAATTAACAGAACACAGAGCAGTTTCTCAGAAAGCTTCTTTCCAGTTTTGAACGGAAGATATTTCCTTTTTCACCATAGCCCTCTATGGGCTTCCAAATATCCCTTTGCCAATTCCACAAGAACAGCCTTAGCGAAAGGCTTCTTGAAGGGAAAGATGTAACTCTGTGAGATGAATTAACAGAACACAGAGCAGTTTCTCGAAAGCTTCTTTCCAGTTTTGAACGGAAGATATTTCCTTTTTCACCATAGCCCTCTATGGGCTTCCAAATATCCCTTTGCCAATTCCACAAGAACAGCCTTAGCGAAAGGCTTCTTGAAGGGAAAGATGTAACTCTGTGAGATGAATTAACAGAACACAGAGCAGTTTCTCAGAAAGCTTCTTTCCAGTTTTGAACGGAAGATATTTCCTTTTTCACCATAGCCCTCTATGGGCTTCCAAATATCCCTTTGCCAATTCCACAAGAACAGCCTTAGCGAAAGGCTTCTTGAAGGGAAAGATGTAACTCTGTGAGATGAATTAACAGAACACAGAGCAGTTTCTCAGAAAGCTTCTTTCCAGTTTTGAACGGAAGATATTTCCTTTTTCACCATAGCCCTCTATGGGCTTCCAAATATCCCTTTGCCAATTCCACAAGAACAGCCTTAGCGAAAGGCTTCTTGAAGGGAAAGATGTAACTCTGTGAGATGAATTAACAGAACACAGAGCAGTTTCTCAGAAAGCTTCTTTCCAGTTTTGAACGGAAGATATTTCCTTTTTCACCATAGCCCTCTATGGGCTTCCAAATATCCCTTTGCCAATTCCACAAGAACAGCCTTAGCGAAAGGCTTCTTGAAGGGAAAGATGTAACTCTGTGAGATGAATTAACAGAACACAGAGCAGTTTCTCAGAAAGCTTCTTTCCAGTTTTGAACGGAAGATATTTCCTTTTTCACCATAGCCCTCTATGGGCTTCCAAATATCCCTTTGCCAATTCCACAAGAACAGCCTTAGCGAAAGGCTTCTTGAAGGGAAAGATGTAAGTCTGTGAGATGAATTAACAGAACACAGAGCAGTTTCTCAGAAAGCTTCTTTCCAGTTTTGAACGGAAGATATTTCCTTTTTCACCATAGCCCTCTATGGGCTTCCAAATATCCCTTTGCCAATTCCACAAGAACAGCCTTAGCGAAAGGCTTCTTGAAGGGAAAGATGTAACTCTGTGAGATGAATTAACAGAACACAGAGCAGTTTCTCAGAAAGCTTCTTTCCAGTTTTGAACGGAAGATATTTCCTTTTTCACCATAGCCCTCTATGGGCTTCCAAATATCCCTTTGCCAATTCCACAAGAACAGCCTTAGCGAAAGGCTTCTTGAAGGGAAAGATGTAACTCTGTGAGATGAATTAACAGAACACAGAGCAGTTTCTCGAAAGCTTCTTTCCAGTTTTGAACGGAAGATATTTCCTTTTTCACCATAGCCCTCTATGGGCTTCCAAATATCCCTTTGCCAATTCCACAAGAACAGCCTTAGCGAAAGGCTTCTTGAAGGGAAAGATGTAACTCTGTGAGATGAATTAACAGAACACAGAGCAGTTTCTCAGAAAGCTTCTTTCCAGTTTTGAACGGAAGATATTTCCTTTTTCACCATAGCCCTCTATGGGCTTCCAAATATCCCTTTGCCAATTCCACAAGAACAGCCTTAGCGAAAGGCTTCTTGAAGGGAAAGATGTAACTCTGTGAGATGAATTAACAGAACACAGAGCAGTTTCTCAGAAAGCTTCTTTCCAGTTTTGAACGGAAGATATTTCCTTTTTCACCATAGCCCTCTATGGGCTTCCAAATATCCCTTTGCCAATTCCACAAGAACAGCCTTAGCGAAAGGCTTCTTGAAGGGAAAGATGTAACTCTGTGAGATGAATTAACAGAACACAGAGCAGTTTCTCAGAAAGCTTCTTTCCAGTTTTGAACGGAAGATATTTCCTTTTTCACCATAGCCCTCTATGGGCTTCCAAATATCCCTTTGCCAATTCCACAAGAACAGCCTTCGCGAAAGGCTTCTTGAAGGGAAAGATGTAACTCTGTGAGATGAATTAACAGAACACAGAGCAGTTTCTCAGAAAGCTTCTTTCCAGTTTTGAACGGAAGATATTTCCTTTTTCACCATAGCCCTCTATGGGCTTCCAAATATCCCTTTGCCAATTCCACAAGAACAGCCTTAGCGAAAGGCTTCTTGAAGGGAAAGATGTAACTCTGTGAGATGAATTAACAGAACACAGAGCAGTTTCTCAGAAAGCTTCTTTCCAGTTTTGAACGGAATATATTTCCTTTTTCACAATAGCCCTCTATGGGCTTCCAAATATCCCTTTGCCAATTCCACAAGAACAGCCTTAGCGAAAGGCTTCTTGAAGGGAAAGATGTAACTCTATGAGATGAATTAACAGAACACAGAGCAGTTTCTCAGAAAGCTTCTTTCCAGTTTTGAACGGAAGATATTTCCTTTTTCACCTTAGCCCTCTAAGGGCTTCCAAATATCCCTTTGCCAATTCCACAAGAACAGCCTTAGCGAAAGGCTTCTTGAAGGGAAAGATGTAACTCTGTGAGATGAATTAACAGAACACAGAGCAGTTTCTCAGAAAGCTTCTTTCCAGTTTTGAACGGAAGATATTTCCTTTTTCACCATAGCCCTCTATGGGCTTCCAAATATCCCTTTGCCAATTCCACAAGAACAGCCTTAGCGAAAGGCTTCTTGAAGGGAAAGATGTAACTCTGTGAGATGAATTAACAGAACACAGAGCAGTTTCTCAGAAAGCTTCTTTCCAGTTTTGAACGGAAGATATTTCCTTTTTCACCATAGCCCTCTATGGGCTTCCAAATATCCCTTTGCCAATTCCACAAGAACAGCCTTAGCGAAAGGCTTCTTGAAGGGAAAGATGTAACTCTGTGAGATGAATTAACAGAACACAGAGCAGTTTCTCAGAAAGCTTGTTTCCAGTTTTGAACGGAAGATATTTCCTTTTTCACCATAGCCCTCTATGGGCTTCCAAATATCCCTTTGCCAATTCCACAAGAACAGCCTTAGCGAAAGGCTTCTTGAAGGGAAAGATGTAACTCTGTGAGATGAATTAACAGAACACAGAGCAGTTTCTCAGAAAGCTTCTTTCCAGTTTTAAACGGAAGATATTTCCTTTTTCACCATAGCCCTCTATGGGCTTCCAAATATCCCTTTGCCAATTCCACAAGAACAGCCTTAGCGAAAGGCTTCTTGAAGGGAAAGATGTAACTCTGTGAGATGAATTAACAGAACACAGAGCAGTTTCTCAGAAAGCTTCTTTCCAGTTTTGAACGGAAGATATTTCCTTTTTCACCATAGCCCTCTATGGGCTTCCAAATATCCCTTTGCCAATTCCACAAGAACAGCCTTAGCGAAAGGCTTCTTGAAGGGAAAGATGTAACTCTGTGAGATGAATTAACAGAACACAGAGCAGTTTCTCAGAAAGCTTCTTTCCAGTTTTGAACGGAAGATATTTCCTTTTTCACCATAGCCCTCTAAGGGCTTCCAAATATCCCTTTGCCAATTCCACAAGAACAGCCTTAGCGAAAGGCTTCTTGAAGGGAAAGATGTAACTCTGTGAGATGAATTAACAGAACACAGAGCAGTTTCTCAGAAAGCTTCTTTCCAGTTTTGAACGGAAGATATTTCCTTTTTCACCATAGCCCTCTATGGGCTTCCAAATATCCCTTTGCCAATTCCACAAGAACAGCCTTAGCGAAAGGCTTCTTGAAGGGAAAGATGTAACTCTGTGAGATGAATTAACAGAACACAGAGCAGTTTCTCAGAAAGCTTCTTTCCAGTTTTGAACGGAAGATATTTCCTTTTTCACCATAGCCCTCTATGGGCTTCCAAATATCCCTTTGCCAATTCCACAAGAACAGCCTTAGCGAAAGGCTTCTTGAAGGGAAAGATGTAACTCTGTGAGATGAATTAACAGAACACAGAGCAGTTTCTCAGAAAGCTTCTTTCCAGTTTTGAACGGAAGATATTTCCTTTTTCACCATAGCCCTCTATGGGCTTCCAAATATCCCTTTGCCAATTCCACAAGAACAGCCTTAGCGAAAGGCTTCTTGAAGGGAAAGATGTAACTCTGTGAGATGAATTAACAGAACACAGAGCAGTTTCTCAGAAAGCTTCTTTCCAGTTTTGAACGGAAGATATTTCCTTTTTCACCATAGCCCTCTATGGGCTTCCAAATATCCCTTTGCCAATTCCACAAGAACAGCCTTAGCGAAAGGCTTCTTGAAGGGAAAGATGTAACTCTGTGAGATGAATTAACAGAACACAGAGCAGTTTCTCAGAAAGCTTCTTTCCAGTTTTGAACGGAAGATATTTCCTTTTTCACCATAGCCCTCTATGGGCTTCCAAATATCCCTTTGCCAATTCCACAAGAACAGCCTTAGCGAAAGGCTTCTTGAAGGGAAAGATGTAACTCTGTGAGATGAATTAACAGAACACAGAGCAGTTTCTCAGAAAGCTTCTTTCCAGTTTTGAACGGAAGATATTTCCTTTTTCACCATAGCCCTCTATGGGCTTCCAAATATCCCTTTGCCAATTCCACAAGAACAGCCTTAGCGAAAGGCTTCTTGAAGGGAAAGATGTAACTCTGTGAGATGAATTAACAGAACACTGAGCAGTTTCTCAGAAAGCTTCTTTCCAGTTTTGAACGGAAGATATTTCCTTTTTCACCTTAGCCCTCTATGGGCTTCCAAATATCCCTTTGCCAATTCCGCAAGAACAGCCTTAGCGAAAGGCTTCTTGAAGGGAAAGATGTAACTCTGTGAGATGAATTAACAGAACACAGAGCAGTTTCTCAGAAAGCTTCTTTCCAGTTTTGAACGGAAGATATTTCCTTTTTCACCATAGCCCTCTATGGGCTTCCAAATATCCCTTTGCCAATTCCACAAGAACAGCCTTAGCGAAAGGCTTCTTGAAGGGAAAGATGTAACTCTGTGAGATGAATTAACAGAACACAGAGCAGTTTCTCAGAAAGCTTCTTTCCAGTTTTGAACGGAAGATATTTCCTTTTTCACCATAGCCCTCTATGGGCTTCCAAATATCCCTTTGCCAATTCCACAAGAACAGCCTTAGCGAAAGGCTTCTTGAAGGGAAAGATGTAACTCTGTGAGATGAATTAACAGAACACAGAGCAGTTTCTCAGAAAGCTTGTTTCCAGTTTTGAACGGAAGATATTTCCTTTTTCACCATAGCCCTCTATGGGCTTCCAAATATCCCTTTGCCAATTCCACAAGAACAGCCTTAGCGAAAGGCTTCTTGAAGGGAAAGATGTAACTCTGTGAGATGAATTAACAGAACACAGAGCAGTTTCTCAGAAAGCTTCTTTCCAGTTTTAAACGGAAGATATTTCCTTTTTCACCATAGCCCTCTATGGGCTTCCAAATATCCCTTTGCCAATTCCACAAGAACAGCCTTAGCGAAAGGCTTCTTGAAGGGAAAGATGTAACTCTGTGAGATGAATTAACAGAACACAGAGCAGTTTCTCAGAAAGCTTCTTTCCAGTTTTGAACGGAAGATATTTCCTTTTTCACCATAGCCCTCTATGGGCTTCCAAATATCCCTTTGCCAATTCCACAAGAACAGCCTTAGCGAAAGGCTTCTTGAAGGGAAAGATGTAACTCTGTGAGATGAATTAACAGAACACAGAGCAGTTTCTCAGAAAGCTTCTTTCCAGTTTTGAACGGAAGATATTTCCTTTTTCACCATAGCCCTCTAAGGGCTTCCAAATATCCCTTTGCCAATTCCACAAGAACAGCCTTAGCGAAAGGCTTCTTGAAGGGAAAGATGTAACTCTGTGAGATGAATTAACAGAACACAGAGCAGTTTCTCAGAAAGCTTCTTTCCAGTTTTGAACGGAAGATATTTCCTTTTTCACCATAGCCCTCTATGGGCTTCCAAATATCCCTTTGCCAATTCCACAAGAACAGCCTTAGCGAAAGGCTTCTTGAAGGGAAAGATGTAACTCTGTGAGATGAATTAACAGAACACAGAGCAGTTTCTCAGAAAGCTTCTTTCCAGTTTTGAACGGAAGATATTTCCTTTTTCACCATAGCCCTCTATGGGCTTCCAAATATCCCTTTGCCAATTCCACAAGAACAGCCTTAGCGAAAGGCTTCTTGAAGGGAAAGATGTAACTCTGTGAGATGAATTAACAGAACACAGAGCAGTTTCTCAGAAAGCTTCTTTCCAGTTTTGAACGGAAGATATTTCCTTTTTCACCATAGCCCTCTATGGGCTTCCAAATATCCCTTTGCCAATTCCACAAGAACAGCCTTAGCGAAAGGCTTCTTGAAGGGAAAGATGTAACTCTGTGAGATGAATTAACAGAACACAGAGCAGTTTCTCAGAAAGCTTCTTTCCAGTTTTGAACGGAAGATATTTCCTTTTTCACCATAGCCCTCTATGGGCTTCCAAATATCCCTTTGCCAATTCCACAAGAACAGCCTTAGCGAAAGGCTTCTTGAAGGGAAAGATGTAACTCTGTGAGATGAATTAACAGAACACAGAGCAGTTTCTCAGAAAGCTTCTTTCCAGTTTTGAACGGAAGATATTTCCTTTTTCACCATAGCCCTCTATGGGCTTCCAAATATCCCTTTGCCAATTCCACAAGAACAGCCTTAGCGAAAGGCTTCTTGAAGGGAAAGATGTAACTCTGTGAGATGAATTAACAGAACACAGAGCAGTTTCTCAGAAAGCTTCTTTCCAGTTTTGAACGGAAGATATTTCCTTTTTCACCATAGCCCTCTATGGGCTTCCAAATATCCCTTTGCCAATTCCACAAGAACAGCCTTAGCGAAAGGCTTCTTGAAGGGAAAGATGTAACTCTGTGAGATGAATTAACAGAACACTGAGCAGTTTCTCAGAAAGCTTCTTTCCAGTTTTGAACGGAAGATATTTCCTTTTTCACCTTAGCCCTCTATGGGCTTCCAAATATCCCTTTGCCAATTCCGCAAGAACAGCCTTAGCGAAAGGCTTCTTGAAGGGAAAGATGTAACTCTGTGAGATGAATTAACAGAACACAGAGCAGTTTCTCAGAAAGCTTCTTTCCAGTTTTGAACGGAAGATATTTCCTTTTTCACCATAGCCCTCTATGGGCTTCCAAATATCCCTTTGCCAATTCCACAAGAACAGCCTTAGCGAAAGGCTTCTTGAAGGGAAAGATGTAACTCTGTGAGATGAATTAACAGAACACAGAGCAGTTTCTCAGAAAGCTTCTTTCCAGTTTTGAACGGAAGATATTTCCTTTTTCACCATAGCCCTCTATGGGCTTCCAAATATCCCTTTGCCAATTCCACAAGAACAGCCTTAGCGAAAGGCTTCTTGAAGGGAAAGATGTAACTCTGTGAGATGAATTAACAGAACACAGAGCAGTTTCTCAGAAAGCTTCTTTCCAGTTTTGAACGGAAGATATTTCCTTTTTCACCATAGCCCTCTATGGGCTTCCAAATATCCCTTTGCCAATTCCACAAGAACAGCCTTAGCGAAAGGCTTCTTGAAGGGAAAGATGTAACTCTGTGAGATGAATTAACAGAACACAGAGCAGTTTCTCAGAAAGCTTCTTTCCAGTTTTGAACGGAAGATATTTCCTTTTTCACCATAGCCCTCTATGGGCTTCCAAATATCCCTTTGCCAATTCCACAAGAACAGCCTTAGCGAAAGGCTTCTTGAAGGGAAAGATGTAACTCTGTGAGATGAATTAACAGAACACAGAGCAGTTTCTCAGAAAGCTTCTTTCCAGTTTTGAACGGAAGATATTTCCTTTTTCACCATAGCCCTCTATGGGCTTCCAAATATCCCTTTGCCAATTCCACAAGAACAGCCTTAGCGAAAGGCTTCTTGAAGGGAAAGATGTAACTCTGTGAGATGAATTAACAGAACACAGAGCAGTTTCTCAGAAAGCTTCTTTCCAGTTTTGAACGGAAGATATTTCCTTTTTCACCATAGCCCTCTATGGGCTTCCAAATATCCCTTTGCCAATTCCACAAGAACAGCCTTAGCGAAAGGCTTCTTGAAGGGAAAGATGTAACTCTGTGAGATGAATTAACAGAACACAGAGCAGTTTCTCGAAAGCTTCTTTCCAGTTTTGAACGGAAGATATTTCCTTTTTCACCATAGCCCTCTATGGGCTTCCAAATATCCCTTTGCCAATTCCACAAGAACAGCCTTAGCGAAAGGCTTCTTGAAGGGAAAGATGTAACTCTGTGAGATGAATTAACAGAACACAGAGCAGTTTCTCAGAAAGCTTCTTTCCAGTTTTGAACGGAAGATATTTCCTTTTTCACCATAGCCCTCTATGGGCTTCCAAATATCCCTTTGCCAATTCCACAAGAACAGCCTTAGCGAAAGGCTTCTTGAAGGGAAAGATGTAACTCTGTGAGATGAATTAACAGAACACAGAGCAGTTTCTCAGAAAGCTTCTTTCCAGTTTTGAACGGAAGATATTTCCTTTTTCACCATAGCCCTCTAAGGGCTTCCAAATATCCCTTTGCCAATTCCACAAGAACAGCCTTAGCGAAAGGCTTCTTGAAGGGAAAGATGTAACTCTGTGAGATGAATTAACAGAACACAGAGCAGTTTCTCAGAAAGCTTCTTTCCAGTTTTGAACGGAAGATATTTCCTTTTTCACCATAGCCCTCTATGGGCTTCCAAATATCCCTTTGCCAATTCCACAAGAACAGCCTTAGCGAAAGGCTTCTTGAAGGGAAAGATGTAACTCTGTGAGATGAATTAACAGAACACAGAGCAGTTTCTCAGAAAGCTTCTTTCCAGTTTTGAACGGAAGATATTTCCTTTTTCACCATAGCCCTCTATGGGCTTCCAAATATCCCTTTGCCAATTCCACAAGAACAGCCTTAGCGAAAGGCTTCTTGAAGGGAAAGATGTAACTCTGTGAGATGAATTAACAGAACACAGAGCAGTTTCTCAGAAAGCTTCTTTCCAGTTTTGAACGGAAGATATTTCCTTTTTCACCATAGCCCTCTATGGGCTTCCAAATATCCCTTTGACAATTCCACAAGAACAGACTTAGCGAAAGGCTTCTTGAAGGGAAAGATGTAACTCTGTGAGATGAATTAACAGAACACAGAGCAGTTTCTCAGAAAGCTTCTTTCCAGTTTTGAACGGAAGATATTTCCTTTTTCACCATAGCCCACTATGGGCTTCCAAATATCCCTTTGCCAACTCCACAAGAACAGCCTTAGCGAAAGGCTTCTTGAAGGGAAAGATGTAACTCTGTGAGATGAATTAACAGAACACAGAGCAGTTTCTCAGAAAGCTTCTTTCCAGTTTTGAACGGAAGATATTTCCTTTTTCACCATAGCCCTCTATGGGCTTCCAAATATCCCTTTGCCAATTCCACAAGAACAGCCTTAGCGAAAGGCTTCTTGAAGGGAAAGATGTAACTCTGTGAGATGAATTAACAGAACACAGAGCAGTTTCTCAGAAAGCTTCTTTCCAGTTTTGAACGGAAGATATTTCCTTTTTCACCATAGCCCTCTATGGGCTTCCAAATATCCCTTTGCCAATTCCACAAGAACAGCCTTAGCGAAAGGCTTCTTGAAGGGAAAGATGTAACTCTGTGAGATGAATTAACAGAACACAGAGCAGTTTCTCAGAAAGCTTCTTTCCAGTTTTGAACGGAAGATATTTCCTTTTTCACCATAGCCCTCTATGGGCTTCCAAATATCCCTTTGCTAATTCCGCAAGAACAGCCTTAGCGAAAGGCTTCTTGAAGGGAAAGATGTAACTCTGTGAGATGAATTAACAGAACACTGAGCAGTTTCTCAGAAAGCTTCTTTCCAGTTTTGAACGGAAGATATTTCCTTTTTCACCATAGCCCTCTATGGGCTTCCAAATATCCCTTTGCCAATTCCACAAGAACAGCCTTAGCGAAAGGCTTCTTGAAGGGAAAGATGTAACTCTGTGAGATGAATTAACAGAACACAGAGCAGTTTCTCAGAAAGCTTCTTTCCAGTTTTGAACGGAAGATATTTCCTTTTTCACCATAGCCCTCTATGGGCTTCCAAATATCCCTTTGCCAATTCCACAAGAACAGCCTTAGCGAAAGGCTTCTTGAAGGGAAAGATGTAACTCTGTGAGATGAATTAACAGAACACAGAGCAGTTTCTCAGAAAGCTTCTTTCCAGTTTTGAACGGAAGATATTTCCTTTTTCACCATAGCCCTCTATGGGCTTCCAAATATCCCTTTGCCAATTCCACAAGAACAGCCTTAGCGAAAGGCTTCTTGAAGGGAAAGATGTAACTCTGTGAGATGAATTAACAGAACACAGAGCAGTTTCTCAGAAAGCTTCTTTCCAGTTTTGAACGGAAGATATTTCCTTTTTCACCATAGCCCTCTATGGGCTTCCAAATATCCCTTTGCCAATTCCACAAGAACAGCCTTAACGAAAGGCTTCTTGAAGGGAAAGATGTAACTCTGTGAGATGAATTAACAGAACACAGAGCAGTTTCTCAGAAAGCTTCTTTCCAGTTTTGAACGGAAGATATTTCCTTTTTCACCATAGCCCTCTATGGGCTTCCAAATATCCCTTTGCCAATTCCACAAGAACAGCCTTAGCGAAAGGCTTCTTGAAGGGAAAGATGTAACTCTGTGAGATGAATTAACAGAACACAGAGCAGTTTCTCAGAAAGCTTCTTTCCAGTTTTGAACGGAAGATATTTCCTTTTTCACCATAGCCCTCTATGGGCTTCCAAATATCCCTTTGCCAATTCCACAAGAACAGCCTTAGCGAAAGGCTTCTTGAAGGGAAAGATGTAACTCTGTGAGATGAATTAACAGAACACAGAGCAGTTTCTCAGAAAGCTTCTTTCCAGTTTTGAACGGAAGATATTTCCTTTTTCACCATAGCCCTCTATGGGCTTCCAAATATCCCTTTGCCAATTCCACAAGAACAGCCTTAGCGAAAGGCTTCTTGAAGGGAAAGATGTAACTCTGTGAGATGAATTAGCCGAACACAGAGCAGTTTCTCAGAAAGCTTCTTTCCAGTTTTGAACGGAAGATATTTCCTTTTTCACCATAGCCCTCTATGGGCTTCCAAATATCCCTTTGCCAATTCCACAAGAACAGCCTTAGCGAAAGGCTTCTTGAAGGGAAAGATGTAACTCTGTGAGATGAATTAACAGAACACAGAGCAGTTTCTCAGAAAGCTTCTTTCCAGTTTTGAACGGAAGATATTTCCTTTTTCACCATAGCCCTCTATGGGCTTCCAAATATCCCTTTGCCAATTCCACAAGAACAGCCTTAGCGAAAGGCTTCTTGAAGGGAAAGATGTAACTCTGTGAGATGAATTAACAGAACACAGAGCAGTTTCTCAGAAAGCTTCTTTCCAGTTTTGAACGGAAGATATTTCCTTTTTCACCATAGCCCTCTATGGGCTTCCAAATATCCCTTTGCCAATTCCACAAGAACAGCCTTAGCGAAAGGCTTCTTGAAGGGAAAGATGTAACTCTGTGAGATGAATTAACAGAACACAGAGCAGTTTCTCAGAAAGCTTCTTTCCAGTTTTGAACGGAAGATATTTCCTTTTTCACCATAGCCCTCTATGGGCTTCCAAATATCCCTTTGCCAATTCCACAAGAACAGCCTTAGCGAAAGGCTTCTTGAAGGGAAAGATGTAACTCTGTGAGATGAATTAACAGAACACAGAGCAGTTTCTCAGAAAGCTTCTTTCCAGTTTTGAACGGAAGATATTTCCTTTTTCACCATAGCCCTCTATGGGCTTCCAAATATCCCTTTGCCAATTCCACAAGAACAGCCTTCGCGAAAGGCTTCTTGAAGGGAAAGATGTAACTCTGTGAGATGAATTAACAGAACACTGAGCAGTTTCTCAGAAAGCCTCTTTCCAGTTTTGAACGGAAGATATTTCCTTTTTCACCATAGCCCTCTATGGGCTTCGAAATATCCCTTTGCCAATTCCACAAGAACAGCCTTAGCGAAAGGCTTCTTGAAGGGAAAGATATAACTCTGTGAGATGAATTAACAGAACACAGAGCAGTTTCTCAGAAAGCTTCTTTCCAGTTTTGAACGGAAGTTATTTCCTTTTTCACCATAGCCCTCTATGGGCTTCCAAATATCCCTTTGCCAATTCCACAAGAACAGCCTTAGCGAAAGGCTTCTTGAAGGGAAAGATGTAACTCTGTGAGATGAATTAACAGAACACAGAGCAGTTTCTCAGAAAGCTTCTTTCCAGTTTTGAAAGGAAGATATTTCCTTTTTCACCATAGCCCTCTATGGGCTTCCAAATATCTCTTTGCCAATTCCACAAGAACAGCCTTAGCGAAAGGCTTCTTGAAGGGAAAGATGTAACTCTGTGAGATGAATTAACAGAACACAGAGCAGTTTCTCAGAAAGCTTCTTTCCAGTTTTGAACGGAAGATATTTCCTTTTTCACCATAGCCCTCTATGGGCTTCCAAATATCCCTTTGCGAATTCCACAAGAACAGCCTTAGCGAAAGGCTTCTTGAAGGGAAAGATGTAACTCTGTGAGATGAATTAACAGAACACAGAGCAGTTTCTCAGAAAGCTTCTTTCCAGTTTTGAACGGAAGATATTTCCTTTTTCACCATAGCCCTCTATGGGCTTCCAAATATCCCTTTGCCAATTCCACAAGAACAGCCTTAGCGAAAGGCTTCTTGAAGGGAAAGATGTAACTCTGTGAGATGAATTAACAGAACACAGAGCAGTTTCTCAGAAAGCTTCTTTCCAGTTTTGAACGGAAGATATTTCCTTTTTCACCATAGCCCTCTATGGGCTTCCAAATATCCCTTTGCCAATTCCACAAGAACAGCCTTAGCGAAAGGCTTCTTGAAGGGAAAGATGTAACTCTGTGAGATGAATTAACAGAACACAGAGCAGTTTCTCAGAAAGCTTCTTTCCAGTTTTGAACGGAAGATATTTCCTTTTTCACCATAGCCCTCTATGGGCTTCCAAATATCCCTTTGCCAATTCCACAAGAACAGCCTTAGCGAAAGGCTTCTTGAAGGGAAAGATGTAACTCTGTGAGATGAATTAACAGAACACAGAGCAGTTTCTCAGAAAGCTTCTTTCCAGTTTTGAACGGAAGATATTTCCTTTTTCACCATAGCCCTCTATGGGCTTCCAAATATCCCTTTGCCAATTCCACAAGAACAGCCTTAGCGAAAGGCTTCTTGAAGGGAAAGATGTAACTCTGTGAGATGAATTAACAGAACACAGAGCAGTTTCTCAGAAAGCTTCTTTCCAGTTTTGAACGGAAGATATTTCCTTTTTCACCATAGCCCTCTATGGGCTTCCAAATATCCCTTTGCCAATTCCACAAGAACAGCCTTAGCGAAAGGCTTCTTGAAGGGAAAGATGTAACTCTGTGAGATGAATTAACAGAACACAGAGCAGTTTCTCAGAAAGCTTCTTTCCAGTTTTGAACGGAAGATATTTCCTTTTTCACCATAGCCCTCTATGGGCTTCCAAATATCCCTTTGCCAATTCCACAAGAACAGCCTTAGCGAAAGGCTTCTTGAAGGGAAAGATGTAACTCTGTGAGATGAATTAACAGAACACAGAGCAGTTTCTCAGAAAGCTTCTTTCCAGTTTTGAACGGAAGATATTTCCTTTTTCACCATAGCCCTCTATGGGCTTCCAAATATCCCTTTGCCAATTCCACAAGAACAGCCTTAGCGAAAGGCTTCTTGAAGGGAAAGATGTAACTCTGTGAGATGAATTAACAGAACACAGAGCAGTTTCTCAGAAAGCTTCTTTCCAGTTTTGAACGTAAGATATTTCCTTTTTCACCATAGCCCTCTATGGGCTTCCAAATATCCCTTTGCCAATTCCACAAGAACAGCCTTAGCGAAAGGCTTCTTGAAGGGAAAGATGTAACTCTGTGAGATGAATTAACAGAACACAGAGCAGTTTCTCAGAAAGCTTCTTTCCAGTTTTGAACGGAAGATATTTCCTTTTTCACCATAGCCCTCTATGGGCTTCCAAATATCCCTTTGCCAATTCCACAAGAACAGCCTTAGCGAAAGGCTTCTTGAAGGGAAAGATGTAACTCTGTGAGATGAATTAACAGAACACAGAGCAGTTTCTCAGAAAGCTTCTTTCCAGTTTTGAACGGAAGATATTTCCTTTTTCACCATAGCCCTCTATGGGCTTCCAAATATCCCTTTGCCAATTCCACAAGAACAGCCTTAGCGAAAGGCTTCTTGAAGGGAAAGATGTAACTCTGTGAGATGAATTAACAGAACACAGAGCAGTTTCTCAGAAAGCTTCTTTCCAGTTTTGAACGGAAGATATTTCCTTTTTCACCATAGCCCTCTATGGGCTTCCAAATATCCCTTTGCCAATTCCACAAGAACAGCCTTAGCGAAAGGCTTCTTGAAGGGAAAGATGTAACTCTGTGAGATGAATTAACAGAACACAGAGCAGTTTCTCAGAAAGCTTCTTTCCAGTTTTGAACGGAAGATATTTCCTTTTTCACCATAGCCCTCTATGGGCTTCCAAATATCCCTTTGCCAATTCCACAAGAACAGCCTTAGCGAAAGGCTTCTTGAAGGGAAAGATGTAACTCTGTGAGATGAATTAACAGAACACAGAGCAGTTTCTCGAAAGCTTCTTTCCAGTTTTGAACGGAAGATATTTCCTTTTTCACCATAGCCCTCTATGGGCTTCCAAATATCCCTTTGCCAATTCCACAAGAACAGCCTTAGCGAAAGGCTTCTTGAAGGGAAAGATGTAACTCTGTGAGATGAATTAACAGAACACAGAGCAGTTTCTCAGAAAGCTTCTTTCCAGTTTTGAACGGAAGATATTTCCTTTTTCACCATAGCCCTCTATGGGCTTCCAAATATCCCTTTGCCAATTCCACAAGAACAGCCTTAGCGAAAGGCTTCTTGAAGGGAAAGATGTAACTCTGTGAGATGAATTAACAGAACACAGAGCAGTTTCTCAGAAAGCTTCTTTCCAGTTTTGAACGGAAGATATTTCCTTTTTCACCATAGCCCTCTATGGGCTTCCAAATATCCCTTTGCCAATTCCACAAGAACAGCCTTAGCGAAAGGCTTCTTGAAGGGAAAGATGTAACTCTGTGAGATGAATTAACAGAACACAGAGCAGTTTCTCAGAAAGCTTCTTTCCAGTTTTGAACGGAAGATATTTCCTTTTTCACCATAGCCCTCTATGGGCTTCCAAATATCCCTTTGCCAATTCCACAAGAACAGCCTTAGCGAAAGGCTTCTTGAAGGGAAAGATGTAACTCTGTGAGATGAATTAACAGAACACAGAGCAGTTTCTCAGAAAGCTTCTTTCCAGTTTTGAACGGAAGATATTTCCTTTTTCACCATAGCCCTCTATGGGCTTCCAAATATCCCTTTGCCAATTCCACAAGAACAGCCTTAGCGAAAGGCTTCTTGAAGGGAAAGATGTAACTCTGTGAGATGAATTAACAGAACACAGAGCAGTTTCTCAGAAAGCTTCTTTCCAGTTTTGAACGGAAGGTATTTCCTTTTTCACCATAGCCCACTATGGGCTTCCAAATATCCCTTTGCCAATTCCACAAGAACAGCCTTAGCGAAAGGCTTCTTGAAGGGAAAGATGTAACTCTGTGAGATGAATTAACAGAACACAGAGCAGTTTCTCAGAAAGCTTCTTTCCAGTTTTGAACGGAAGATATTTCCTTTTTCACCATAGCCCTCTATGGGCTTCCAAATATCCCTTTGCCAATTCCACAAGAACAGCCTTAGCGAAAGGCTTCTTGAAGGGAAAGATGTAACTCTGTGAGATGAATTAACAGAACACAGAGCAGTTTCTCAGAAAGCTTCTTTCCAGTTTTGAACGGAAGATATTTCCTTTTTCACCATAGCCCTCTATGGGCTTCCAAATATCCCTTTGCCAATTCCACAAGAACAGCCTTAGCGAAAGGCTTCTTGAAGGGAAAGATGTAACTCTGTGAGATGAATTAACAGAACACAGAGCAGTTTCTCAGAAAGCTTCTTTCCAGTTTTGAACGGAAGATATTTCCTTTTTCACCATAGCCCTCTATGGGCTTCAAAATATCCCTTTGCCAATTCCGCAAGAACAGCCTTAGCGAAAGGCTTCTTGAAGGGAAAGATGTAACACTGTGAGATGAATTAACAGAACACTGAGCAGTTTCTCAGAAAGCTTCTTTCCAGTTTTGAACGGAAGATATTTCCTTTTTCACCATAGCCCTCTATGGGCTTCCAAATATCCCTTTGCCAATTCCACAAGAACAGCCTTAGCGAAAGGCTTCTTGAAGGGAAAGATGTAACTCTGTGAGATGAATTAACAGAACACAGAGCAGTTTCTCAGAAAGCTTCTTTCCAGTTTTGAACGGAAGATATTTCCTTTTTCACCATAGCCCTCTATGGGCTTCCAAATATCCCTTTGCCAATTCCACAAGAACAGCCTTAGCGAAAGGCTTCTTGAAGGGAAAGATGTAACTCTGTGAGATGAATTAACAGAACACAGAGCAGTTTCTCAGAAAGCTTCTTTCCAGTTTTGAACGGAAGATATTTCCTTTTTCACCATAGCCCTCTATGGGCTTCCAAATATCCCTTTGCCAATTCCACAAGAACAGCCTTAGCGAAAGGCTTCTTGAAGG
This sequence comes from Chlorocebus sabaeus, assembly GCF_047675955.1. Lineage (NCBI taxonomy): Eukaryota > Metazoa > Chordata > Mammalia > Primates > Cercopithecidae > Chlorocebus > Chlorocebus sabaeus. Next base: position 323,502 of record NW_027327640.1, read on the forward strand.
GAAAGATGTAACTCTGTGAGATGAATTAACAGAACACAGAGCAGTTTCTCAGAAAGCTTCTTTCCAGTTTTGAACGGAAGATATTTCCTTTTTCACCATAGCCCTCTATGGGCTTCCAAATATCCCTTTGCCAATTCCACAAGAACAGCCTTAGCGAAAGGCTTCTTGAAGGGAAATATGTAACTCTGTGAGATGAATTAGCCGAACACAGAGCAGTTTCTCAGAATGCTTCTTTCCAGTTTTGAACGGAAGATATTTCCTTTTTCACCATAGCCCTCTATGGGCTTCCAAATATCCCTTTGCCAATTCCACAAGAACAGCCTTAGCGAAAGGCTTCTTGAAGGGAAAGATGTAACTCTGTGAGATGAATTAACAGAACACAGAGCAGTTTCTCAGAAAGCTTCTTTCCAGTTTTGAACGGAAGATATTTCCTTTTTCACCATAGCCCTCTATGGGCTTCCAAATATCCCTTTGCCAATTCCACAAGAACAGCCTTAGCGAAAGGCTTCTTGAAGGGAAAGATGTAACTCTGTGAGATGAATTGACAGAACACAGAGCAGTTTCTCAGAAAGCTTCTTTCCAGTTTTGAACGGAAGATATTTCCTTTTTCACCATAGCCCTCTATGGGCTTCCAAATATCCCTTTGCCAATTCCACAAGAACAGCCTTAGCGAAAGGCTTCTTGAAGGGAAAGATGTAACTCTGTGAGATGAATTAACAGAACACAGAGCAGTTTCTCAGAAAGCTTCTTTCCAGTTTTGAACGGAAGATATTTCCTTTTTCACCATAGCCCTCTATGGGCTTCCAAATATCCCTTTGCCAATTCCACAAGAACAGCCTTAGCGAAAGGCTTCTTGAAGGGAAAGATGTAACTCTGTGAGATGAATTAACAGAACACAGAGCAGTTTCTCAGAAAGCCTCTTTCCAGTTTTGAACGGAAGATATTTCCTTTTTCACCATAGCCCTCTATGGGATTCCAAATATCCCTTTGCCAATTCCACAAGAACAGCCTTAGCGAAAGGCTTCTTGAAGGGAAAGATGTAACTCTGTGAGATGAATTAACAGAACACTGAGCAGTTTCTCAGAAAGCCTCTTTCCAGTTTTGAACGGAAGATATTTCCTTTTTCACCATAGCCCTCTATGGGCTTCCAAATATCCCTTTGCCAATTCCACAAGAACAGCCTTAGCGAAAGGCTTCTTGAAGGGAAAGATATAACTCTGTGAGATGAATTAACAGAACACAGAGCAGTTTCTCAGAAAGCTTCTTTCCAGTTTTGAACGGAAGATATTTCCTTTTTCACCATAGCCCTCTATGGGCTTCCAAATATCCCTTTGCCAATTCCACAAGAACAGCCTTAGCGAAAGGCTTCTTGAAGGGAAAGATGTAACTCTGTGAGATGAATTAACAGAACACAGAGCAGTTTCTCAGAAAGCTTCTTTCCAGTTTTGAAAGGAAGATATTTCCTTTTTCACCATAGCCCTCTATGGGCTTCCAAATATCTCTTTGCCAATTCCACAAGAACAGCCTTAGCGAAAGGCTTCTTGAAGGGAAAGATGTAACTCTGTGAGATGAATTAACAGAACACAGAGCAGTTTCTCAGAAAGCTTCTTTCCAGTTTTGAACGGAAGATATTTCCTTTTTCACCATAGCCCTCTATGGGCTTCCAAATATCCCTTTGCGAATTCCACAAGAACAGCCTTAGCGAAAGGCTTCTTGACGGGAAAGATATAACTCTGTGAGATGAATTAACAGAACACAGAGCAGTTTCTCAGAAAGCTTCTTTCCAGTTTTGAACGGAAGATATTTCCTTTTTCACCATAGCCCTCTATGGGCTTCCAAATATCCCTTTGCCAATTCCACAAGAACAGCCTTAGCGAAAGGCTTCTTGAAGGGAAAGATGTAACTCTGTGAGATGAATTAACAGAACACAGAGCAGTTTCTCAGAAAGCTTCTTTCCAGTTTTGAACGGAAGATATTTCCTTTTTCACCATAGCCCTCTATGGGCTTCCAAATATCCCTTTGCCAATTCCACAAGAACAGCCTTAGCGAAAGGCTTCTTGAAGGGAAAGATGTAACTCTGTGAGATGAATTAACAGAACACAGAGCAGTTTCTCAGAAAGCTTCTTTCCAGTTTTGAACGGAAGATATTTCCTTTTTTACCATAGCCCTCTATGGGCTTCCAAATATCCCTTTGCCAATTCCACAAGAACAGCCTTAGCGAAAGGCTTCTTGAAGGGAAAGATGTAACTCTGTGAGATGAATTAACAGAACACAGAGCAGTTTCTCAGAAAGCTTCTTTCCAGTTTTGAACGGAAGATATTTCCTTTTTCACCATAGCCCTCTATGGGCTTCCAAATATCCCTTTGCCAATTCCACAAGAACAGCCTTAGCGAAAGGCTTCTTGAAGGGAAAGATGTAACTCTGTGAGATGAATTAACAGAACACAGAGCAGTTTCTCAGAAAGCTTCTTTCCAGTTTTGAACGGAAGATATTTCCTTTTTCACCATAGCCCTCTATGGGCTTCCAAATATCCCTTTGCCAATTCCACAAGAACAGCCTTAGCGAAAGGCTTCTTGAAGGGAAAGATCTAACTCTGTGAGATGAATTAACAGAACACAGAGCAGTTTCTCAGAAAGCTTCTTTCCAGTTTTGAACGGAAGATATTTCCTTTTTCACCATAGCCCTCTATGGGCTTCCAAATATCCCTTTGCCAATTCCACAAGAACAGCCTTAGCGAAAGGCTTCTTGAAGGGAAAGATGTAACTCTGTGAGATGAATTAACAGAACACAGAGCAGTTTCTCAGAAAGCTTCTTTCCAGTTTTGAACGGAAGATATTTCCTTTTTCACCATAGCCCTCTATGGGCTTCCAAATATCCCTTTGCCAATTCCACAAGAACAGCCTTAGCGAAAGGCTTCTTGAAGGGAAAGATGTAACTCTGTGAGATGAATTAACAGAACACAGAGCAGTTTCTCGAAAGCTTCTTTCCAGTTTTGAACGGAAGATATTTCCTTTTTCACCATAGCCCTCTATGGGCTTCCAAATATCCCTTTGCCAATTCCACAAGAACAGCCTTAGCGAAAGGCTTCTTGAAGGGAAAGATGTAACTCTGTGAGATGAATTAACAGAACACAGAGCAGTTTCTCAGAAAGCTTCTTTCCAGTTTTGAACGGAAGATATTTCCTTTTTCACCATAGCCCTCTATGGGCTTCCAAATATCCCTTTGCCAATTCCACAAGAACAGCCTTAGCGAAAGGCTTCTTGAAGGGAAAGATGTAACTCTGTGAGATGAATTAACAGAACACAGAGCAGTTTCTCAGAAAGCTTCTTTCCAGTTTTGAACGGAAGATATTTCCTTTTTCACCATAGCCCTCTATGGGCTTCCAAATATCCCTTTGCCAATTCCACAAGAACAGCCTTAGCGAAAGGCTTCTTGAAGGGAAAGATGTAACTCTGTGAGATGAATTAACAGAACACAGAGCAGTTTCTCAGAAAGCTTCTTTCCAGTTTTGAACGGAAGATATTTCCTTTTTCACCATAGCCCTCTATGGGCTTCCAAATATCCCTTTGCCAATTCCACAAGAACAGCCTTCGCGAAAGGCTTCTTGAAGGGAAAGATGTAACTCTGTGAGATGAATTAACAGAACACAGAGCAGTTTCTCAGAAAGCTTCTTTCCAGTTTTGAACGGAAGATATTTCCTTTTTCACCATAGCCCTCTATGGGCTTCCAAATATCCCTTTGCCAATTCCACAAGAACAGCCTTAGCGAAAGGCTTCTTGAAGGGAAAGATGTAACTCTGTGAGATGAATTAACAGAACACAGAGCAGTTTCTCAGAAAGCTTCTTTCCAGTTTTGAACGGAATATATTTCCTTTTTCACAATAGCCCTCTATGGGCTTCCAAATATCCCTTTGCCAATTCCACAAGAACAGCCTTAGCGAAAGGCTTCTTGAAGGGAAAGATGTAACTCTATGAGATGAATTAACAGAACACAGAGCAGTTTCTCAGAAAGCTTCTTTCCAGTTTTGAACGGAAGATATTTCCTTTTTCACCTTAGCCCTCTATGGGCTTCCAAATATCCCTTTGCCAATTCCACAAGAACAGCCTTAGCGAAAGGCTTCTTGAAGGGAAAGATGTAACTCTGTGAGATGAATTAACAGAACACAGAGCAGTTTCTCAGAAAGCTTCTTTCCAGTTTTGAACGGAAGATATTTCCTTTTTCACCATAGCCCTCTATGGGCTTCCAAATATCCCTTTGCCAATTCCACAAGAACAGCCTTAGCGAAAGGCTTCTTAAAGTGAAAGATGTAACTCTGTGAGATGAATTAACAGAACACAGAGCAGTTTCTCAGAAAGCTTCTTTCCAGTTTTGAACGGAAGATATTTCCTTTTTCACCATAGCCCTCTATGGGCTTCCAAATATCCCTTTGCCAATTCCACAAGAACAGCCTTAGCGAAAGGCTTCTTGAAGGGAAAGATGTAACTCTGTGAGATGAATTAACAGAACACAGAGCAGTTTCTCAGAAAGCTTGTTTCCAGTTTTGAACGGAAGATATTTCCTTTTTCACCATAGCCCTCTATGGGCTTCCAAATATCCCTTTGCCAATTCCACAAGAACAGCCTTAGCGAAAGGCTTCTTGAAGGGAAAGATGTAACTCTGTGAGATGAATTAACAGAACACAGAGCAGTTTCTCAGAAAGCTTCTTTCCAGTTTTAAACGGAAGATATTTCCTTTTTCACCATAGCCCTCTATGGGCTTCCAAATATCCCTTTGCCAATTCCACAAGAACAGCCTTAGCGAAAGGCTTCTTGAAGGGAAAGATGTAACTCTGTGAGATGAATTAACAGAACACAGAGCAGTTACTCAGAAAGCTTCTTTCCAGTTTTGAACGGAAGATATTTCCTTTTTCACCATAGCCCTCTATGGGCTTCCAAATATCCCTTTGCCAATTCCACAAGAACAGCCTTAGCGAAAGGCTTCTTGAAGGGAAAGATGTAACTCTGTGAGATGAATTAACAGAACACAGAGCAGTTTCTCAGAAAGCTTCTTTCCAGTTTTGAACGGAAGATATTTCCTTTTTCACCATAGCCCTCTAAGGGCTTCCAAATATCCCTTTGCCAATTCCACAAGAACAGCCTTAGCGAAAGGCTTCTTGAAGGGAAAGATGTAACTCTGTGAGATGAATTAACAGAACACAGAGCAGTTTCTCAGAAAGCTTCTTTCCAGTTTTGAACGGAAGATATTTCCTTTTTCACCATAGCCCTCTATGGGCTTCCAAATATCCCTTTGCCATTCCACAAGAACAGCCTTAGCGAAAGGCTTCTTGAAGGGAAAGATGTAACTCTGTGAGATGAATTAACAGAACACAGAGCAGTTTCTCAGAAAGCTTCTTTCCAGTTTTGAACGGAAGATATTTCCTTTTTCACCATAGCCCTCTATGGGCTTCCAAATATCCCTTTGCCAATTCCACAAGAACAGCCTTAGCGAAAGGCTTCTTGAAGGGAAAGATGTAACTCTGTGAGATGAATTAACAGAACACAGAGCAGTTTCTCAGAAAGCTTCTTTCCAGTTTTGAACGGAAGATATTTCCTCTTTCACCATAGCCCTCTATGGGCTTCCAAATATCCCTTTGCCAATTCCACAAGAACAGCCTTAGCGAAAGGCTTCTTGAAGGGAAAGATGTAACTCTGTGAGATGAATTAACAGAACACAGAGCAGTTTCTCAGAAAGCTTCTTTCCAGTTTTGAACGGAAGATATTTCCTTTTTCACCATAGCCCTCTATGGGCTTCCAAATATCCCTTTGCCAATTCCACAAGAACAGCCTTAGCGAAAGGCTTCTTGAAGGGAAAGATGTAACTCTGTGAGATGAATTAACAGAACACAGAGCAGTTTCTCAGAAAGCTTCTTTCCAGTTTTGAACGGAAGATATTTCCTTTTTCACCATAGCCCTCTATGGGCTTCCAAATATCCCTTTGCCAATTCCACAAGAACAGCCTTAGCGAAAGGCTTCTTGAAGGGAAAGATGTAACTCTGTGAGATGAATTAACAGAACACAGAGCAGTTTCTCAGAAAGCTTCTTTCCAGTTTTGAACGGAAGATATTTCCTTTTTCACCATAGCCCTCTATGGGCTTCCAAATATCCCTTTGCCAATTCCACAAGAACAGCCTTAGCGAAAGGCTTCTTGAAGGGAAAGATGTAACTCTGTGAGATGAATTAACAGAACACAGAGCAGTTTCTCAGAAAGCTTCTTTCCAGTTTTGAACGGAAGATATTTCCTTTTTCACCATAGCCCTCTATGGGCTTCCAAATATCCCTTTGCCAATTCCACAAGAACAGCCTTAGCGAAAGGCTTCTTGAAGGGAAAGATGTAACTCTGTGAGATGAATTAACAGAACACAGAGCAGTTTCTCAGAAAGCTTCTTTCCAGTTTTGAACGGAAGATATTTCCTTTTTCACCATAGCCCTCTATGGGCTTCCAAATATCCCTTTGCCAATTCCACAAGAACAGCCTTAGCGAAAGGCTTCTTGAAGGGAAGGATGTAGCTCTGTGAGATGAATTAACAGAACACAGAGCAGTTTCTCAGAAAGCTTCTTTCCAGTTTTGAACGGAAGATATTTCCTTTTTCACCATAGCCCTCTATGGGCTTCCAAATATCCCTTTGCCAATTCCACAAGAACAGCCTTAGCGAAAGGCTTCTTGAAGGGAAAGATGTAACTCTGTGAGATGAATTAACAGAACACAGAGCAGTTTCTCAGAAAGCTTCTTTCCAGTTTTGAACGGAAGATATTTCCTTTTTCACCATAGCCCTCTATGGGCTTCCAAATATCCCTTTGCCAATTCCACAAGAACAACCTTAGCGTAAGGCTTCTTGAAGGCAAATATGTAACTCTGTGAGATGAATTAGCCGAACACAGAGCAGTTTCTCAGAAAGCTTCTTTCCAGTTTTGAACGGAAGATATTTCCTTTTTCACCATAGCCCTCTATGGGCTTCCAAATATCCCTTTGCCAATTCCACAAGAACAGCCTTAGCGAAAGGCTTCTTGAAGGGAAAGATGTAACTCTGTGAGATGAATTAACAGAACACAGAGCAGTTTCTCAGAAAGCTTCTTTCCAGTTTTGAACGGAAGATATTTCCTTTTTCACCATAGCCCTCTATGGGCTTCCAAATATCCCTTTGCCAATTCCACAAGAACAGCCTTAGCGAAAGGCTTCTTGAAGGGAAAGATGTAACTCTGTGAGATGAATTAACAGAACACAGAGCAGTTTCTCAGAAAGCTTCTTTCCAGTTTTGAACGGAAGATATTTCCTTTTTCACCATAGCCCTCTATGGGCTTCCAAATATCCCTTTGCCAATTCCACAAGAACAGCCTTAGCGAAAGGCTTCTTGAAGGGAAATATGTAACTCTGTGAGATGAATTAGCCGAACACAGAGCAGTTTCTCAGAAAGCTTCTTTCCAGTTTTGAACGGAAGATATTTCCTTTTTCACCATAGCCCTCTATGGGCTTCCAAATATCCCTTTGCCAATTCCACAAGAACAGCCTTAGCGAAAGGCTTCTTGAAGGGAAAGATGTAACTCTGTGAGATGAATTAACAGAACACAGAGCAGTTTCTCAGAAAGCTTCTTTCCAGTTTTGAACGGAAGATATTTCCTTTTTCACCATAGCCCTCTATGGGCTTCCAAATATCCCTTTGCCAATTCCACAAGAACAGCCTTAGCGAAAGGCTTCTTGAAGGGAAAGATATAACTCTGTGAGATGAATTAACAGAACACAGAGCAGTTTCTCAGAAAGCTTCTTTCCAGTTTTGAACGGAAGATATTTCCTTTTTCACCATAGCCCTCTATGGGCTTCCAAATATCCCTTTGCCAATTCCACAAGAACAGCCTTAGCGAAAGGCTTCTTGAAGGGAAAGATATAACTCTGTGAGATGAATTAACAGAACACAGAGCAGTTTCTCAGAAAGCTTCTTTCCAGTTTTGAACGGAAGATATTTCCTTTTTCACCATAGCCCTCTATGGGCTTCCAAATATCCCTTTGCCAATTCCACAAGAACAGCCTTAGCGAAAGGCTTCTTGAAGGGAAAGATGTAACTCTGTGAGATGAATTAACAGAACACAGAGCAGTTTCTCAGAAAGCTTCTTTCCAGTTTTGAACGGAAGATATTTCCTTTTTCACCATAGCCCTCTATGGGCTTCCAAATATCCCTTTGCCAATTCCACAAGAACAGCCTTAGCGAAAGGCTTCTTGAAGGGAAAGATGTAACTCTGTGAGATGAATTAACAGAACACAGAGCAGTTTCTCAGAAAGCTTTTTTCCAGTTTTGAACGGAAGATATTTCCTTTTTCACCATAGTCCTCTATGGGCTTCCAAATATCCCTTTGCCAATTCCACAAGAACAGCCTTAGCGAAAGGCTTCTTGAAGGGAAAGATGTAACTCTGTGAGATGAATTAACAGAACACTGAGCAGTTTCTCAGAAAGCTTCTTTCCAGTTTTTAACGGAAGATATTTCCTTTTTCACCATAGCCCTCTATGGGCTTCCAAATATCCCTTTGCCAATTCCACAAGAACAGCCTTAGCGAAAGGCTTCTTGAAGGGAAAGATATAACTCTGTGAGATGAATTAACAGAACACAGAGCAGTTTCTCAGAAAGCTTCTTTCCAGTTTTGAACGGAAGATATTTCCTTTTTCACCATAGCCCTCTATGGGCTTCCAAATATCCCTTTGCCAATTCCACAAGAACAGCCTTAGCGAAAGGCTTCTTGAAGGGAAAGATGTAACTCTGTGAGATGAATTAACAGAACACAGAGCAGTTTCTCAGAAAGCTTCTTTCCAGTTTTGAAAGGAAGATATTTCCTTTTTCACCATAGCCCTCTATGGGCTTCCAAATATCTCTTTGCCAATTCCACAAGAACAGCCTTAGCGAAAGGCTTCTTGAAGGGAAAGATGTAACTCTGTGAGATGAATTAACAGAACACAGAGCAGTTTCTCAGAAAGCTTCTTTCCAGTTTTGAACAGAAGATATTTCCTTTTTCACCATAGTCCTCTAAGGGCTTCCAAATATCCCTTTGCGAATTCCACAAGAACAGCCTTAGCGAAAGGCTTCTTGAAGGGAAAGATATCACTCTGTGAGATGAATTAACAGAACACAGAGCAGTTTCTCAGAAAGCTTCTTTCCAGTTTTGAACGGAAGATATTTCCTTTTTCACCATAGCCCTCTATGGGCTTCCAAATATCCCTTTGCCAATTCCACAAGAACAGCCTTAGCGAAAGGCTTCTTGAAGGGAAAGATGTAACTCTGTGAGATGAATTAACAGAACACAGAGCAGTTTCTCAGAAAGCTTCTTTCCAGTTTTGAACGGAAGATATTTCCTTTTTCACCATAGCCCTCTATGGGCTTCCAAATATCCCTTTGCCAATTCCACAAGAACAGCCTTAGCGAAAGGCTTCTTGAAGGGAAAGATGTAACTCTGTGAGATGAATTAACAGAACACAGAGCAGTTTCTCAGAAAGCTTCTTTCCAGTTTTGAACGGAAGATATTTCCTTTTTCACCATAGCC